>NC_080539.1:8937500-9297500 GCF_028640845.1 Ahaetulla prasina
CCTACAGGTCCCTGAATTTTTAAGAACTTTTCCCATCGTCTTTAATTTACTTTCTGACAAGCAAAGTCAATGGGGAAACCAGATTAACTTAACCACCGTGTTACTCACTTAACAAGTGCAGTGATTCACTTAGCAAGAGAGGTAGGTCGTAAAATGGGAGGGGGGGGAGGGAAACACATTTAACAACTGTCTTGCTTAGCAGCTGAAATTTCTGCCTCCACTGTGGTCGTTAAGTCGAGGACTACCTGTACATTAGAAGCTCTGCTACTGTGGAAAGACATTGAGGAATCTGGTAAGGAAACCATCTCCCAAACCTGACCCAATGCGTCATGTCTAGTAAAATGTAATTAGTTGCGTTCATGCAACACACTAAGATTAAATTATAGCTTAGGAGCCCCATTGCTTAAGTACACACAGTGCATTAGCTAAACAAGTCCAGGCTGTGATTTACGGCAATATAAATCTAGTTCGTGTGTGCTCTGGGGATACCGCTTTTCAGTTAATGGCTGAGTTTATAAATGGACTACACTTTCCTTTATGGAGAAATGAGAGAGGTGTTTAAGGTTAAGGTTTCACGGAGGAATGGGTGCAAATGAGTCAGAGGCTATATATTGCTTTCTTCAGATACTTGGAAAACTGAGAGAGAGTTGTTTTGTACACGACACCTACCCCAAAGGGTTCCGGTTACGGGAACGGGAATTTCAAATAAATGTTGTGCAATACGTCCTGACACTCTGTTTATTCCAGTGATGGATAACCGTTTTGTTCTCATATGGCGAAACTGCACCCCCCCCGTGGCCCATTTTTGGTCCCAGGAGGCGGCAGGGAGGCCTGCTAGGCCCAAAACAGGCCATGGGGAGTGGGGGGGGCCATGCACGCAAGACCCACCCCCCTTGTGCATGTGCACAAGACTCCCCCAGCATGCGCATGCATCTCCCGCATGCGCCCCGTCCCCTGCTCATGTGCAGCAGAGACTCGAAAATCAGCTGGCCAGCGGGAGGCGTACGTGCATGCGAGGTGGAGCTGAGCTGGGTGACGGCTCGTGTGCCCGCAGAGAGGGCTCTGTGTGCCACCTGTGGCATGCGTACCAGGTTTGCCATCACAAGTTTATACATTGGTCGTATATTGACAGGGGTGTCAGACTCAAGGCCCGTGAGCCGGATGGAGCCTGTGGAATGTTTAAATCTGGCCCGCAGGGCCGGGCTGGAAATAGCAAACAACCAGCCTGTGGTAGCCAAAACAGGGTGTGGGGGGGGGGCGCACACAGCCATCCCCCTTCCCTTTTGGCTGGCAGAGTGCCGCAGAAGGCCGTCCAGGCCAAAAACGGGACATGGGGGTGGGGGAGGAACTGCGTGAGGCCCCACCACGCCTCTTTTGGCCAGCAGTGATGCAGGAGGCCGTTCAGACCGAAAATGGGGCCTTTACAAAACAGTTGATAAAGACATTTATAAACAGCAATTTAATTTTAGCAGGTGCTGAAGCGTTAGAATTGGGGCTGGACTAGATGACACCCCCCCAATGCAGACGGTGAATTCAATCATGAAATTAAGAGGGTATTTCCTCCTTGGGAGGAAAACTATGGCAAACTTCGGCAAGATATGAAAAAGCAGAGGCATCACTTTGCCGACAAAGTGCCGTAGGCAATCGTGGTCGTAAGTCAAGGACTAGCTGTAATGCATCTATTAAGATCCTGGAAGTGGATCTCAATAGATCCCTGTAGCAGTGCCTGCCCTTTGGAACAAGGTTCCTTCTGAGATTTGGAGAGCCTCCCCAACTCTGCTGTTGTTTAGACCAGGGGTCTCCAACCTTGGTCCCTTTAAGACTTGTGGACTTCAACTCCCAGAGTCCCTCAGCCAGCTTTGCTGGCTGAGGGACTCTGGGAGTTGAAGTCCACAAGTCTTAAAGGGACCAAGATTGGAGATCCCTGGTTTAGAGGACCTGGTTAATTTATTTTATTTATTAAACAAACCTATTTGGCTGCCCAACTCACATATGCAACTTTGGGCAGCTCACCGTACTAAAAATCCACACTATAAAAACAATAAACCTCACACGTATTCCCCATGGCAGCAACAAGACAACCAAATCAGTCACTTGATCAGTTGTATCTCCAGTCCTGCTGACAAAAAACCACATTTTCTGGGTCTTTTGGAAAAGCAGTAAAATGGGGCGGGGGAGGGGGGGCAATCAAACCGCCAGGGGAAAGTTATTTCATAGAGAAGGGGCCACCACTGAGAAGACTGCTTTCGTGGTCCCTTCCTATGGAACATCCTGTGGATCAGAAGTACATCCCTAATTGAGGGGGGCCTGCAACATACCCTTTGAGGCAACTGTCAGGAGATGGTTTATTTATTTATTTATTTTATTTTATTTTATTTTATTTTTCATATTTTTATACCGCCCTATCTCCCTAGGGACTCAGGGCGGTTCACAACCAGATAAAAATATACATATAAATACAAATAAAACATCCATTAAAAAACTTATTATAATTGGCCGAATAATTAAAATGATAATAAAAATAATAAAATCCCCATTAAAACCAATTCGAATTTAAAATCTAGTCCAGTCCTGCGCAAATAAATAGATGTGTCTTAAGCTCGCGGCGAAAGGTTCGGAGGTCGGGAAGTTGGCGAAGTCCTGGGGGAAACTCGTTCCAGAGGGTGGGGGCCCCCACAGAGAAGGCCCTTCCCCTGGGTGTCGCCAGCCGGCACTGTCTGGCCGACGGCACCCTGAGGAGTCCCTCTCTGTGAGAGCGCACGGGTTGGTGAGAGGTATTCGGTAGCAGCAGACGGTCCCGTAAGTATCCGGGCCCTATGGTGAGTTCTAGGTCTGCCTTAGGCATGAAATCCAATGGGTGACCTTCAGCCAATCACCCTCCCTCGGGCCAACCAACCTCATAGGGTTGTCATAGTACAGTACAGTACACTATAGTATAGAATTTTTTTAAAAAATTGTTTTTATTCAACGTTTACATCTTTAAATCTTTAAATGTAATGTGTATGTAACAAACAAAATCTATATTTATATAATCGGCCGAAAGATAGTGGATATTACTAAAAATGGCAGTATTGGAAAGCTGTAAAAATGTAATTATGATTTAGAATAGATTTTTTTTATTGGCCAAGTGTGATTGGACACACAAGGAATTTGTCTCGGTGCAGATGCTCTCAGTGTACATAAAAGAAAAGATACGTTCGGAATAGAATAGAATAGAATAGAATAGAATAGAAATTAGGAATAGAATAGAATAGAATAGAATTTTTTATTGGCCAAGTGTGATTGGACA
Source organism: Ahaetulla prasina (assembly GCF_028640845.1). Classification (NCBI taxonomy): domain Eukaryota; kingdom Metazoa; phylum Chordata; class Lepidosauria; order Squamata; family Colubridae; genus Ahaetulla; species Ahaetulla prasina. The sequence goes on from NC_080539.1 coordinate 8,940,790, forward strand.
CACAAAGAATTTGTCTTGGTGCATACGCTCTCAGTGTACATAAAAGAAAAGATACCTTCGTCAAGAATCATTGTGGGAAAAATAGGAGAAAGTTGTATTCGGTATGTTTGCTGCCTTGAGTCATCTATACAAATAATTAGGGCAGGATATAGATAAATAATACGGAGCAGAGAGTCGGTCTCTGACAGAAAGCCACTTGAAGCGACTAGAAGCATTTGACTAGAAGCATTTGAAATATAAGGGGCGTGCATAAGAGCACAAAAGTGCCTACCGTTCCTGTCCTATTGTTCCCTTTATTATATCAAATTAATATAGCTAATGCATATTCTTTACTTATATATATATATATATTTTCTTCATGTTATGTTTTTTTTACTTATGACAATGTTTATGTATACTGTTATGACAAAATTAAATAAAAAAAAATAGAATAGAATAGAATTCTTTATTGGCCAAGTGTGATTGGACACACAAGGAATTTGTCTTTGGTGCATATGCTCTCAGAGTACGTAAAAAGACAAGATACGTTCGTCAAGAATCATAAGGTCCAACACTTAATGATAGTCATAGGGTACAAATGTGGATTTACAGGCAGCTGTTACATATAAACTGGGTTGACAAAATCACAGATGAGGTGGTGATAAGCCGCCTGGGAAAGCCAAGGGACATCATGAAAACCATAAAAAAAAGCGAAAGTTAGAATATTTTGGACATTTGATACTAAACCTGGAAAAATATGGCATCCTTCACTTAACCCTCCAGGGAAAGATTGAAAGCAAACGAGGTCCAGGCAGAAGAAGAACATCATGGCTTCAAAATCTAAGGGACTGGTTTGGACACAACTCAGCAGCACTTTTTCGTGCTGCTGTTGATAAAAATAGGATCGCCAACATGATCGTCAACGTCCGATGACGGATATGGCACAAGAAGAAGATAGATAAATAAATGAAGCACTTCTTTCAAATCGTTGTCAAAATATGGGCCATCTTAGAAGCTACACTTAAGAATGAAACATCGAACGCCCGTTGTGTTTTTTAAGAAGAGATTGGACAATCACTTTGTTGGAAATGATATAGGGCAGGGGTCTCCAACCTTAGCAACTTTAAGACTTGTGGACTTCAACTCCCAGTTGAACTCTGGGAGTTGAAGTCTACAAGTCTTAAAGTTGCTAAGGTTGGAGACCCCTGGTATAGGGTCTCCTGCTTGAGCAGGGGGTTGGACTAGAAGACCTCTATGGTCCCTTCCAACTTTGCTTTATTCTGTTATTCTTTCCCCCCTTTAAAGACAAGGGGGGAGGGGGGGAAGGCCGAAGACCCATCAAAAACTCCTAGCAACCAAACTACATTTCCATTTAAAAAAACAACAACCAACCCCCCAGGGTTTCCTTTTATTATTATGTCTTGAAGCAAGAGCAGCTTTTCTGATGGTGGGAAAATGGGAGATGGGAATTTATTCAGCCCGCACTGCACAAGAGTTGCGGTGAAGTTTTACAAGGTGAAGACAAAGACTGAAATGGTGTGGAAAGATTAAAAATAATCTTTGTTAAAAAAAAAAAAAAAGATGGCATATTTTTAATGCCGCAAATGCCCAGAAAGAGATTTTCAATTAAATCCAAAATTAGAAGAATAATTAGGACGACTTGGATGGGCATCTCCGAGAGGGATAAGAATTGCGTAAGAGAAAAATATTTTGCTAGCAAGGGAATATGGTATAAATCCTTCATCATGCTCCTATTTTTATCTAATTGCTCCACCAATAGAACAAGAAATATAGATAGATATAGGATATCCTGTTCTATAAATTTTATATATAATACATATATATATATATAAAATGTCAATTGGGAAGCCAGATTCACTTAACAACCATGTGACTAACTTAACAACTGCAGCGATTCACTTAACAAATGTGGCCAGAAATGTCATAAAATGGGGTCTCGCTTAACCATGGAAATGTTGGGCTCAATTGCGGTCGTAAAGCAAGGAGTACCGGTATCTTGCTGTAAGCCACACAAAGTGGCCTTCGATGGGTGGCATATGAATTTGATAGTAATAATTATTTTAAAAACAACTTAGGCACATCTGTCAAACATCAGACCTAATTTTAAAGAATGAGGAACAACCACCAGCGGCAATTAAAAAGGTAACTTAGAAACATCAAAAGGCTGAGGACACGTCCCCTTGAAACGGGAAGGCGATTTGGGAAACTCCCTCCTCCGGGTTGCCTCCCAGCTCACCTGATAAGGCAGAGCCACTTGGGTCCTTGCCAAAACACAAGGTGGCTTACACCCAAATAGTCCCATACAATGCAGCTGAAGAGCCTATATAGGTAGCCTTCGACACACAACCATTCGTTTAGCGACCGTTCAAAATTACAAGGGCACTGAAAAAAGTGACTTATGGCAGGTTCTCGCACTTACGACCATCGCTGCATTTTTCCAGGGTTCGCGTGATCAAAATTTGGGCACTTGGCAACCAACATGTATTTATGACGGTTGTGGCGACCTTTAGGTCGTGCGATCCACCATTTGCAACAACTTCACGGCCAGCTTCCCACAGGCAAAATCATTGGGGGAGGTTGGATTCGCTTAGCGACCGTGTGATTCGCTTAACAGCTGCAGCGATTCACTTAATGAAAGGTCAAAAAAAAAACAACTGCTCCCATAAAGCACCATTGGTTCGCTTGCTACTTTACAACTGCTGCAAAAAAGGTCATTAAATCGTCTTAACGACTCTGATGGGAAGGCTCCATGACAGTCGTAAGTCAAGGATTACCTGCAATTGCTGTAGTACGCTACCCCAGAACTGCCTCGTGTGAGATCGGCAGCCAGATAAACGTGATAAAAGAAAGAAATGCAGAGAGCCAAAAAAAAAAAAAATGCAGGTTGCTTTAAAGTCATATACTCAAACCCAAGTGCCGGTTCTGCGGCTGAGGCAAAGAAGACGGAGCTATCTGGCTTTGTGCCATGCGCAATGCAAACCCTGATCACGGCCCAAAGCTCTGAAAGAGGGAAGTTGTGTGTCCTTAGGTGACTCTGGGAGCAGCAGGTGGTCCTGGCTTCCCAAGAGCAACTGTCCCAGACTCAAGAACCATCTCTCTCTCTCCCTCTCTCTCAGTATCTATCAGTCTCTCTCTCTCTATCTGTATCTCTCTATTTGTATCTTTCTCTCTATCTCAGTATCTCTCTCTCTCTCTCTCATCTCTCAGTATCTGTTTCTCTGTCTCTGTCTCTCTCAGTATCTATCAGCCTCTCTCTCTCTCTCTCTATCTATCTCAGTATCTATCAGTTTCTCTCTCTCTCTGTATCTATCTATCTATCTATCTATCTATCTATCTATCTATCTATCTATCTATCTATCAATCTTCTATCTACCTACCTACCTACCTACCTACCCTCTCTATCATCTTAACTATCAGATATCTACCTATCTGCCAGCTGTCCGTCTGCCTGCTACCAACCAGATCTACCTATCTACCGGATCTACCCACCTACCAGATCTACCTACTACCTACCTGATCTACCTACCTAGACCACCCAGCCGTGGTGCCATTGTAGTTAGAATCTAGTACTGCAGTGTACTTCTGCTGACTGCCAGCAGTTCGAATCTCACCGGCTCAAGGTTCACTAAGCCTTCCACCCTTCCGAAGTTGATAAAATGAGGACCCAGATTGTCGGGGGCCACAGGCTGCCTCTGTAAACCACTTAAAGAGGGACATAAATCCCTGTGAAGTGGTATGTAAGTCTAAGTGCTATTGTTGCCTACCTCTCAGATGTATCTCTCTACCAGACCTACCTGATCTGCCTACTTACCAGATTTAACAACATCCCAGATCTACCTGATCTATCTACCTACCAGATCAACCTACCTCCTGGATCTACCTATATATCAACTATCTGTGTTTCCCAGAAAATAAGACCGGGTCTCATATTAGTTTTTGCTCCAAAAGACGCATTAGGGCTTATTTTCTGGTGAGGTCTTATTTTGGCGGAAATAAGGTACTAAATGCATCCATCTGGCTGACAATCCTAACTGGGGCTTATTTTATGGGGTAGGGCTTATATTACGAGCATCCTGAAAAATCACGCTAGGACTTATTTTCTGGTTGGGTCTTATTTTCGGGAAAACAGGATACCTACCTACCAGATCGATCTAACCAGCTAGTTCAAGGGTGATGCGTGTGAGAGTTCTCATATTCTCCAGGGCTTCAGTGGAGCCTACAAAGGATGCTTTCAACACCGAGCAAATGAAGTTAAATATAGGAAAGGCTACCCACACTCCACCGTGGGTTGCATAAGCTCTTTCACTTTGCTTCTGCCCTTTCCCCGTCCATGGCTGTCTCTGCCAACGTTACAAGAAGCTGCCCTCTTTGATCTGGAGGTGGCACTGGTTGTGCAATGGGATCGATTTTTTTGGCATGGACCAATAGCCATTGGTGGGCGGTATTGTTCTGACCTAAAACCAAAGTTTGCAGTTGAATGGGTGAAGCTGGCTTCGGATATAGGTGTCAACCCCAGCCCAATGATACTCGAAGCTGTCATTCAGGCAGGACCAGATGACTCACATATGAGTCCAACACCAATTGTGGATTCGTCCGGGCCACGTCATCACTGGGGCTGCCGCTGAACAGCCAACAGAGCCAAACCACGGAGGAGTTGCTGAGTCGTGGCTTGTATAAGGAACTAAGCCAGTGTTGTGGTCCGCCAGCAGCCTGTGGAGCTGGCAAAAGAGTCAGATAGCGATGAGGCTGAGGAAGAATGTGGGCCAGTCCTGGAGGCTGGGAAGGCCCAGATGAGGGCTCTGCATCGGAGCTGAGGTGGGGCCAGGGCCATTGGGGAATGAGGTGGGGACTCCAGAGCCTGACAGTAGTGAGGCAGAGGAACAGGAGGAGCCTGTTCCTAATGCACACATGAGAAGAGCTATCAGAAGGCAAGAGCAGCTCAAGCAGAGAGGACAACTCGGGAGTAGGGACAAGAGATGACTGGCCCCTCCCATAAGGCTTAAAACAGACCAGCAACGGCGTTTGGCCTTTGCCGGAAAACAATATTGGTAGCTGCGTCTTCTGCTTCGTTTACGTCTTGCATTTATTTTTGTGACTTCTCAACGTTTGCCAAGAAAGGCCTTTGGCAGTTTGTCTAATTGGACCAAGGTTGGTGATAGGACTGAGGCATTTGTCTTGGGAAGAATTTGCTTTAATTTAGTTGAATTACGCTGGGAATGAATTAATTCTCAGCTGTTCAAATAAAGTTTGTTTGGTTTTTCACAGAATGAGTTTCCTACTACCTATTTGGGCCTGGGTCACAACAACCAGCCAGCATGAATTAGGGGCGGCATATTGGCTGTGCTATAGGATGAAAGTGTGTTGGGGGCGTTGCTGGGGGGGAGGGTGTAGTCACGGCTGGCGCACGAGAGATATTAAAAGGTAGAGGGGAGCACTGCGCGATAGCGCTATTTTTCTTCACTGTGATTGATGGTTGGAATGTGCCGGAGCGCCGGATAAAGATTGCTACACCCAGAATCCTGGTTTTGTCTTTTTTCCAAGCGCCTGTCCGGAACCTGACAACAGGTACTGGTAGTCTTCAACGTATGACCACAACGGAAGCCAAAATGTCTGTTGCTGAGCAAGTCCCGTTGTGGTCCCATTTTGCAACCTTTCTTGCCGCCGTTGGATCACCGAAGTTGTCAAGCTAGCAAAACGGTGGTTAAGGGAGCCCGGTTTGCCCGTCGACTTTGCTCGCGTGGACCTTTCCGGAATATCCAGTTCCGGAAAAGTCCAGTTTGCGTGTGGATCTGAATTTTGATCACGTAACCACCTGTCAGCCTCCGCTTATTACTTTAAGTGTTTATTTACTTAGTAGAGTGTTTAACTGTTTTATCATTTCGTTAAATGTTTTATTGCTACTTGTTATGTGTGATTAATGGGGTGATGGCTCCTTTAAGTGCTCTGGCTGCCATACGAAAGGATTGGGGAAGAAGGATTCAAACAAAAAGACGGGCGCAGCTTTAACGAGCTCTGGATGCCAGGCATACCAACCGGAAGACAGACAGAGGAATAACATTGGAAGTAAAGTACCACGTGGCCAAAGAGGAGAAGGACAACGGAGTAAAACTGTTTGACTTTTGAAGGGAGGAGGGCTGAATAATGGGAAATGTATCTGTAAGCCATATCTATTTCCAGTTTTAGCTTTGCTTCTATTGCTATCTGACATGCTCAGTAAAAGTTACTGATCTCTATAATCAAATGGAGTCAGGGTTATTCTTTCTTGAGTATTGATCGAAGGCAATTTGACACCACCCTTGTGTGAAAAACGGCCGTACGTCCCTTTCGTCAGCGCTGTTGCCGGACGGTCATTAAAACGAATGATTATTAAGTCGAGGCCTGCTTGTATTTATGTCCATCCTGTTCATCAGCCGCTTCTCCGAAAAGAAATGCCAAGAGAGAATGTCCAATTTGCAGCTTGCAGAAAATCCTGCTTTAAGCCTGAGAGGCTATTTTTCTCCCTCTGTTCCCAAGAGGAGCTATACTTAGCTCGCTGGGTCCAGTTCCTCACAAGACAGAGATCACAGCTTGACTTTGACCAACTCTTACATTCCTTGTCCACCAATCCGTAAAACAACAGGAGAATTAATGGGATACCTCAGATCGGGAAAGGTGAAAAACACAAAACAAAACATACCTTCGGGGTGACTGATTTAATAGAGACGACGTCTGCTTAATTTCTTACTTTCTGGGTGCAGGGAGTCCTCGACTTATGATCACCATTGTGCCCAACATTTCTGTTGCTGAGATATGTGTTAAGTGCCCCCATTTTACGACCTTTCTTGCCGCCGTTGTTAAAGGAATCGCTGCAGTTGTTAGTAACACCGTCGTTAAGTGAATCTGGCTTCTCCACTGACTTTGTCGTAAGGTTGCAAAAGGGGATCACGTGACCCCGGGACACTGCGACCATCATAAATGTGAGTCAGGTGCCGAGCACCCAAATTTTGATCACATGATCATGTTGATTCTTCAACAGTTGTGTGAAAAACGGTCGTAAGTCCCTTTTTTTCAGGACCGTTGTAACTTTGAACGGTCTCTAAGTGAACTGTTGTAAGTCAAGGACTACCTGTACTTTCTAGCTGTTAACATATGACCTGTGATAAAGGGGACAGGGTCCTTCCTCAGAATTAAGCAGTAAATGAATCCTACCTTTGTAATCTTAATGTAATCATTGTAATATAGGGTAGTGCTTGACTTACCAAGGATTCACAGCTGCTTGAAGTTACACCCTATCTGAAAAAGCAGATTTACGACCAGGCTTTGAAGTTTTCACATTCTCCCACTACCAGGCCCTCGGAAATATGGCATTTACAGCTGTCCCACAAGGTTGAGACTGCATTTCACAAAAATCAGAATTTATCACCAGTTTTCAGCGAAACCTCGCCATAGCGAACAATGGGTTCATTTATAAAACTACCAAATTCGCATGTACCCACACTCCGGGTACACTGCCGGGATAGCTCAGGCAGTAGAGAAGCCTGTTATTAGAACACAATAGCCTGCAATTACTGCAGGTTCAAGCCCCACCAGGCCCAAGGTTGACTCAGCCTTCCACCCTTTATAAGGTAGGTAAAATGAGGACCCAGATTGTTGGGGGGGGCAATAAGTTGACTTTGTAAAAAAATATACAAATAGAATGAGACTATTGCCTTATACATTGTAAGCCGCCCTGAGTCTTCGGAGAAGGGCGGGGTATAAATGTAAACAAAAAAAAAAATGTACAACCACCACAATAAATAAATAAATCATAGAATCCAGTCAGGCATGTGAGTGACCTGTTTTATGACTGTGAAGGGCAGGTTCCATTATGGTCATAACTCAAGGACTATCTGTACCTACTTTTGGTTTAGGATTAAAAGAAAAAACACATGTAAATAAACCTCAAAAAGGAGGCTAATGTAAAATCCTCAGAAATTGATTAGTCAGGGAATATTTCATTTCCTTGTGGAGGAACGAGTGCCTTATGAACTCACTTTGAAGTATGTTTAAATTATTCTTTATCACAATGCCCTTGAGAGAAAGGAGACAAGCCCTACCATTCTCAGCTACCAATGGCTGTTGGATGTTTTAGCATTTCCATTTTAATCTGTTTTGCTAGGAATAATGGTAGCTGTGACCTCATCTATCTAGATCAGGGGTCTCCAACCTTGGCAACTTTAAGATGTGTGGACTTTGCTGGCTGAGGTATTCTGGGAGTTGAAGCCCACAAGTCTTAAAGCTGCCAAGGTTGGAGACCTCTGATCTAGAATAGAATAGAATAGAATTTTATTGGTCAAGTGTGATTGGACACACAAGGAATTTGTCTTGGTGCATATGCTCTCAGTGTACATAAAAGAAAAGATACGTTCATCAAGGTACAACATTTACAACACTTATCTAGATGCATGTGGCAGAAGAATTTTAGTTGAACAGTGCAAACTTTTTGCCCGTTTACCACAGGTTTGCCCTGCGGGTGCGCACCTTCCGCGCATGTGCCCGGCCTTCTGCGCATGCGCTTTGCTTGGACACGCACCTTCCATGCATGCGCCCGGCTTAGAAAATATGGCTAAATAGGATAGCATAGCACCAGGGTGGGTGGGCAGGCCCACCCGCGATTGCTGCTACAAGTTCGCCCGAACCGCCTGAATCCAATGCATGTTTTTTCCAAAATAAATCCTGCTTTCTTGGATTTCCTTTTGAAGGGCTTTCTTAACGCATAGGCCTGATGGGCACTTGCCCGTGGGCCCCATGAGCATAGGGGCCCCATATTAATCTGTGTATGTTAACCCTTCAATGCACCTTGTATCATATCAATACAGCAGCACATTTACTACATTTTACAGCATTTTTAAATTAATACTAACTAATTAATACTAAGATGCATTAATAAGAGGGACGCAGTGGATTAGTGGGTAAGACACTGAGCTTGTGGATCGAAAGGTCAGCAGTTCAGCGGTTCGAGTCCCTAGTGCCGTGTAACGGGGTGAACTCCCGTTACTTGTCCCAGCTTCTGCCAACCTAGCAGTTCGAAAGCACCTAAAAAATGCAAGTAGAAAAATAGGGACCCCCTTTGGTGGGAAGGCTACAGCGTTACGTGAGCCTTTGGCGTTGAGTCATGCTGGCCACATGACCACGGAGACATCTTCGGACAGCGCCGGTTCTTTGGCTTTGAAACGGAAATGTGTACCGCCCCCTAGAGTCAGGAACAACTAGCACGTATGTGCGAGGGGAACCTTTACCGTTAATATGCATTAATAGAAATTAACACTGATTTTTTCCCCATAGATTATGAGACCAGCCCGCATGTTTTTAATGTTTCAACGTTGATTTTGTTGGAAGTGCCAATAAAATAAATATATGTTTAATTTTATCGACCATTCACATTTTAATCCCTGTGCATAGTTGTCGTAGAGGCCCCAGTACACTGCTTTGCCCAGGACCCATAATGCTGTTAAGACGGCCCTGCTTTCGGATAACCATTTTTATACTTCACTAAAAAATAAATAAATCAGACCCAAATCACTTAATGATTAGTTCAGATAGTCTTCAACTTACAAAAGTTTGTTTAGTGACTGCTCAAAGTTATATCAGCACTAAAAAATGTGACTTATGAACGTATTTTCAGAGTTACAACCATTGCTCACACTTATGACATCCCCGTGGTCATGTGATTTACATTTGTAAGCTTGGAAACTAGTTCATATTTATGACGGTTACAGTGTCCTGGGGTCATGTGATCCCCTTTTGCGACCTTCTGACAAGCCAAGTCAATGGGGAAGCCACTCACTGAACAACTGTGTTATAATAATTGCTACCAACCTGCCTTCCATTGAGGACCTGTATACTGCACGAATCAAGAAGAGGGCCGTGAAAATATTTGCAGATCCCTCACATCCTGGACATAAACTGTTTCAACTCTTACCCTCAAAACGACGCTATAGAGCACTGCACACCAGAACAACTAGACACAAGAACAGTTTCTTCCCGAAGGCCATCACTCTGCTAAACAAATAATTCCCTCAACACTGTCAAACTATTTACTGAATCTGCACTACTATTAATCTTCTCATAGTTCCCATCACCAATCTCTTTCCACTTATGACTGTATGACTATAACTTGTTGCTGGCAATCCTTATGATTTATATTGCTATATTTATTTATTTATTTTATTTATTGTTTATATTTATATACCGCCCTATCTCCCAAAGGACTCAGGGCGGTTTACAGGCATTTAAAAGCAATAAATACAATTCTAAAAACAATTAAAAAACTTATTCAAAAGCCTAATAATTAAAAATATAAAAAATTAAAACCCAAGTTAAAACCCACAAACTAAAAACTAACTCAGTCCTGCGCAATTAAATAGGTATGTTTTAAGCTCGCGGCGGAAGGTCCGAAGGTCCGGAAGCTGACGAAGTCCTGGGGGCAGTTCATTCCAGAGGGTGGGAGCCCCCACAGAGAAGGCCCTTCCCCTGGGCGTCGCCAGACGACATTGCCTCGCTGACGGCACCCTGAGGAGTCCCTCTCTGTGAGAGCGCACGGGTCGGTGAGAGGTATTCGGTAGCAGTAGGCGGTCCCGTAGATAACCCGGCCCTATGCCATGGAGCGCTTTAAAGGTGGTCACCAAAACCTTGAAGCGCACCCAGAAGGCCACAGGTAGCCAGTGCAGTCTGCGCAGGTTAGGTGTTATACGGGAGCCACGAGGGGCTCCCTCTATCACCCGCGCAGCCGCATTCTGGACTAACTGCAGCCTCCGGATGCCCTTCAAGGGGAGCCCCATGTAGAGAGCATTGCAGTAATCCAGGCGAGACGTCACGAGTGCGTGGGTGACTGTGCACAGGGCATCCCGGTCCAGAAAGGGGCGCAGCTGGCGCACCAGGCGAACCTGGTAAAACGCTCTCCTGGAGACGGCCGTCAAATGATCTTCCAAAGACAGCCGTTCGTCCAGGAGGACGCCTAAGTTGCGCACCCCCTCCATCGGGGCCAATGACTCGCCACCGATGGTCAGCCGCGGATTTAGCTGACTGTACCGGGATGCCGGCATCCACAGCCACTCTGTCTTGGAGGGATTGAGCTTGAGCCTGTTTCTCCCCATCCAGACCCGTACAGCCTCCAGACACCGGGACAGCACTTCGATAGCTTCGTTGGGGTGGTCCGGCGTGGAAAGGTACAGCTGGGTGTCATCCGCATACAGCTGGTACCTCACGCCGAAACCACTGATGATCTCACCCAGCGGCTTCATGTAGATGTTAAACAGAAGGGCGAGGATCGACCCCTGCGGCACCCCACAAGTGAGGCGCCTCGGGGTCGACCTCTGCCCCCCTGTCAACACCGACTGCGACCGGTCGGAGAGATAGGAGGAGAACCACCGATAAACGGTGCCTCCCACTCCCAATCCCTCCAGCCGGCGCAGCAGGATACCATGGTCGATGGTATCGAAAGCCGCTGAGAGGTCTAATAGGACCAGGGCAGAGGAACAACCCCTATCCCTGGCCCTCCAGAGATCATCCACCAACGCGACCAAAGCCGTCTCTGTGCTGTAACCGGGCCGGAAACCGGACTGGAACGGGTCTAGATAGACGGTTTCATCCAGGTGCAGGGGAAACTGATATGCCACCATACTCTCTACAACCTTCGCCGCGAAGCGAAGGTTGGAGACCGGACGATAATTACCTAAAACAGCCGGGTCCAGGGAAGGCTTCTTAAGGAGGGGTCTCACCACCGCCTCTTTCAAGGCGGCCGGAAAGACGCCCTCCACCAAAGAAGCGATCGTAATCGCCTGGAGCCAGCCTCGTGTCACCTCCTGAGTGGCCAGCACCAGCCAGGAGGGGCACGGGTCCAGTAAACACGTGGTGGCATTCAGTCTACCCAACAACCTGTCCATATTGATCATCAATTGTGTTGTAAATGTTGTACCTTGATGAACGTATCTTTTCTTTTATGTACACTGAGAGCGTATGCACCAAGACAAATTCCTTGTGTGTCCAATCACACTTGGCCAATAAAAATTCTATTCTATTCTATTCTATTCTATTCTATTCTATTCTATTCTATTCTATTCTATTCTATTCTATTCGGTGATTCAGTGAACAGCTGTGTCAAGAAAGAAAGCAAAATGGGGCAGAACTCACCAAACAACTACCTCACTTAGCAAGAGATTGTGGTCATAAGTCAAGGACTACCTGAAGTTACATTTGAAATATTTCTTCCCATTAACCAATATGGTTAACAGAAATCAAATGAGGACACAAATATAGCTTACATCCATTCATCTGATTGTTTACACTGTGTGTAAAATCAACAAAGATTTGGCCCAAACTATTTTCATAATAGCAGGATTAATTCTCTCTCTTTTAAATAGCAAGCCCTACTATAAGAGCATTTAGCACTTATGAGCAATTCTGTATACTGCACGAATCAAAAAGAGGGCTGTGAAAATATGTAACATGCTGGACATAAACTGTTTCAATTCCTACCCTCAAAACGACGCTACAGAGCACTGCACACCAGAACAACTAGACACAAGAACAGTTTTTTCCCCGAAAGCCATCACTCTGCTAAACAAATAATTCCCTCAACACTGTCAAACTATTTACTAAATCTGCACTACTATTAATCTTCTCATCGTTCCCATTACCCATCTCCTTCCACTTATGACCCTATGACTGTAACTTTGTTGCTTGTATCCTTATGATTTATACTGATATTGTTTCCTGATTGCTTAATTGTAGCCTATGACTATAATAATAATTACAACAGAGTTGGAAGGGACCTTGGAGGTCTTCTAGTCCAACCCCCTGCTTAGGCAGGAAACCCTATACCATCTCAGACAGATGGTTATCCAACATTTTCTTAAAAATTTCCAGTGTTGGAGCATTCATTAAGTGTTGTATCATTAAGTGTTGTATCATTAAGTGTTAAATTTGTACCCTATGACTATCATTAAGGGTTGTAAGTGTTGTAAGTGTTGTACCTTGATGAAGGTATCTTTTCTTTTATGTACAAATTCCTTGTGTGTCCAATCACACTTGGCCAATAAAAAATTCTATTCTATTCTGTTCTATTCTATTCTATTCTATTCTATTCTATTCTGAGCTGAAAACTATATTTCTATAATATCAGGGAGTGGGGGGGACACAACAGTCCTTAAGGACAGGCCAGCATAACTGGGGAACGATGACAAATATTGAATTTTGGGGAAAGTTGACCTAATTATTGTTCTGATTTCTAGAATTTCAGATGCTATTTCTCAAACTAGTCCTCCCCAGATTAGTGCACGTGCCTCTTATCCATCTGAGCTAATTTTGGCTACTTTAATGTCTTAGGTTGCAGGTGAAAAGAAGAATCAGTCTAGATTAGAATCACTAAGTAGCGGCAAATAAAATAAGCCCAACTCCCTCTTGACTGCCATTAACTCTATCCAAGTGTTAAAAATTCCAGCGCATAGCCTTTTAGTAATAAATCAGTTAATTTGAACCCTTCACTTATGAGCCTGGTCTTTTGCTCCTGACATTAGCTAATTTTCAAGCACATTATCACCATTATCCGAACCACTGCTGTTACTTTTAAGAGTATTATTAACATCATCTTGTACATTTCGCTACTTTAAATGCTAAATTTTTTTCCCTAACAGCAAAAACAAGTGCCAGATGAAAAAATTGTGTCAATGCTGCATTGGCCAAATGCTTGGATATCTGGCTGAAACTAATTCAGTGGCCTGGTTTTTTAGGACAAGGTTTAACAAATAACTACCAGTGGATTAATATGTAACACTAAGCTATAAATGAAGATAGACAAATTACAAATTGAGTTCATGTTATTTCTGGTTCTGGACACGGAGCACCGATCTTTTATCGGTAGACCTTGACTTACAACAGTTAGTTTAGGGAGTGTTCAAAGTTACAACAGCACGGGGAAAAAATGATTTATGACCGTTTTTCACACTTAGTACCGTTGCCGCATCTGCTTGGTCATGTGCTTAAAATTCAGACGCTTGGCAACTGGCATGTACTCATGACGGTTGCAGTGTCCTGGGGTCATGTGATCCCCTCTTGCAACATTCGGACAAGCAAAGTCAATAGGGAAGCCAGATTCACTTAACGTGTTACTGACTTAACTACTTAACAGCTGTGGCAAGAAAGGTCATAAAATGTTCTACCTGAAGATAGAACAAGAAGCAATGGGTGGAAACTAATCAAGGAGAGAAGCAACCTAGAACTAAGGAGAAATTTCCTGACAGTGAGAACAATTAATCAGTGGAACAACTTGCCTGCAGAAGTTGTGAATGCTCCAACACTGGAAATTTTTAAGAAAATGTTGGATAGCCATCTGTCTGAGATGGTGTAGGGTTTCCTGCTTGGGCAGTGGGTTGGACTAGAAGACCTCCAAGGTCCCTTCCAATTCTGATATTATTATAATTATTATAAAATGGGGCAAAAGTCACTTAAAGTCATCTTGCTTAGCAACTGAAAAATTGGGCTCAATTGTGGTCGTAGTCAAGGACTACCTACAGTCTTACTGATTATGTGATGTTGCTGGAGTGGGTAGCATCATTTGTTTTAGTTCTTAACTGGAGGAGGAAGGGGGGGGACACTGTTATCTCCAGAATGAGAAAAACAAGACACCACTGAATTCTGGTGGTACAATTCAGAGCAGGGGTTTCCAACCTTGGCAACTTTTAGACTTGTGGACTTCAACTCCCAGAATTGAGGCAAAGCTGGCTGAGGAACTCTAAGAGTTGAAGTCCACAAGTCTTAAAGTTGCCAAGGTTGGAGACCCCTGATTCAGAGAAGAATGAAATGATTACCAAAGGCTGAGATGTAGAGAGGTAGTACTGCTTTGTAAAGCTTTAGTAAGATCCCACCTGGAATACTCTATCCAGTTTTGGTCACCACATTAATAAAAACAGATGTTGAGACTTTGGAAAAAGTGCAAAGAAGAACAAATAAAGGTGATTAATAGCCTAGAGAAAACAACATATGAAGGACGGTTGCAGGATTTGGATTTGGCTAGGCTAGAGAAAAGAAGGACTAGGGGTGACATGATAACAATGTTCCAGTATTTGAGGGGCTGCCACAAAGAAGAAGAGGGGGTCAATTTATTTTCCAAACCACCAGAAAGATAAGATAAGATACAATGGATGGGAACGAATCAAGGAGAGGAGCAACCTGGAATTAAGGAGAAACTTCCTAACAGTGAGGACAAATTAACCAAGGGAACAGCTTGCCACCAGAAGTTGTGAGTACTCCAACACTGAGGTCTTTAAGAAGAGACTGGACAACCAAATGGGATCGGATCTCCTACCTCCAAGGTCCCTTCCAGCTTATTCTGACACTCTTTTCCTAAGCTAACTTGGGTCTTAATCCATAAAAACTACCTTGTTCCTTAGCATAATGTATGAATCAGCAAGCAGGTTTATCTAGGTCCAGTACAAGGGCTGAGCTAAATCTTAGTTTACCTACCGCATTAACCAAGCAGCAATCAAAATTGCGATTCTCCAAGTAGAAATTTTTTAAAAAAGGAAAGACCTCAATAAATAACAAATGAGCTCAGAAAGAAGTTAACGGATGAACTTTGTTTCACCTGAAAACACATTCGTACAGAAAACTTTTTGACAACCTGGAACCAGACTTTGAACGCCAGAGAGCAATTCGGTTTCTAAAACTCCATAAACATCGAGCAGTTGCGAATACGCTTCAAACTATAAAGCAGAACCACCAGTAAGGATTTAGTGTAATTTATCTCGGGGTCCAAAAATAGGAACACAATCTCAAGCTTTCCACTTGCGTTTCTTAGTTCTTTCGACCCATTTGCCAAAGTTCCACAAGCGAGTTTTACAATTATGATCCCTCAGAATTCTAAAACGGTTAATTAAATATATTAAATATACCGAGAGTATTAAAAATACCCACCACGCAGTTTCAAATCTTGCCCATCACAAATGACGAGGCAACTTGCGAAATCCCAGTTTTGACCCTCACCCAT
The DNA here is from genome assembly GCF_028640845.1 of Ahaetulla prasina. NCBI lineage: Eukaryota > Metazoa > Chordata > Lepidosauria > Squamata > Colubridae > Ahaetulla > Ahaetulla prasina. Next base: position 8,956,793 of record NC_080539.1, read on the forward strand.
CAAACGTACTTTGGATACAAACCGATCTTTGCAATCTCGCCCATTTTAGGAACTTATCTTTCTTGGAAAGCAAAGTTGCAAAATATCGATTTGGCTCAATTGCTGCTAAACATAGACACTAGAGGGAGTAAAGGGAAGGAAATTATTCGGTGTGGAGATCCTGAAGGGAAGAAACACTGAATCTGCACTAACCCTTCAGTTGTTAGGGAAACGTAGAACACAGCTTCCTCTGAAGCCTGTTTAAATTCAATTCCTAGGGACTGCCGACACTAAACTAGGGAAATGAAATTAAAACGTGACATTTTTTTTTAATTGGGGAAAACCAGGAGCTTTTCATTGAGATCGACGCGTAGGGGTGGAGAATTAAATACAAGGTCACAATTGCTCACATCTTGGTACTACAAGAACTTGGGTCATTAGAAGCATCCGTTTTGAGCTAGCAGGATTCACAAGAGAGATAAACGCATGCTAAGATTTCCAAAAAAGGCAACCACACCATTTAAAGATTCAAACTCACTGCTTCCTATCCTCCCTCCATATGTCTATGGAGATTCTCAGTCATCCAGCTCACTGTTGTCCCAAAGGTGCTTTCCCCCCCCCCCCCACCAAAAGGCAACTGTGGACTTTCTTGGTTTTTCTTTTGAAGAGGTTTCGCTTCTCATCCAAGAAGCTTCTTCAGTTCTGACTGAATGGTGGAGGCTGGAAGGATTTCTTTCCTATAATTATCCCTACCAATGTGGGAGGTGGCTGTTTGGCCCTGACCACAGGGAAGCTTGACAGACCTTCCTCCCAACTGGATCTGCTTCTTTCGTGTATGATTTAGAATAACAAGAGTTGGAAAAGTGATCGTCATATATCGTACCTCATATTCAGGTGATTTGACTCGCAGTGAGAAAGTAAAATAACAGAATAACAAGAGTTGGAAGGGACCTTGGAGGTCTTCCAGTCCAACCCGCTGCCCAGGCAGGAAACTCTACACCACTTCAGACAAATGGTTATCCAACATTTTCTTAAAAATTTCCAGTGTTGGAGCAGTCACAACTTCTGCAGGCAAGTTGTTCCACTCATTAATTGTTCTGACTGTCAGGAAATTTCTCCTTAGTTCTAGGTTGCTTCTCTCCCTTGATTAGTTTCCACCCATTGCTTCCTGTCCTGCCTTCAGGTGCTTTGGAGAACAGTTTGACTCCCTCTTCTTTGGGGCAGATATTGGAACACAGCTATCATGTCTCCCCTACTCCTTCTTTTCATTAAACTAGACATACCCTGTTCCAGCAACCGTTCTTCATATGTTTTAGCCTCCAGTCCCCTCATCATCTTTGTTGCTCTTCTCTGCACTCTTTCTAGAGACTCCACATCTTTTTTACATCGGGGCGACCAAAACTGGATGCAGGATTCCAAGTGTCTTAAGCCTTACACCAACCGAGTTTACCTACTTCTGCCTTAATCCGGCTTCATGTCTCATGGGGACACAAAGAATGTGTCATGTCTCATGGGGACACAAAGAAAACCCCCTCCCCCATTTCCCTGCTGTCCCACTTGCCCTGTCTACATTTGGGCTCCAGTACAAACTTCAAGGGCTTTTCCCTCCCCCCCCTTTTGGAAGTACACGTTGATTTTTTTGCCTCTCCAGAAATAGAAACCCACCAGGGTTGCCACAAAACAAGGAACGGTTTCGCCTTCCGAAGTTGAGGTTACCTCTATCACTGGGTTGTTTGTTTTAAAAAAGAAAGAGGAGGAGGAGATGAAGAAGAAGGAGGAGGAGGAGGAGGCTGGGCTGCCATTCGTCTGCAATGGGGTCTCCCGCTTGAGAGGGAGGGGGTTGGACTAATCCAGGGGTCTCCAACCTTGGCCACTTTAAGCCTGGAGGACTTCAACTCCCAGAATTCCCCAAGGTTGGAGACCCCTGGACTAGATGACCGCCAAAGTCCCTTCCAGCTGTATTATGAATTGGAATCCTGCAAGTCGGGAGGCACCCATTGTGGCGGGGGGGCGAAGCAAGGAGGGGGGTCTGGGCAGAGAGACAGCCGGTAGCATCGGAGGCGGTGGGGGGGGGAGACAGCTTGGCCGGCTGCTGGGAGAGCCACGTGGAGGGGCTTCGGCTCCTCTCAGGCAGGCAGGCAGGGAGGGAGGGAGGGGAGAGGAGGACCCCCGCTCCAAAGCCCACCGCCCCAGGGATGTGGAGCCTGCGGGGGGAAGGAGAAGAAGGGCCCTCCGGAGGAAAGCGGGGACCGCTCGTTCTGCTCGTCGGGGCTCGTCCGCGCCTTTCTGACCCTCCTAGGGACCCGTAGCCGGGCCCGGTCTCCCTTGCAGGCCCCGGCCGTTACTTACGTCAGCTCAGGGACGGACATACGCGCGGGGGTTCCTCAGCTGCGTGCGACCTCTTCGCCGCCGCTCCTGAGGCTGCTGCTGCTGCTGCTGTTGCTCCGGCTGCTACCGCGGCCGCCGAAAGCGGCTCCTCCTCCGGCTCGGCCTCCTGGACCAGGGCCAACCCGGAAGTGAGGGAAAGGCTCGGCGGCTTAGGCCCCGCCCCGTCCAGCAAGAGGTGATGCCCACATCACTTCCGGCCTCGTGAGCCGGAAGCCAGCCGCGCTTCCGGTGTTCGGCCAGCTGGGGAGCTGAGGAGGATTTTCAATCGAGCCGAGGGCGGGAAAAAAAAAAACCAAAAGAAAAAAAAAAGTAAGAGGTCTTTAAAACCCCAAGACTCCCCACCCGTGATTTTCCCCCTTCATCCTAATCAAGCTCGCCGGCCCACTGGAGAAGTGGGGGGGAATGGTGGTGTCGGGGGTGGGGGTTGGGGTCTGGCCACGAGCCGCGCGGCGCTCTGAGGGAAAGGCGATTGGTCGAGCTGTTGCTCGCTCGCGCGCCCCGCCCCGCCCCATCGCGGGGGGTTGTGTGTCGGCGTTCCGAATCGGCACGCGCCGCGCCGCCATTGGCCGAGCTGTTTGTGACGTCAGGGGGAGCGTGACGTCGGCGTGGGCGGAGAGGCGACGAGGAGGCGGAGGAGGAGGAGGAAGGTGGGCTGGAAAAAAAAAAAGTGGCGGCGGCAGAGGGGCTTTGCATTTAATGATAATAATAGAGCTGGAAGGGACCTTGGAGGTCTTCTAGTCCAGCCCTCTGCTCAAGCACGAGAGCCTGTACCAGTGTTTCTCAACCTTGGCCGTTTGAAAGTTTTCATTATATCCAATTAATATAGTTATTACATACTTATATATGTGTTTATATATTGTATAGTTATTTCATGCTTTGCTTATATGTACTGTGCGACAAAATAAATAAAATAAAATAAAGAGGTGGACTTCAACTCCCAGAATTCTGGGAGTTGAAGTCCACCCACCTTCAAACGCCAAGGTTTATAATGCCCTCTATATCATTTCAATCAAATAAATAATGCCCTCTATATCATTTCAATCAAAGGCCTTTCTAATCTCTTAAAAGCTTCCAGTGAGGGAGTTCACGCAGGGGAAACTAGAATGGGATTCAATGGGGAGCAGCAATGGGGGTGGCGGGGGTGGCGGCGAGGCCTAGGCCCCACTTCCCTTTCAGCCACCAAGGCTCAGTTTGGTGACTTGGAACCATCCTAACCATGATGCCTGCTAGGGCAGGGAAAATGGTCTGGTCTGTGTTTAGGTATAAGAACGGAGCAAAAAGCAAAACACAGGTGATCCTCAACTTACGACTACAATGGAGCCCAAGTTTTATGTTACTAAGGGAGACATTTGTTAAGTGGGGTGTTTTTTTTCTTGCCCCCGTTTTACAACTTTTCTCGCCGTGTTTGTTAAGCAAATCACTGTATACAAGATATATACAGAAATATACGTGGTTGGCAAATACCTTAACAAGCAATCAAACTTCTTAACTCTACACAGAGAACTCTGCAATGAATTCTGGGAGTTGAAGTCCACCCACCTTTTTATTTTATTTTATTTATTTAGGAGAAAGAATACACCCTCTCCTGGCTGAAATTTATAAACGCCTCTTAAAGGGGTAAAAGACTTATGTAGACAGGGCTGTGCCAACTTCCCGACCTCCGAACCTTCCGCCGCGAGCTTAAGACACATCTATTTATTTGCGCAGGGCTAGCCTAGGGTTTTTAGTTTTAAATTTTAGTGATATTTTAATTTCGGCCTAATTAATAAGTTTTTTAATTGTTGTTTTTATTTGTATTATTCTTATGTTTTTATTTGGCTGTACACCGCTCTGAGTCCTTCGGGAGATAGGGCGGTATAAAAATTCGAATAAATAAATAAATAATAAATAAATAAATAGACCCCTTCAGAGTCTTAAATCGGGTATACCAATGCTGATTCATTCTCATTGCATCAGCCTTACATTTCATCAGCTTTACAGTTGCATTAGCCTTACATTGGCTGGTCAGCTTTAAATCAACATTACCCTGACAGGTTCCTAAGCAAGGTGTTTTTTTAACTGAATTGTGCCCAGTTTTTTGTCATTTTTTGCCATGATTGTTAAGCAAATCATTGTAGTTAAGTGAATTATGCAGTCATTAAGCAGCTCTAGCTTCCTCCATTAATTTTGCTTATCAGAATCTGGCTGGGAAGGTCAGAAATGGCCATCACATGACCCTGGGGCACTGCATCCATTATAAATACATGCTAGTTGCCAAATATTCAAACTTCGATCGCATAACCATGGGAATGCTGTGCGAGGACCAGTTGTGAGTCTCTTTTCCAGTGCTATTGTAAACTTCAAGTGGTCACTAAACAAACAGTTGTAAGTGGAGGACTATATGTACAATTGCAATCTGTCGTTGAGAATTAATTACTGATAGGGAATGTTTTCAGTTCAATGAAAAAAATCAAAGACCCCTCAGAATTAAGTCCTCTTCAACTCTTTACTAGCATTAATGAAATGTAATGTTTTAACCAAAGACATTCAAGGAATTTAGAATATTTGTAAATATTTTGTCTTTTGTGGACATCAATGCTGAATTCCAATATGTCATCATCTGCATTTTCAAGATAGTTCAGCCAAACAAGTATATCAACATTGCATGTTCTATTGGTATTCTTAAAAGTTAAATAAATGACCAGGTAGTCCTCAACTTACGACCACAATTGAGCCCAAAATTTCTGTTGCTAAGCGAGACAGGTAAGTCAATTTTGCCCCATTTTACCACCTTTCTTGCCACCGTTGTTAAGTGAATCACTGCAGTTGCTATGTCAGAAATGGTGTAGGGTCTCCTGCTTGAGCCGGGGGGAGGGGTTGGACTAGATGACCTGTAAGGTCCCTTCCAACTCTGTTAATCTGTTAAAAGTTAGTAATGTGGTTATTGAGCGAATCAGGCTTCCCCATTGACTTTGCTTTTCTGAAGATCGTAAAAAGTGACCTCAGGACACTACAACTGTCATAAATGTGAGTCACTTGCCCAACGTCTGAATTTCGATCACCTGCAACGGTCGTAAATGTGAAAAACGCTCGTAAGTCACATTTTTCAAGTGCTGTTGTAATTTCAAACGTTCATGAAGTGTACGGTTGTAAGTCGAGCACTACTGGTGTCTCCAAGCACAAAATAGGCCTGTGATCATGAAGGCCAGAACTTAAGCCTGTGATGGCAAAACTTATGGCACGTGTGCTGGAAGTGGCACACAGAGCCATCCCTCCAGGCACATGAGAATCCACCTCTTCTGGGTCCCAGTGCACTGGGCAACTGGTCTTCACGTGTGCAGGAGCGCCGGAAAACAAGAGCAGTCACCCCGTGCACATCTGCGTGCTGAGAAGATGATTTTCCGGTTTCCCGTGCATGCATGCACACTGGCCACCTGGTCTTTCAGTTTCTGGTGTGCATAGACCAGCTGGCTGGTTCCCAGGCTGGAAACCTGTTGTGTCTCGTCTGATCTCACCGCAGCCGGGGCCTTCTTATCTGCTTCCGAACATGGAGGAATGTCCTAGTATGCCTCCCGGCCCCAGCCCTGGCTCCATGCCCAGACAGGCTGAAGAGGAGGAAATACCTCCAACCCCCAGCTCTGGCTCCATGCCCAGACAGGCCGAAGAGGAAGAAATACCTCCAGCCCCCAGCTCTGGCTCCATGCCCAGGCAAACGGAGCAACTAGACCCCCCCCCCTCCTCCACAGCATGTGAGCCTGAGGGAGGTCAATTGCCAACAGCTGCAGACTGGAGTGATCCTCGCGTCAGAAGACTTGATAGGCGGAGGCAACAGAAGGAAGGGAGGGGCAGGCCTGGATAAGTGCTGAGTCATGGAGCCACACCCCATGGCCTATATAAAGGACCTGCTTTCTGGCATTCTCTGAGTCAGGCAAAGTCTAAACATATCTTGCTGAAGTCACTTTCTGGTCTCCTGCCTGCCCTGAGGACTTTGCTAGGACTTTGGCAGAGCTGCAGAGGCACGCCTGATTCGGATTTCCCGGACCCGGCCGTCAGCGGAGGAGTGGGACACGACAAAACCGGAAGATCATCTTCCCAGCATGCGCATGATGCACCAGGCGACTGCTCTTCCTGTTTCTGGCGTGCACATGTGCACTGGCCAGCTGGTTTTCACACGCACATGTGTGCCAGAAACTAGAAGACAAGGTGGGCAGCGTGCATCTTCTCTGCACAGCTGCTCTTCAGGTTTCCCGCGCACGCACGCGCGCTCCCACTTCGGCACTCGGTGCCTAAAAGGTTTGCCAACACTGACTTCAGCTTTCCTAACATTCCGACCGTTGCTTTTCTCTTTGTTCTCCAGATGCGTGATGGATTACCTGGCTAGGCCTGGGGTTTTTGGCTTAATTGCTGGTGTCACCTGTGGAGTATGCTTGGGCTGGAGCATACGCGCTCGGCTCTTCCGGCCAGCCAAATCCAGATTGACTATGATGGCCAACGAGCTAGGCAACGAAGCCAGTATAATGGGCGAGTCCGGAGAATTCAAGATGGTGATCATAGTCCGGAATGACCTGAAGATGGGCAAGGGCAAAGTAGCCGCCCAGTGCGCCCACGCTGCCGTCTCGGCCTATAAGCAAGTCCACCACCGAAATCCGGAACTTCTGAAGCAGTGGGAATATTGTGGACAGCCCAAGGTGGTCCTTAGGGCGTCTGATGAGGAGACCCTCGTTCAGCTCTTAAACGAGGCCAAAGCGCTCGGCTTGACCGTGAGCTTAATCCAGGATGCTGGCCGCACACAAATAGCTCCAGGCTCCCGGACTGTCTTGGGCATTGGGCCTGGTCCAGCTGAGGTGATAGATAAAGTTTCTGGCCACCTGAAACTCTACTGAATGTGAAGTTCACAACGTAAAGAGGGTGAAACCTGGTGAATGAATCTAAAACACGAACGAGAACTATCCATCTCCCTCCCAAGTCCCTTCCTCAAGCAGTAATTATCAAGTGCAATCCCGGATTATTTTGTTTTGCCCAAACACACACACACACACACACTCTCTGATATCCCACATATCTTCGCCTAGGCTCCACCTCCCTGTAACCGGTTAAACAGCTTTGCGTTTGCGCAAATACAAAAGCCATTTACACTCTTGACTTTCTCTGAATCTCTCGAATCAAGCCTTATGGAAATCCAGAGGAGAAAATCCTGAGTAAGATAGGGACAGCATCCCTACAAAAGTTTCCAAATAAATGAATTACACGGACAGGTTTGCATCCTTTTGATAGTAACTTTTTGTCTTCTAGGCAAACTGGGCTGGGAGGTGGCTCACCAGGCTAATGTAGCCTGTTATTCACACACAGCTGCCTGCAATTACAATTACTGCAGGCTCGAGTCCCACCAGGCCCAAGGTTGACTCAGCCTTCCATCCTTTATAAGGTAGGTAAAATGAGGACCCAGATTGTTGAGGGGGCAATAAGTTGACTTTGTATATAAATATACAAATAGGATGAGACTATTGCCTTACACAATGTAAGCCGCCCTGAGTCTTCGGAGAAGGGCGGGATATAAATTCAAATAAAAAAAAAAAACTTTGAAAGATGGCCTTGAAAAGCTGCCGCACCCAGCAAAGCCGTTGATTTAAATGTAATGGGATCACTCGGCATCTGGGGGAGGCTACAGCTAGTCCTCGACTTAACGGCCACAATCGAGCTAAAAAATTTTTGTTGCTAAGAGAGAGAGTTGAGTGAACTTTGCCCTGTTTTACAACCTTTCTTGCCACAATTGTTATGGGAATCAACTGCAGTTAAGTTAGTAACCCGGTTGTTAAGGGAATCGGGCTTCCCCATTGCTTGTCGGAAGGTCGCCAAAGGGGATCACGTGACCCCGGGACACTGCAACCGTCATAAACATGAGTCAGTTGACACGAGTGAATTTTGATTCCATGACCGTGGGGATGCTGCAAAAGTTTGAAAAATGGTCATGTCACTTTTTCAGTGCCATTGTAACTTTGAACAGTCACTAAGCGAACCGTTGTAACTCGAGAACTACAAGTATTGATTTACCAAACAATCTGGTTACTAGAGTAATCTTATTTTCTGGTGTTTGGGCAATACATTAAATCAGGGGTCTCCAAACTTGGCCACTTTAAAACTTGTGGACTTCAACTCCCAGAATTCCTCAGCCAGCAAAGCTGGCTGAGGAATTCTGGGAGTTGAAGTCCACAAGTCTTAAAGCGGCCAAGGATGGAGACCCCTGCATTAAATGATGAACTAACCATACAGGCTGTTTGCAGAAAACACTTAAGCCATCCATTTAAAAGTAATGAAAACTTCACACCTCAAAAAAAATGAGCCAGTTTTGTGACTGACCTGGTTTAAGTGTGCTGTGCAAATGCAGCTTGTGTGTCACAACTGCGCACAGCTGTGTCAGTTAGCAACCACCCCCGCATTTACCACCATTTGCAGTGCAGATCTGCAGTTATAACATGACCACGTTTTGCTGTGGTTTCGCCAAAAACCAGCATTTACTCATCTTCTGGCACAGATGGCCTAGTGAAGCGTTAGTGCATTTAACAATCGCCACTTAGTGACCGCTGCAAAATAGGTCGTAAAATTGAGTTGATCACCTAATTTAAGACCCAAGACAAATTACAACTGTGATGGGCCGGCTCCATTATGTTTATAAGCGGAGAACTACCTGCACTCTATGGGGTGAAATGAATTCTGGGAGTTGACGTCCACAAGTCTTAAAGCGGCCAAGGTTGGAGACCCCTGCTTTAAATGATGAACTAACCATACAGGCTGTTTGCAGAACACACTTAAGCCATCCATTTAAAAGTAATAAAAATTTCACACCTTGAAAAAAATGAGCTTTGACTCTCATCGAATTTGGTCCTCAACAGGAAAATTCTCTCTTGGTACCCAACGCACAAGCTAGTACTGGTTGATGTCAGCTGACATGTGACTCACTACGTTATTCCTTACGGAAAAAATGTGTTTGGTACTTAACGTTTTTTGGTACTCATCGCACCTCCTGGAACCAATTAACCACGATGCACCACTGTACAGGTAGTCCTCAATTTATGGCCACAATTGAGCCCAACATTTCTGTTGCTAAGTGAAACATTTGTTAACCTAGTTTTGTCCCATTTCATGACTTTTCTTGGTGGTTCAAGTGAACCGCTGCAGCTGGTAAATTAGTAACACGGTCCTTAAGTGAAACTGGTTTACCCATCGACTCGGCTTGTCAGAAGGTCGCAAAAGGGGATCACGTGACCTCTGGACGCTGCAACCGTTATAAATACGGAGTCAGTTGCCAAGCGTCTGGATTTTGATCACATGACCATGGGGATGCTGGAACGGTCGTGTGGAAAAAAAAAACGGTCTTAACTCACTTTTTTCATTGACGTAACTTTCAATGGTCGCTAAAACAAACTGTTGTAAGTCAAGGACTACCTGTATTAAGATTTTTATCCTGTCTTTAAAACACACAATGCTTCCTCCTATTTGCCTCACAACAACCTGTGAGATGGCTTGGTCTCTTTCTCTCTCTCTCTCTCTCTCTCTCTCTCTCTCTGTGTTTGTGTGTGTGTATGGTCCAAAAGCATCTGGCTTTTATATCTGACCAAAACATATAATATCTGACCAAAATATATAAATATATATATATCTGACCACTCACAGTCTCCATGTGATTGGCCCAAAGTTGCCCAGCTGGCTTTTGTGGCGTACAACAAGCCTTAAACTTAACTGTCTCCCAGTTTCTAGCCTGGTGCCTTAACCGCTACACCAAACTGTCCCCGACTCGGTGGACAAAGTGTAAATTCTGCAAAAGGATTCGGGTTGCTCCGAGAAAATAAAATGATAATCGGAGCTGCCACCCTCAACTTTCCAAATATCTTGAGAATGTCGCCTGGTTTTCCTCATAGGGGAATACGGCCAGACCAGATTCAAAACACACCAGCGGCTGCTCCGTTGGCAACTGCCTTAGCTTGAAATATTTACACCAGAAAGCAACTGATGCAATAGCCTGCAACCCAAGTGGTGTGATACGGTTGTACGTTGGGAAGTTCCCTGACCACCTCCAGCTTTTCTGAAAAGGTGTAGGGAAACCACACACACACACACACACAGCCCTCTGCTGCTTTCTTCCCACCTAGTAACTTATCCCACCATTGCTCAGAAATGTCTCCAGGAATGTGCCATCTGGAGGGTAACAGCTTCCTTGTTTAATTTGTGTAAATGAAATGGTCTTGAAAGCCAGGAAACATCTGCACAGCTGCAAGTGGTGGTGGAATTGGACACCGCATCTGCCAGACTTCCAACACACACACACACACACACACAGGCATCTCTGCATTTCTATTTCTGAAATGGGAAGGAAGAATGGTCTTGAGGAACAGGAGGAAAAGCCTAGGTGTGTACGAGAGATTCATGTAACTGCGCTAACGGATGGTAAAGTTAGAAAGCCAGAGGATGAGAAGCTGGAGAAGGACCACAGCCTGAAAGACAAACTCAAGACGATGTGAAAAGTCAAGGCCAATGTTGGGAGAAGGGATCTCCAACAGATCCCAGGAATGACATCCGTGCTCTCTGTCCAAAGAAGGGTGCAGTGCTAAGAACAGCTAAGATCCAGCGCAGACCCCTCAAACTTCTGGTAGAGGACCTGAGAGCAAGGAAGTCACAGGCCAGTTATAGGGATGAGAAGGGAAATGGTGGGTGTGTGCGTGTGTGTGTTTAACTCCCCTTTTTTTACAATCCTGTAATCCTTCAATTCAGGGTAGAGTTGGGGGCAACTGGATGGAGCTGAGCATTTACTGGTCAGATGCCCTTCCTGATGCCTAGTCAAGAGTTCACAGTTCTCCTTGCGCCTTAAGAGAGAAATTACCTGCAGCTATTTAGGACTGAGTTCTCAACCTTCCGAGTGGGAGACCAGCGTCTTCACCACTAAGCCTCGACACCATTGTGTGCATGTGCATGTCTAAAAATAAAAATCTGGGACAGAACTTTGAGAGTCTCAGACAAGACTTTCTAATTTTCACAATGATAAAAAGTGAGGGGGGGAGGGGGAGAGGAAGCACATTCAGGCTTTCAAAATTTTGTTCCCATAGCCGCCTAGTAAAAGGTTGGTTTCCTAATCCGGCCTACCCCGAAGGATCGTTTCGGATAAGGTGGCAACAGATAACCCAACAGATGCTTTTGAAGGCAGCCATATGAGTTCACGGAAGGATATGGCTGTTTTCACCTTCCCTTGAGAAGCCGTTTTGAATCCTCCCTCCTTCAAATGCTTTACTCACTGAGCTCTACTGCCTTCAAATTGTTTAGCCACGCAGGTCTCTCCTGCAAGTAACCCAATGCTGTGTAAGCGGTGTTATTCCCCGCTCTGCAGCAGATCCTAGTGCTAGGAAGGGCCTGAATTAATTCCAGTTACCTCCTAACTAGGGACACAGTGGCTCAGTGGGTAAGACACTGAACTTGTCGATCGAAAGATCGGCAGTTCAGCGGTTCAAATCCCTAGTGCTGTCGTGTAATTGGGTGAGCTCCCGTGACTTCTCCCAGCTTCTGCCAACCTAGCAGTTCGAAAGCACGTTAAAAAAGGCAAGTAGAAAAATTAGGGACCACCTTTGGTGGGAAGGGAACAGCGTTCCGTGCGCCTTTGGCGTTGAGTCATGCCGGCCATATGACCACGGAGACGTCTTCTGAGAGCGCTAACTCTTCGACTAGCACATGTGTGAGGGGAACCTTTACCTCCTAACTACAAGTAGTCTGCGACTTTCGATCAGAAACGGAACCAGAATTTCCGTTGCTAAACAAGCCCTGGTGGTGAAGTAGTTCGCACCTTACTTTTACCATTTTGGGGGGGGGGGGAATAGCTTAGCAAATCATTCCACTCGCTCGTCGTTAAGTGAACCTGGCTTGATTTTGCTTATTGGAAGTTGGTTTGGGAACATCGTAAATGGTGTTCGCATGAGCCTGGGATGCTGCAATCATCACAAATACATGCCCCTCTTGCCAAGACCTCTGATTTGGATCACATGACTCTAGGGATGCTGCAAAGGTTGTTGGCGCGAGGATCACTTTTACGTCCCATTTTGGGACGTAAATGCAAAACAAGCATTTTGCAGTGCTTGCTGTAACTTTGGTTGTTAAGTGAATGTTTGTAAGTTGAGGACTATCCACCCATCTATGCAACAGACACACACACACCTCTCTTTAATCTCATACCTGTTGGGTCCGTATGAAATCTGGAGTTCTCGCTCCACCCCAGGAGGCCATTTGCATTGATTAAACAGGACACTTCATTCAAACAGCATTGAACATTTAAGTCAATTTTTATTTCGAAGCTAAATATATTAAGGCAACTTAACATACCTATAACATGATCTTTTGTCAGATTTAAAACTGGAAACACTCAAAACTACAACCCTAAAGATTTTTTTGTTTTGTTTTGTTTTCTTACTTGGGAAGGAGAATGCCTTCAGCGGCTCAAGCCCAGCCGAGGGCTTGAAAAAGTGCCATCAATTTTTCCTTGTTTATAGCTCCAAGCATTTCCCATTCATCTCAAGGAATCTCCGTCAGTGCAAGTCACCTGTCCAAGATCCACTCCACAGTCAAGAGAATTTGGAAAAAAATTTGCTAAGTTGCTGGTTCCTGCTTTTGGACCTGAATATATATAGTGGTAGTTTGTTTGTTTTGCTGTTTTGAGGCCAAGCGCATACATTATAAAGGAGTTTGAAGAGATACATACTGAAAAACTACTATAGAGGATATCCACAGTCCAGTCATTTATTATCTTTTTTTTTTCCAATTTGAGTCATTTTTTTTTTCAATTGCACAAGCAAAACTGAACAGCCATTGGGGCTTCCCAAATGCCCCTTTCAATTCTTTCTTTCTCTCTCTCGCTCTCTTTCTTTCTCTCTCTCTCTCTCTCTCTTCTGTACACTCGGGGGAGGGAGGGGGAGAGGGGGAAGTGGGAACACCACAATATCCAACGTACACAAACTGGAGGGCGAGGTTAGTCAGAAACACGCAAGATTTGGATTTATGGTGCCCTCCCCCCTCCTGCGTCTTGTTCCTCAAGTGGAATATAAAATGGTCCCCACAAAAAAAGAATAATAAAAAAAAGCGCACTAGCACAACGGAAGGATCGTTGGGATTACACACGGAGTGAGCAAAACACTGGCATTTTCTGTACATCTAAACTGGAAAACCTGCATAGGTTTAAATGGAGCCTCTACTAGGTTGGTCGTTGTTGGTTTTTTTTTTTAAAATTCAGGACAGGTTTTCGGTATGTTATCTGCGAGCTTTCTCTCTCTCTCTCTCTATTTTAAATGTGACTGATTTCAAGAGCCAAGCCATCCAAAATTTTATCTTGTAGTGTTTCAAATCCACCGCTAAATAAACCTTCCTTTCATCACCCCTAGCCCCCTTTTTTTCAGAATATGCCTTTTTAAACGTGCATTTTGGGGGAGAAATGGGCCAGGCTTATAAACCGCTCGGGGACCCCTGGACCGAAAGAGGTCAGACCGCTTTTCCAAGAGTGCAAATGGGAAGAGAGAGTCACAAGAGAACGGGGGTGGGTAGGTGGTTGTTCACGTCAGAAGCAATCTTGCAAAAAAATAAGGGCGGGTGGGTGGGGAGAAGCCTGCTGGAACATTTAAAAGTATTCCCACCAGAGGGGGGTGGGGTGGAAGATGTGGAATGTGAAGAAAGGAAGAGGTGGCATTTAGGGAAGGGGGGGCAGGAAGGAAGGAGAGAGGAGGAACAAACAGAAAAACACAGTCCTTCATAAAATAAAATGTTACGAGGACACGAGGTTTGTTTTTTTTTTTCTTTCCCTGCGGAGTCGGGCGTGAGAGGGACGGTGGAGGTTCCACAAAAGGATGCTGGCTCCACGCTGGCTTCCTTACATGCTGTATCCAAACCCGGGTTGGGGCTGCCCGTACGGTGGTGCGGTGTAGCCGTAACCGAAAGGTGCTTGAGGAGGGACCGCCACGCTGGGACCGGCCGTCAACATCAGCTGGGGCTGGCCTAAGGAAGGAAGGGAAGGAAGAAAGAAAAGAAAATGGAGCGAAGGGTTGAAGGCTGTGTTTTTCACACCAGGCCCCTCCCGAAATTTTGACAGCCTGAGCTTTGAGGGCCCTCCCTGAAGAAATGCACCCAGGCTCAAGGGGCCAGGCGTGGAAATGACCACGCAAGCATTAAACGGAAGCCCGTAATCTCCACCGTTTGCCTTGAGGGCATTGCACAAAGCAACAACACACCCCTGTGAATGCATTGACCAGCTCTCGCATCACTTTAGCCTTTAAAGCAGGGGTATCCGATCTTAGCAACTTTAATAGCAATGGCACTTAAGACTTATATACCACTTGTGGTACATTGTGCTTTCCAGCCCTCTCTAAGCGGTTTATAGAGTCAGCCTCTTGCCCCCAACAATCTGGGTTCCTCATTTGACCCACCTGGGAAGGATGGAAGGCTGAGTCAACCTTGAATCAGTTAGGATTGAATTCCTGACAGTGGGCAGAGTTTGCCTGCAATAGTATTTCAACTTATATACTGCTTCACGGTGCTTTTACAGTCCTCTCTAAGCCAGGGGTCACCAACTTTTCGGACCTCAGGGACCACTAAATTCATAATTTTAAATCCCAAGGACCACTAATATGGTTTTTTAAAAAAGATAAATAGTATTTAGTGCAATATAAAAAAATGGAAATAATCTTTCTGCGGACCCCCAAAATTTTCTCACGGACCACCAGTGGTCCACAGACCAATGGTTGGTGACCGCTGCTCTAAGCAATTTACAAAATCAGCGTATTGCCCCCCCCAACAATCTGAGTCCTCATTTTATCCATCTCAGAAGGAAGGCCGAGCCAACCTTGAGCCTGGTGAGATTTGAACTGCCAAATTGCAGGGAGCTGGCTGTCAGCAGAAGTAGCCTGCAATTCTGCACTCTAACCACTGCGCCACCACAGCTCATTTAAGACTTGTGGATTTCGACAACCATGCTGGCTGGGCAATTCTGGGAGTTGAAGTCCACAAGTCTTCAAAGTTGTCAAGGTTGGAGACCCTTGCTTTAAAACAAGGAGAGAGAGGGTGTTTTAAGCAGCTTGGCCAGATTTAACACGCTGTTGTCATTATGTGGGACTTTCGATGCTCTCTGAGCTTGGCTGTTTTCTTGCAGATGTTTCATTACCCAACTAGCTATGTGTTGAAAAGTTGGTCATGATTACATCTGGTTCTGGCACACTACCAGGATGGAGAGTGAAATTTCAGTCGTAATTCACGGCAGTTGTTCAAAATCAGATATGTGACCACATCCGATTTTACTACCTTTTTTGTACCGGCCACTTAACGAGTCATAAATCGTTTTCCCAACGAGAACTTTTTAAACAGGAAGTAAACCCTGGAAATGGGCAAAATGCACAGTCCTGAGACTGGGGCGGGGGGGGGGGGGGAAGACGCTGCAAAAGGCCGTAAATCTGAACCGGTTGTCAAGTGCCCAAAATGTGATCACATGACCACGGAGCTGTGTCTGTGTGTGTGTAGCTGCTGGAACTTAAAGAAAAAAAACCAACGGGTTTTAAATAGCTCTGGGGAGGTCCGTTGTAACTTTGAATTTTGTGAAGAGAGAACAACCTGTAATGCAGGGGTCTCCAACCTTGGCAACATTAAGCCTGGTGGACTTCAACTCCCAGAAGTTGCGCGTTGAAGTCCACCAGGCTTAAAGTTGCCAAGGTTGGAGACCCCTGCTGTAGTGCACATTTCTAATAGTACAACAGAACAGAATATTTGTAGCTCAGGGTTGAACTGTTGGTTCCTCGGTGCTCTCTGAGCTTGGTAAGTTTTCTTGCAGGTTTTTCATTACCCAAAGTAGGTAACATCATCAGTACTAGAAGGGGAAAGGGGGTTTGCTCTCATTTTACATTCTAATGGATTGCCCTGGTACAAGAATTGTTTTCATGAAGGAAAGCAGAGATATGTGCACCAGGATAATGTGGCCGGATCCAATCTGGGTCAGTCACTGGGACCAGAAGATTTTGTCTTCCAAGCTTTTGGGCTTGTGCTCTAGCCCATCGTCAGGGCACTACTCTCTAGCAGAGTGTGTGCTTTGGGTTATTCTGTTTGTGGTATTGATATAGTGTCTGTTGCGTGTGGTTTTTTTAGTTGTTGAGTGGGGCTATTAGATTGTTGGCTGTTGTTTCCTTTTGCTGCCAATCCCTCCGCTCCCAAGTACCTGAGAAGCTGGGTGGTAAATCAGCTCTCCCGTTGACCGACAAGGGGCTCATTTCCCAGGCTTCAATCAATTTCCCTGGCTATTTTTGTACCTGCCCGGCCAACAATCTTACTAGTAGCTGCAAAATTGAAGGAATGTCTTTGTTCATTGCAAGAGTTCTATTCTTCTTGGCGATTCCCTGATTAGGCTACTGTATACTGTCAGCTTGTTTGATATGGTGATTCCTTCATTGCATTCAATGGTACAATGTTGTATTAGATTTACTTTAAAGAATTAAAGATAATGTACTGAAAGATACATGGATATTCATGTTTCTTATATACTTCCTATTGTTTTCTTTTACCTCGTGTCTTTAATTTATTGGTAAGGGCCCTGGTGGTGCAGTGTTTAGAATGCAGTATTTGCAGGTCAACTCATTGCTCATTCCAGGAGTTCGATCCTGACCGGCTCAAGGTTGACTCAGCCTTCCATCCTTCTTGAGGTCGGTCAAATGAGGACCCAGATTGTTGGGGGCAAGAGGCTGACTCTGTAAACCGCTTAGAGAGGGGCTGTAAAAGCTCTGTGAAGTGGTATATAAGTCTAAGCGCTACAGCTATTATTTATTACTTCTTGTTCCTTCTCTACGTTCTGCCTAATAGTCTTCATCTCAAAAAGGAGTAAGACGATGGTTATGTCTATTGCAAGCTAAGGAAGGGCTTACCGTAAACAATGGGCTGGGTCTCCGTCGCCTGCTCTTCCTCTTTCCTCAGCGATTCTGAGGCATCCAGCTTGTCCACCTAGGAAAACAGAAGAATTTCCAAAGTTCAGGAGAAACCACACGGCTATTATTCAGCGCCCTACATTTGCTGGCAGAGAAGTGGAAAAGCCTTCAGGGGGCGTGAAACACAGTCAAAGAAAGGAAAATCACTGACAAAAAATTAAATTAAAATAAAATAAAATAAAATAAAATAAAATAAAATAAAATAAACCCAAGTCGGGGAAGGAAATGTCGGCGGTCTAAACGAGCCACCGGGTTTGCAGGAGATGTCCAAGGAGGTTCTCCTGAAGTGCCTTCAGCCTGGAAGTGGGGAGTGGGGGGGAAGGGGAGCTCTTGCTGCTGGAGGGCTTCAGGCCTAGCTTGCACCTTGTGTGAAGAGATCGCAGGGAACCAATTTGGTGGACCAAATTAATGTCCCAAGTTCCGGGGAATTTGCTAAAGCCATCCAATCGCCTCGCCGTATCCCCCCTCCCTCTTCCATTCAAGCTTTTTCCAGGTGTACAATGTCAAGCGCCAAGGAAATCAGGAAACCCAGGCACTTCAAATGGATATGAAGGTTGTTATTGCAAGCTTCAGCCCTCTACAAGAACCTGAACCACTAACGGCCAAAGCAAATTGGCGGGAGATAAGAATGAAAGGAATTCAAGGAGGGCTGGACTCGGATCTCTTGTGGGCACGAAGGGACTCAAGGACTGAGCCCTCCTTCGGGCTCAGCTGGGTCATTTCCTACAGCCAACCTCGTTTGCTAGCTCTCTTGGGAACCAGCTTTTTAGGACAGCGTTTCTCAACGTTAGCAACTTTACGATATGGCTGGGGAATTCTAGGAGTTGAAGGCCAAATATTTTAAAGTCGCTGAGGTTGTGAAACTCTGCCCTAGGGCATGATGGAGCTGAGAAGCACAGGCAGGATGCTCTAAAGCAGGGGTTCTCCAACCTTGGCCACTTTTAAGACTCGTGGACTTCAACTCCCAGAGTTCCTCAGCCAGCCAAGCCTGCTGAGGAACTCTGGGAGTTGAAGTCCACAAGTCTTAAAAGTTGTCAAGGTTGGAGACCCCTGCTCTCAAGGGAGGGTGTCTGTGACCGATGAACTTCAACTCCCAGAATTCTTCAGCCAGCATGGCTGGTTGAGGAATTCTGGGAGTTGGAAGTTCACAGGTCTTGAAGGTTGCTAAGGTTGGAGACCCCTGCTCTAAAGCCACCCAGAATCATTTAGGTGAGATGGGCCATGTAGGTAGGTAGGAATGAATGAACGAATGGAATGAATGAATGAATGAATGAATGAATGAATGAACGAAGCACTCCATGTGGGAGCTATCTCATGCAGAAATCCCACTTCTAGGCACAGTGATTTTCAACTTAAGAACAAAAAAAGCTACCGAGGCATTTTACATTTGTATTTAACAGCATGTCACTTGTTAGATGAATGGCCAGCATGGTTTGACGGTAGTTTTATGCATCTGGATTTAGATCTCCCCATTTACACAACGATCACCAGTTCACTAGGCCATAGGAGCTATTCTATACCCATAAGGAGAATATAGGAGAAATCTTGCTAGGCTACCGATGGCTCAACCCCCTTTTTGATAAACCCTCTGAAAAATAATGTTTATCCTGTTTTTGGTTGAAGATGGAAAGTTCCTCCTGAACTCACAAGCTTCCCCCCCCCCCAACTTTTCATCAATATAGCAAACTTTTTCCTTTTCCTAACCCCAACCTTCCCTGGCCCCCCCTCAAAAAAATAAGTTCGATGATGCTTAAGGTATCTACAGCAAGAAGCATTTGAAATATAGTCTTCCCAAAATGATGGCCCCCTGAAACCAAAGCACAGAACACACACACACGCAAGAGAGCAGGTGAGTACGGTAGTCCTCGACGTACGACCACAACTGAGCCCAAAATTTCCGTTTCTGAAGTGAGACGTTTGTTCAACGAACGTTGCCCCATTTTACAACTTCTTCTTTTTTTTAATTTGAATTTATATCCCGCCCTTCTCCGAAGACTCAGGGCGGCTTACACTGTGTTAAGCAAGTCTTCATCAATGAGTCACTTCCGTTGTACATTTAGTAACAGAACGGTTGTGAAGGGAATGTGGCTTGTTGACTTGTCAGAAGGTCGCAGAAAAGGGGGACCCGGGACGCTGCGACCGTCATAAATATGAGTCAGTCGCCAAGTGTCTGAATTTTCATCGCAGGACCGTGGGGATGCCGCAACAGTCGTGCCGTGTGAAAAACGGCCTTAAGTCACTTTTTTCAGTGCGGTTGCAACTTTGGTCACTAAGTGAACTGTTGTAAGTCGAGGACTACCTGCACATCCAGTCAACCCTACGCCAGCTTTATGTTTTCATTTTCTGTTGAGATCTCTTTATTCCTAGAAAACCAATCGTTTAGGCTGGAAAACCTGCTACCGTGAAGAAGGAAAAGATCAGCGGAAAAGGGTTTTTAAGGTGCCAAAGGTAGAGATCTAGACAAAAGGATGAAGCTAAGCAGAGGAGATGTCCAGAGATCTTTCACAACTGCCAAATTTGGCTGTGGTGGTTGTGGTTTGTTTGTTTGTTTTCCCAATGGCTCCGAAGAAACACCAGTTTTTGGTGTTTTTTTAAAAAAAAGCCTACCACGCCATCGGTTTTTTTATTAACGGCAAACCGTTCCTTGTAAAAGGAAAAAAAGAAAAGGAAAGGCTTTTCCACGGAGACTGCAATAAGGCTGCAGAAGGGAGAAAAGTAAAAAAAAAAAAGAGGAGGAGGAAAGAGAGAAAGAAAGAACGAACGAAAGAAAGAGTGAACCGCATGCGGTCAATGCTAAGAGATTCGGTGTTCGTATGTGCATGGAAAAAAGGCAAAGGAACTGAAGAAGCAAAGGAGTGAAGTTGGAAGATGGCGGCCAGACGCCTCCCTCTAGCCAGCCTTCCCCCACCCCGCCAAAAGTTCACGGCACGCAGAAACAGCCCCTCCCCCTCCCCGCTTTCCACAGCAATGCTTTGCAGCTTAGGGAAAGTGAGATGTACATAACAATGATGGCCGGACATGCTCAGTTCAGAAAAAGCAAACACTGCAGTTCATGTACCTTTTTTCACACCACACGGGCCCTGCCTTTGACTTACTAGCTGCTGGGAGGACTTGGGCTTTGGATAAGTTGGAGCACGGGTTGGTTCCAGACATTTTGGGCCATTGTGGGGGTGGGGATGGGGGCAGGGTGGGCAAAAAGTGGGTGTTTGTGCGCGTGGCCCCATTCTCAGATGAAAAGGGAAGCTTGGATTGGCCCGTTTGCAGAAGACGGGTGCTGAATTTGGGGGGAAATGCTACTGAGCAGGAAGACTGGCTCAGCTTCGGGAAGCGGAGGCCTTGGCTTTGGCTTAAACCGGGCCTGGGAGGTTTTGCGGGTGAAGGCAAGACAAATCGATGGGAAGACCCAGGTCCTGGAATCAGTGGGAAGACACGGCCCTTGGAATCCATCCATGGAAAGATCCCAGGATAAGACCCAGGCCTTGCAGCCAATCAGTGGTGAGACCAATCCTTAAGAGTCCATAGGAAGACTCGGGCCTTGAAATCAACGCACGGGAAGACACGGGGCTTGCACTCAATGGGAAGACACCCCCCCACACAAACCTTAGAAAGTGACCAAGGGAACAGGAAGCAGCGAGATGGGACCAGAGAGTCAAAGGCCCGGCTGGTGTGGTAAGAGGGCTTCTGTAAGCAGCTAGCCACTCTCAGCAAGACACGTTAGTAAGACTGGCGCGGTCACAATCCTCTCCAGGGAGGGGAAAACACACAGCGTCAAATGGGAAACCCAATCGTCCATCCGTCCGCCCGCCTTCCCCCCTTCAGGGAGAACCAGTTAAGTAACTGCACCGGCTTTCCTTCTTTTTAGAGGTTTCTTGGGACAGGGTTAAATGCCTGGTGTCCGACTGCTGGTTTCTAACCTTCCTGGAGAGTTGATGTGCCAATTAGTGTCTACCGTTCTGTCCTACAGCTATGACTCTGGTTTTGTTTTTTTTTAAACTTGCAGAGGCTTTTTTTAGTGAGTTTTTCAAAGGGGGGGGGCGGGCAGAAAGCAGTAGCAGCAGTGTCGGGAAGGTAGAGAGAGAGAAAAAAAAGAGGGGGAAAAAAATAAAAAATAAAACTCATGCAGATATATCCTTAAGACTTAGGCCTCCAGACTTTAAAAAAAAAGATGGAAAAGAACCAACTTTCACCTTTTCCTTTATTGTATCAACCTGCAAAGGAATTCAGAAGGTGCAGCTTAGAGGAAAAAGAAACGCCAATATTTTGCATTTTAGAATTTAACAGAGAGCAAGTAAAAAAAGTGGAGGGGGGGGGAGAAAGGTTTAGAACTCAAAAGGCCACCTTTGCTGCCGAAGTTCAAGTTCCTGAACGTTTCCATGGTTGAATGGGTAACGTTCTCACCTAACGCCAAGAACAGCATGCAAAGAGAAGGGCAAACCTGTGGGTTACAACTCCAGACCAGGGTTTCTCAACTGAGCAGCTTTTAAGAAGGGTGAACCGGCTGGGGAATTCTGAGAGTTGCCCTAGATCAGGGGTCTCCAACCTTGGTCCCTTTAAGACTTGTGGACTTCAATTCCCAGAGTCCCTCAGCCAACAAAGTCCACAAGTCTTAAAGGGACCAAGGTTGGAGACCCTTGCCCTAGATCAGGGGTGTCAAACTCAAGGCTGCATCCGGCCGGTGGGTGCTTAAATCTGGCCAGTGGAGCCAGCTTGGAAATATCAAAGGACCAGCCCTCAGTGCCTCTGCGGGCCAAAATGGACCGCGGTGAGGGTGGGGAGTGGAGCCCCCCTGTGGCCCATTTTTGGCCTCCCCAGCATCCTACAGCACTCTGCCAATCGAAAACAGACCTGTCGTGTCTCCCTCCCCCTCCGACAACCGGGTCTAGGAAGTCCGTATCAAGCGTGGACACGAAGCCTCTGCAGCTTTGCCAAATTCCTTTCAGATTTCTCAGGGCAGGCAGGAATCCAAGTTGTGACTTCAGCAAACTAAATGAGACTTTGCTTGACTCAAAGTTGCTTGACTCAAGCTGGTCCTTTATATAGGCTGTGGGGTGTGGCTCCATGACTCAGGACTTATCCAGGCCTGCCCCTCCCTTCCTTCTGCTGGCGTCGCCTCTCAGATCTCCGGAAGCGGGGATCCTCCCACTGTGAATTCTCTTCAGCTGGCTCTGCTGTTGGTAATTCCAGCACGTGGCTGGCTCCCTGCTCACACGCTGTAGGAGTGAGGTTTGTTTGTTCATTCCTGACATCCTGTCTGGGCATGGGGCCAGGGCTGGGGGCTGGAGGCATGACAGGCCATTCATCTTCATTATCAGACTCCGAATCTGATAGCAGGCCCGGGAGGAGACGGGAGGGGCTCGGCTGAGGAGAGGAGGGAGGACGAGGCACAACAGGACCGTGCAGGGCCTCCACACGGCCCGTTTTCAGCCGGCAGAGTGGTGCAGGAGGCTGGGGAGGCCCACTACGGCCACCCCCACCCCCGGCCACACATACGCATGCATCCTCAACCCTGATGCGGCCCTCAGTGAAATCGAGTTTGACACCCCCCCTGCCCTAGATAATTAAAACCTGAAATTATTTTGACCCTGATGGTAAAAGTGGTCAAAGTTTACTGCTTCAAAGGATATTTATTCCTGAATTATGCAGAGGTGGCGTGGGTCTTTTTCTAACCCAGAGTTTCAGGAATGAGTTTTGGAAAGAGGAGGTGAGGGTGGGGGGCGGGCGGGTCCTGAAGCCACATTTCATATTCTAATTTAGAAACCACCCAGTCTGAGCACTGGCCACCTAGTCGTATTAGTTATTTCCTAAGTTTCAGCACGCTTAACCATAAACCATAAGTGGTCCCCTACTAATCCTACTAAAACATCCAAACACACGTTTTTTTAAGTACCACAAGCTGGCAGTTAAATCTTCTCTGCTGTGCTGCTGGCTTTTATACTGTATTTCTTAAAGGTAGATTTTTCCTCCCAGCCCAAACACAATAGGGAAAATCAACCACACATTTTAGAAACAATTCAGAATGTCTGAAACAAGGAAAAACAGCTCACATGCAACCTGGAATCTCTTCCCTCTGTCAACCTCGGCTATAGGAGCTACGCTTTCAGGCTTCCAGGCCCTACGAGTTGGCGGGATTCTCAATCTGCCAAATTATGCCAATGTGTTTGGAATACTCAAAGTGCTTTATGACTTCAATCATGGCCAGAAGGAACACAGCGAAAGCCTTGATCTAGCCAGGCTAGACTGGAAACCAACTGCTGTCCAATCTAAGGGTAGATTAGGAGACAGGGCCCACTGTAGGTGACACCTCCTTGCGCAAAGTGTGCAAAAGGGATCCATTTGCGTACACCTAACAGCCTGACACTCTTAGACGTTTGTTCCCACTCTCAAGTAAAGGGGGTTCATCAATTCCACTTCTACCAGCCTAGAGTAGGGGGCTGAAGGAGTCAGCGGGGGTTTAATCTTATCAATGAACCACAGCTAACCATCCAGCGGTCTGTAGAGCTTCTCAGTCATTCCAGGTCATGTTTGTCCCAAAGGTGCTTTTTCAGGTTTTTCTGGAAAACTCTGGTTTTTCTTCGAAGACGTTTCGCTTCTCATCCAAGAAGCTTCTTCAGGTCTGACTGGGTGGTGGATGGCTGAGAATCTCTACAGACTTTTAGCTGTGCAATTTGGGATGAACATCCTTCAGATGGCGTGGGAGTAGGAACAGATTTCCAGAGTAAAAATTGCAGACTACAGGAACTATTTGCACCACTCAGGTGACCCTGAGGATACAGATAAACCTCCAAGTGGCCTCAACGACTCTTCAAAAAGATGCAAACGACCAGCTGTCTGCAAGGAGTATAAATCCTTCCGTTTCCCCACCATCTAGTCAGAACTGAAGAAGCTTCTTGGATGAGAAGCGAAACGTCTTCGAAGAAACAACAGAAAGTCCAGTTGCTTCCTGAAGAAGCACCTTTGGGATGACCATCCAGTGTTTCCAAAAATTCTCTTTCGACAAGCGCATGAAGGCTCCTTAACAGGTGAGATTGGAAACTAGCACCAGGGGCCCAATTCCAGTTCTACCGGCTCAAATACGGCATATTTACTGTGGCTGAGAGAGACAAAATATAGGTAGTCCTTGACTTACAACCTCTATTGAGCCCAACATTTCTGTTCCTAAGCAAGACATTCGTTAAGTGAGTTTTGTCCCATTTTACGACCTTCCTTGCCACAGTTGTTAAGTGAATCACTGCAGCTGTTACAAGTTAGCAACATGGTTGTTAAAAGAGAATCTGGTTTCCCCTGTTGACTTTGTCAGAAGGTGGCAAAAGGGGATCGATCACGTGATCCCGGGACACCGCAACCGTCGTAAATATGAATCGGTTGCCGAGGGTCTGGATTTTGATCATGTGACCATGGGGACACTGCAACGGTCGTAAGTGTGAAAAACGGTCGTCAGTCACCTTTTTTTGGAGTGCCGCGATAACTTGGAACGGTCACTAAATGAACTGCTGTAGGTCGAGGACTACCTGTATTGAAAACCAGAGCCCAGTCCACTGGCTAGGAACCTACTGGGCATCAAAGCATCGAACAGGCATTTTGGAGGAGAAAGGAAGGGCTTTTGGGGGGGGCACGTTTTTCCAGAGTAGAGGGTCCCACAAGGAAGGCACAGCAGGCAAGTGACAAGACAAAAGGGTCTGGGACAGGTGGGGGCAGGTGGGGGGGGGAGGGAGGGAGGAGGAGGAGGCCAGGACCCCTACCTTGCTCAAGTATTCCTTCATGACCTGAATGAAGTAGGGCATGGCAAAGTCCATGATGTTGTGTCTCCAGGCGGTTTCCAAGACCACGTCCGGCCGCAGAAGATCGTAGCAAGTGAAGAGACAGGCGCCAAAACATTCTTGCTTGCCTTCCTGAAGGAACCACTGCAGCAGCTCCTCCGCCAGCTCCGTGTCTTTGGACTCTGAGGCGTATTGCATGGCGTCCTGGGAGGAAGTGGGGGGGTGGGGGGGAGGAGGAGGAGGAGGAGAAGAAACAAGAGTCCCATCACGGATGGGTCTCCAGCCCCATGCTCGGGGAAAGGCAGGGGGAGCCCACCGGCTCCAACTCTAGACGGTTGGAACTTTGAATGGTCACTAAGCGAACTGCTGTAACTTCTGTGAACTGCCCTTTTACAGCCCTCTCTAAGCCAGGGGTCTCCAACCTTGGCCACTTTAAGACTTGTGGACTTCAACTCCCAGAGTTCCTCAGCCAGCTTTGGGAGTTGAAGTCCACAAGTCTTAAAGTGGCCAAGGTTGGAGACCCCTGCTCTAAGCAGTTCACAGAATCTTGCCCTCATTTTCCTCATTTTCCCGACCTCAGTCAACCTTGAGCTGGTCAGGATCGAACTCCTGGCAGCGGGCAGAGTCAGCCTGCAATACAGCATTCTAACCACTGTGCCAGCATGGCTCCTATCAGGCATTACTTCCCTGAGAACCGTTTCAGACTTGAACAAATTACTTAATATTAAAACAAACCTGTAATTGTATATTTGATGTTGTAAGCCCACCCCCACCCCCCTCGAGTTTTTTTGGAGTGGATGACCATCGAAGAATAGCAATAGCACTTAGACTTATATACTGCTTTGTAGCCCTATCTAAGCTGTTTACAGAGTCAGCAACTTGCCCCCCAACAATCCTCATTTTCCTGACCTCGGAAGGATGGAAAGGCTGAGTTGACCTTGAACCCTGTCGGGATCGAACTTCCAGGCTGTTGGCAGAGTTTGCCTGCAATACCGCATCCTAACCACTGCGCTGCCAGGGCTGCTGAGCTCTTCCTGAACTCATCCACCCCATCTCCCTGCCCGCTGGCAGATGCGGTTGTCCTTGAGCTCCGGTACCTTGTACAGTCGGTCTTTTTTGCAGAGTTCCACGCTTTGCTTCCAGCGGTTGTTCCCTTTGAAGAGATAGGCGGCGATTCTCCGGAACTCAATCAGCTCGTGTTTCTCCAGGCGCTGGGCGAGGGAGATGTTGTCGAAGTTGTCGTAGGCGTCTATCGATGTCCGAAGAGCCTGGACGGGACAGAAACCGTCAGTGTAACTGAAGCTTTGAAAATGGCCACCCTACAAAGTCTGAACGTGGGGTGGGTTTCCAACCTGCATCCCACCTTCCCGCAAGCCACCAAGGGCCACGACCCGAAGGCCAGGACGGGCCCCAGAAACCGTCTCCTACCTGGTAATCTTCTTCCGTAATGAAGAGGTTGTTGAGGGACTCATTCACTGATTTATTATTGTGGTTCTGCACCGAGCGCAGGTAGGGCTTCACCAGCGGAAGTTGTTTCACCTGTTCAGAGAACACACCTTCACTGTTAAGGCATCAGGCTAAAATCCAGGAGGAGGCGAGTTCTAGTCCTGCCTTAGGCATGAAAGCTGTCTGGGTGACCTTGGGCCAATTACCAGGAGATGGTGAGTTCTAGTCCTGCCTTAGGCATAAAATCCTGCTGGGTGACTCAGAGCCGATCACCAGGAGACTGTGAGTTCTAGTCCTGCCTTAGGCATGGGTGACTTTGGGCCAGTCACTCACTCTCAGCCCAATCCACCACACAGGATTGCTGTTGCGGAGAAAACAGGAGGAGGAAGGAGTATAGTGTGTATTTGCCACCTTGACTTAAGTTATAAAAATAATAAAGGTGGGATCTATATAAATAAATGAACAAATGAAAAGTTTTCGGAGAGCAAAGAAAGAAAAAAAACCCCTCTGATTTTCAAAGGATTTCTTACCTTACTAAAGAAATTGACTGCACGGGTATGATCCAGCCGCGGTGAAAGCACCATCAGTAAGTCGTTGAGTAGCAGAGGTTTAAATTCTAGGTAAAACTGAATTGCTTTGTAGTAAAGCTCCACATTTGCCACCTGCAAGGAGGAGATTCAGGAAGTGAGTGTCACTTCTGCATGTTTGCAAAAACAACCTCCGAATGAGGGCGATGCAAGTAACACAGCCCTCCAGCCAAACTCACTCTTCATCAGGCCGCAACACGGTCTACAGCTCCCCTCCCCAAAGGGTTGCATTTTCCCTCAGCTGGCTGCAGCTGGTTTTTAAAACCATTGACTTAAGACGGTATGGTTTGGATTTGTCTGGCGGCTTCTCCATTTTGTTGAGCTCATGACAGATTGCCCGGATAGAGTGGTGCCTAGAGGTGGAAGCTCTCGCCTCACAATCAGGAGGCTGTGAGTTCGATCCTAGGTAGAGGCAGATATTTCTCTCTTGGGGCACGATGAGAATATAACCGGTGAACAAAACTCCGCACTGGCAACAGGAAGGGCATCTGGCCAGTAAACACTCAGCTCCATTCAGTTGCCCAGATTCCACCCCGTAAGGGATTATTATGGGGTCGTTAAAAGAAGATGCTGATGATCACAGATTGCCGGGATAAAAATAGGGGATAAAAGTAAATTCTCTACATGTGTTCCTTGCTTCTAATGTCAACTACACTGGAATGGAACATCTGGGACAATGTTTCTCAACCGTGGCTATTTTAAGACCTCATGAATGAAGGCGAATGAATACACGTGTCCCAGGATAACATTGCAGGATCCAATCAGGGTTGGTCACCGGGACCAGAGGTTTAGTCTTCCGAGGTTTCGGACTCGTGTTGGAGCCCCCCCATCCTCAGGGAACTTCTCTCTCACCGGAACGTGTCCTTTGGGCTATTCTATGCAAGTTTACGACCTGCGGACTTCAATTCTCAGAATTCCCCAGTCAGCAAGAGAGACCGTCGTAAGATCACCCTTCAGAAGACTCTGGATATAAAATGGGTGCCTGAACCTATTTTCCACCAAGCGGGAACATCAGAAAGGAACCCTAGAGAAGTTACGTCCAGAAAGATCTCCTACCTTAGTGATGATGTCCTTGAACTGCCCTTCCTTCCAGGCATCTGTGGGATGGCTCATCATGGTAATAATAGCATTATCGTATTCTTCGTATTTATCGTACAGGAAAACCAACTCTCCCCAGAGGTGGGCTTGCTCAGCGGCCCTCAAAACCTAGGAGGAACAAAGTGTTTTGTGAATTGAAGCATGGGAAGGCAGGCCTCTCTATAGCCCAACTAATGTAGCATGAGCTTCCAACCTTAATCAGTCAAGGGGCCGGATAGCTCAGGCTGGTAAAGCCTGTTATTAAGAACACAAAGCCTGCAATTACTGCAGGTTCAAGCCCGGCCCAAGGTTGACTCAGCCTTCCATCCTTTATAAGGTAGGTAAAATGAGGACCCAGATTGTTGGGGGGGCAATAAGTTGACTTTGTAAAAATATACAAATAGAATGAGACTATTGCCTTATACACTGTAAGCCGCCCTGAGTCTTCGGAGAAGGGCGGGGTATAAATGTAAACCAAAAAAAAAAAAAACCATCTTCAAGGATCTTTTCCGTAGGGTGTCCCAACTTACCCAAGCCAAAGGGGATCCTGTGTATTTTAATTTTGCAACTGGGTGGGCCAATCAAGAGATTACCAGCAATGCTAGGAAAGGTAAGCCCCCGTTTCTCTTAAGATGGGTGTGTTGGGCTTTGAAGTCAGGATCTGTTGTGGTCCGCCAGCAGCCTGCAGAGCTGGCAACGGAGTCGGACAGCGATGAGGCTGAGGTGAGGCCAGGGCCATCGGGGAGTGAGGTGCGGACTCCAGAGCCTGACAGTAATGAGGCAGAGGAACAGGAAGAGCCTGTTCCTAATGCACGCATGAGAAGAGCTGCCAGAAGGCAAGAGCAGCTCAAGCAAAGAGGACGACTCGGGAGTAGGGCCAAGAGATGATTGGCCTCTCCCATTAGGCTTAAAAGACCAGCAACGGCATTTGGGCTTTGCCGGAAAACAACATTGGTAGCTTCATCATCTTCTTTGTCTACGTCTTGCATTTATTTTTGTATTGGGGTCTTCTGAACGTTTGCCAAGAAAGGCCTTTGGCAGTTTGCCTAATTGGACCAAGGTTTGTGGTAGGACTGAGGAATTGCGTTGGGAGTTATTTGCTTTAATTTAGTTGAATTACGCTTGGAATGAAGTAATTCTCAGCTGTTTGAATAAAGTTTTTTTTCCCCCCACGGACTGAGTTTCCTACTACCTACTGGGGCCTGGGTCACAACAGGACCTTCCACAGGGAAAAATGGATGCTCTTCCACTAAATCACAGGATCACAGAATTGTGGAGTCAGACAGGACTAGAAAAACACCTAGTCCAATCTTTTATGATGTATAGAAAAACAAATTATGCCACCTGATCCGAGAGATGGCTATCCAGTCTATTCTGAAAAACCTCCAGAGATGGAATAGCCCAAACTTCCATAGGGAGACTATTTCCATTGTTGCCCAGATTGGAGAATCAATTTTTTGGTTGTGGTTATCTTTACATGACATCTACGTAGCTGCAGTTTGTACTCAGGATTTCAGGTCCTCGCGTCGGTGCTTATGGAAAAATGGTCTTGACCACCTTACAGACTACAGAATAACAGAGTTGGAAGGGACCTTGGAGGTCATCTAGTCCAACCCCCTGCTCAAGCAGGAAATCTACACCACTTCAGACAAATGGTTATTTAACCTCTTTTTAAAAGCTTCCAGTGTTGGAGCATTCACAACTTCTGGAGGCAAGTTGTTCCACTTATTGATTGTTCTAACTGTCAGGAAATTTCTCCTTAGTTCTAAGTTGCTTCTCTCCTTGATTAGTTTCCACTCATTGCTTCTTGTTCTACCCTCAAGTGCTTTGGAGGATAGTTTGACCTCTTCTTCTTTGTGGCAGCCCTTCAAGTACTGTTAACATTGCTATCATGTCTCCCCTAGTCCTTCTTTTCATTAGACTAGACATGAATTATCTTTTTAACATTCTTAAACCCCATAGTACTTTTTAATGTACCCGAATATTTGTACCTTGCCTTTTAATTTTTGTCAGAATGAACAGACTAAGTTCCTACAGGCCAGGGCTCAGCAACCTATGGCTCTGGAGCCGCATGAGGCTCTTTCATCCCTCTGCTGCGGCTCCCTGTCACTCAAAATATGCGTCACAACCGCCAATGTGTGACACCCGCCGGCACGTGATTTATTGAGCTTTTCAACCCATCTTTTTTTTTCAAAATTCAAAATGTTTTTGTTGCATGCAGAAATATTTGTTTTCTCTGTAGCAGTTCATTGATTTCATAAATGCAACGCATTATGGTATTTTTATACATAGCATAAAGACAAAAAGCGACATATGCAGTGTTATCTTCATTTTAGATGTCAAAAGGGTTTTGTGGCTCCCGGTGTTTTCTTTTCTGTGGGAAACGGGTCCAAATGGCTCTTCGAGTGTTTAAGGTTGCTGACCCCTGTTATAGGTTGTCCTTGTGCGTCCTGTCCGTAAATCATTCTTTTTCATCCTCTGTAATAGGTGACGGTGAAGGTCCCTCACAAAGTCTGCCCCAGGACCTTCCCTTCCTAACTCTGTTAACCATCCTCAAGACCATCCTTATTCTCTGTCCATACCAAGTGTCTACGTTAGCGACTTCCTTCGTGCGACCCTTTAAAGGGAGGCAGGTGGCTCTAAGTTCTATCCTCCAAACCAGATGCTGATCAGGAAAGAAAAGGAAAAAAAAAGAGATACCTTAGGAATGTTGACCCGTGACCAGAAGAGCTCCAAATGCTCCCTCATCTTCTGTGGCTTGAATTTGGAATAGAGGATGGCCAGTTCGGTGAACATCCCCATATGGGCCCGTTCCAGCCCCAAAGCCGCTTCCAACATGGTTATCAACTCCTCAAAGTAGCCGCGGTCCTTTCAGAGGGGAAAAGACAAAAAAGAAATAAAGGGTGGGGAGATATCAATCGCTGTCCAACAGCCGGGATTTTAGCTCTTTCCTTGGAAAGGTAAAAATAAGGAGGACATCAGCAATCGACAGGCGGCCCATTACCTGGTAGTAATTAATGAGTTCTTCCAGTTCATCGGCGTGCACGACGATATGCAAACCGCACATCTGGGCCAAGCGGAATTCCTTCCCATCGACGCAGGCAAAGCAAACCTGTTAAGGGAAGAGGGATGGAGTTCTGTTAAGGAGAAGGGGGGGGAAAAACGAGGCACACTGTCTCCCAAATTCTGTGGTATGCTAGCTGGAAATCCGAGGACTGCAGCTCAAATGGGGAATGGTGGGGGAGGGGAGAGAACACAGAATCATAGGTCTGGAAAGGACTCAAAAGGTCTTCTAGCCCAGGGGTCTCCAACCTCGGTCCCTTTTAAGACTTGTGGACTACAACTCCCAGAGTCCACAAGTCTTAAAGGGACTCTGGGAGTTGAAGTCCACAAGTCTTAAAAGGGACCGAGGTTGGAGACCCCTGTTCTAACCCAACCCCTTGCTCAATTAGGAGACCTTCTACCATCCTGGTCAAATGGTTGTTTAGTCTAGCCCAGTGGTGAAATCTGAACCGGTTTACTACCGGTTCGGTGGCTGTGCATGCGCCCTTGCGCACCAAACGCACGCTGTGCATGCCAGGAGGAGGCATGGAAAGGAAGATAAGCAGACCAGTGAGCGCGGGGGGGGGGAGGGGTGATCAACTGCGGCGCGCGATCGTCGGGGCCTTTTTTAAAAACTTTTTTAAAAGCATTTTTTTACTACCTATTTGGGCGATTAGGTAGTAAAAAAAATGCTTTAAAAAAGTAAAAAAAAAAAAGGTTCCGACATCACGTGCCACAGCTGCGATCGTCAGAGCCTTTTTTTTTAACCTTTTAAATGCATTGTTTTACTACCTATTGGTCTGAATAGGTTGTTAAAAAAATGCTTTTAAAAGTTAAAAAAAAAGGCTCTGACGATCACGCAGCTCAGCTGTGATCATCAGAGCCTTTTTTTTATGTTTTAAAAGCATTTTTTACATCCTATTCCTACCATTTGGGTGGGAAAAGCGAGCGAGCCGGAAAGAAGCAGCAAGCGGACGATTGGTTGGGCATGGGCAGCGGGGGGAGGGATTTTTGCTTCCGGTTGCACCCGCGGCCATCGCTACTGGATCGGTTGATCCGGTCTGAACTGGGAGCATTTCACCCCTGGTCTAGCCTCATTGTGATGGAGCACCCTCAGAGAGACAAACTATTCCACTGATTGTTTTCACTATCAGAATTTTTTCCCCTTATTTCTAGGTTTGTTTTTTGTTTTTTAACAAACTTCACCCGTTACTTCTCCTGCTCTCAGGGGCTTTAGAACAGGGGTCCCAAACACCCCCAACCCAGTCCGTGGACTGGCACAGGTCAGAAACTAGTCTGTGCAAACAAGCGAAGCCCCATCCACGGGATGCAGGCAGCATGTGAAACCACGTCCCCTCCGGTCTGTGGAAAAACCTCTCTCCACAGAACTGATCCCTGGGGCCCAAACGTCCGGGTGTGAACCCTGAAGCGAACCTGGCTGAGGCCATCTTTGAGGCTTCATGGCAGAGGGGGAGAAAGGGAGGGGGAAAAATTAGATAGCTCAGCTTTGCTGTCAAAATAAAAAGATTTTTGTGGGAACCAAGGTCATTTCAACAGGTGGCTGAGAAGAGGAGGAGTGGAGTAACCAGGCAACCTGCCAGCACCACTGTTGGACAATGTGACCGATGACCTGGGGGGAGAGGAGGAACTTTCGCTTTTTAATTAGGTGAAAACCACGGGAACTTTTGGTTTTAACCAGTTGTGCCAGTGTGATGTATCCACTAAATTGTTCTTTGAGGAATCTACCTGCCTAAGAGTTCTGCTTTCAATGGGTGCAATACTCGGAACGCTGACACTGGGGGCCACTGCTTTAGAGAATAAGTCGATCCCCTCTTCTCTGTCACAGCCTCTTAAATACCAAAAGAACAGCTATTATGTCCCTCCCTAAACCTTCTCTTTGATAGGCTAAATATACCCAGTTCCCACAACCATTCGTCATACGATTGAGCCCCTGATCCCTTATCGTCTTTGTTGTTGAGAGTTGTAGTCCCATCTTGGCCATGAAAGCCGGCTGGGTGACTTTGGCCCAATGACTCAGTCCAACCCTATCTCATCGGGTAGTTGTTGTGGGGAAAACAGAAGGAGGAAAGTGATTTAGATATGTTTGCTGCCTCGAGTTATTTGTAAAAATGATAAAGGAGGGAAAATGAATGAATGAATGAATGAATGAAATGAATGAATGAAATCCAGATGTATCAGCTCTGATCAGACATTTTCCTCCTTACTGAGCCCCTCACCATCTTCTGGGGTGAAACCTGAAAGTTAGAGATCCTGAAACTCACCTCCTTCCACGTTCTTGTGCTGTTCGCCTTCCGGGCCCCATCAACCGCTGCCTGGTATTCACCCAAATGAACCAACGTGGAGGCCAAGCGGCCAAAATTGGAGACGTTGTTGTACAGAAGTTTGGCCGCGTCGTACATCTTCTCCTCATAGCAACGGTCACCAACCTATGGAAGGAAAAAGACATTGTTGGGTCTGCTGTTTAATTAGTAAAATGAATGGCTGGCGTCCCCGTCTAGCTAGGCCACACTGACCATCAAGGTGTGAACACGCTGTGAAAAACCACTCTTAAATCCTGAACGGAAGTGGTATTCAGCCGGTTCGTGCAAACCGATAGCGGAGACTGCCACCCGCCCCGGCACTATGCCATCGTATTTAGCCACATTTTTGAGGGCGGGTGTATGCGTGGAAGGCACGTGTGCAAGCAAAGTGCAGGCATGGAAGGTACACACGCGTGCGCGGCGAACCGGTGGTAACGATATGTGAAACCCGCCTCTGATTCTGAAGGTACAGACTAGAAGTGGTTCTTGTCCACCCTCAGCTGCAAAAGTGGATGAGGTTGGACCACTGTTTAGTTTACAGGATGGGTAATCCTGGGAAAAACTGTTAAGTGTGCCACCTTGAAGCTGGGTATAAATATATATATCTTCTCTGATGATGGAGATCTCTAATCAGTCAGCCTACATAGGACATTCCAATGGTTTGAAGCTCTCTTCAACCATAGAGTCTTTAAGTCACTGTTTCTCAACCTTAGCAACTTTAAGACACATGGACTTCAACTCCCAGAATTCCCCAGCCAGCCACTGAAGTACATAGGTCTTAAAAGTTGCTAGAGTTGAGAAACATAGCTTTAAGACATTCACTTTCACTAAGACATTCACTAAGGGAAAAATGTTATACTGGCAGTCCTTGACTTACAACCAAAACTGAGCCCAAAATTTCTGTTGCTAAGCAAGGGAGTTGTTAAGTGAGTTTTGCCCCATTTTACAATTGTCAAGTGTCTGAATTTTGATCACATGATCACCCGGATGCTCACGTGGTTGTGTGACAAACACAGCTAAGCCACTTTTTTCAGTGCCGTTGTAACTTCGGACCTTCACTAAACAAAGGGCTGTAAGCTGAGGACTTCCTGTATCTACAAACTTCAGAATTTGTTCACATTCCCAATGTTTCTCCTCTTGCGCAGTTTGGCCTCACTCCAAGCATCCCCCGCTGGCTATCAAAACTCACTCATACCCCTCCAGCATTTCTTCTGTGCTTAGACCATCAGTTGGCTGGGTTCCCACTACAGATCCTCCTCAAAATCCTAACCTTGGGGACCTCAAACTCATTGCCCAAATCACCCCCGTTGTTGAGTATGTTAAGGCTGCAACCAAATGCATCAAGTCTAAGGATTTAGTTGTCCTCATTTGTTCCACAAAGAGATCAGAGCAGCAGCTAAAGCCCAAATCCTTCCCTCCTTCATTTTCCTTATAACCACCTTGTGAGGTGGGAGAAGAAGCCCTGACTAGCTCAAGGGCACCAGGGCAGGGTGGAGATTTGAACTAGCTTCTTCCCAACACCGGTTCTCTCTTCCTCCTTCACCTCTCTGAGGCTCCCAAATCCTACCTGAGAGTCTCCATCCCATTAACAACCAGCAGATAAGAGGAAGAGAGGGGGGGGAGAAATAAAAAATAAATGAAATGTTACGTTTGGGAGGCAATTCTTACAAACGTCGCTCAGTCGCCTTGTAGGGGAGGCAGACGGCATAAACATTTAGGTAAAGGTTCCCCTCGCACATCTGTGCTAGTCGTTCCTGACTCTAGGGGGCGGTGCTCATCTCCGTTTCAAAGCTGAAGAGCCAGCGCTGTCCAAAGACGTCTCCGTGGTCATGTGGTCGGCATGACTCAATGCCAAAGGCGCATGAAACGCTGTTCCCTTCCCACCAAAGGTGGTCCCTATTGTTTCTACCTGCATTTTTACGTGCTCTCGAACTGCTAGGTTGGCAGAAGCTGGGACAAGTCATGGGAGCTCACCCCGTTACACAGCAGCACCGGGGATCGAACCGCTGAACTGCCGACCTTTTGATCGACAAGCTCAAGGTCTTAGCCACTGAGCCACCATGTCCCCTAAACATTTAATAAATAATAAAAAAATTTTAAAAGGGGGGGGGGGAGAAAAACTACCGACCTTCCCAACCTTGCAGAGCTGGAAGGGAGAAGTCTAATCTGAGGATTAAGGGGAAAACCTTCGACCTGCAGATTAAAAAAAACCGAGGAGAAAAGCACTCACTTGCTGAATATGGGCGTTGTTGGGCCCATTGATGAATTCTTCCAGTTCAGCCAGGCGGTTTGTTTTGGCCAGTGCAAAGATGAGCTCCGTCTCCACGTAGGATTCCCGGGCCTTTCGGCGGGCCATCTGCAAGTACTTCACCAGCTCTTCCCAGTTGCCTAAGTGGGGACAAAAAAAAGGGCGGGGGGGAGGGAGGCAGCTGCCAGTCACATTGCAGAATCCATTTGCGGGCCGTTTTCAGTTCCTATTCTTCATAAAGGAGACAGGAGGGGAGATTTTTAACTGTCATGGCAATGCCAGCCTCGCTGGGGCAGTGCTCAAACCCGGTGACAAATGTCCCTTTAAAATCAGGAATGGGAAGTGGGGGGGCCGGGAAGGAAAGAGAGAGGCATCCCAGCATGTGCAGCCCCTGGTGAAATCAAAAAGACTGAGCCATCAGTGTGCCGATTAAAGTCTACTTTAAGCTCGGGCTGTGTGTGGAATTTTATTAGAGCTAAACAGTTGCTCATTCTTGCACAGTGGAACACAAGCTTCCCAAAACTGGAAGGGAGAGGGGAGAGGGGAAAAAAAAATCAGGTCAGCCAAACAATCCACTTCTTTGTCATTCACTCTTTATACTGGGCATGTCTGTTCACACATCTGTTGCGGAATAAATGTACTTCGCAAGTACACGGGCTCTTTTCCCGTTGGAGAGGTGACAAACCTCTAGCCTGCGTACAGACGTGCGCAGAGAAAGGGATCCGAAGAGAGAACCGTGTTGAATGGGGAAGATGAGACAACTCGCGTGGCATTCGCTTGGGGAAAGAGACGGGAAGAGGGACAATGTTCACGTGAGAAGCGGTCTCTCGTTTCAGAGGTTTTTGTCACTTTTGTAAGCAGCACGAGGAAAATCGAGAAAGGTGGAAGAATCGGGTGGAAAGAGGAGTCAGTGGGACCCCAAGAGATATGCGAGATCCTTGGTGCTCTCTGAGCTTCTTTTCTTGTAGACATTTCATTACCTAACTAGGTAACTTCATCAATGCTAGAAGGGTGGGATTTACTCTTTTATATATTAGCGGTTTGCCCTGACAGTGTTGGTAAAAGTCTTCTTGGATTAACCTTATTAAGGGCATGAAGAAGGTTCTAGAAAGCAGGATTTTGAATATTAAGCGAAAAACCAAGAACATGGGGACATAATTGTCGTGTCCCACTCCTCCGCTGACGGCCGGGTCAGGGAAATCCAAATCAGGCGTGCCTCTGCAGCTCTGCCAAAGTCCTAGCAAAGTCCTCAGGGCAGGCAGGAGACCAGAAAGTGACTTCAGCAAGATGTTTAGACTTTGCCTGACTCAGAGAATGCCAGAAAGCAGATCCTTTATATAGGCCATGGGGTGTGGCTCCATGACTCAACACTTATCCAGGCCTGCCCCTCCCTTCCTTCTGTTGCCGCCGCCTATCAATTCTCCTGAAGCGAGGGTCACTCCAGTCTGCAGCTGTTGGTAATTGACCTCCCTCAGGCTCACATGCTGTGGAGGAGGGGGAGGGGTCTAGTTGCTCCGTTTGCCTGGGCATGGAGCCAGAGCTGGGGGCTGGAGGTATTTCCTCCTCTTCAGCCTGTCTGGGCATGGAGCCAGGGCTGGGGCCGGGAGGCATACTAGGACATTCCTCCGTGTTCGGAAGCAGTGGTGAGATCGGACGAGACACAACAATAACCTCAAACTGACAGGGAGGGGAAGTTCAAAAGAGGAAGCTTGGAACCACCTTCCAGGGGAGGTCGCCGGTCAGTCATTTAGTGAGTATAGCATGCTTGTGATAAAACACGTCATCCGACAAAACTTAAAAAATAAAAACATTAAAATATTTCAAAAATAATAAAGACACAAATTAAAAAGAAGACCAAAACAAAAAAACTCAAAGGGCAGACTTGGTGGCTCCCGAGATCTTTTTCTGTTATGAGTTTTCTACATTTCTATATATATTAGTGACTTGCCATGTCAGTGCTGGTGGGAATGTTCTTGAATTAGGCTGTGGTTTAATGTTTGTCTGTCTGATAATGAAAGGCCTGCAAAAAAAAAACTCAGAGTACCAAGGACCACACAAGTTCAACCCTGAGCTACAAATACAGGTAGTGGTCAACTTACAACAGTTCATTTAGTGACCCGTCCAAAGTTACAACGGCACTGAAAAAATGTGACTTTATGTCAATTTTTCACATTTATGACCATTGCAGCATCCCCTTGGTCATGTGATCAACACTGAGTTCTATGGCAACCGACTTTTTTTTGGGGGGGGGGGTGTTGCAGTGTCCCGGGGTCACATGATCCCCTTTTGTGACCTTCTGACAAGCAAAGTCAATGGGGAAGACAGAGTCACTTGACAAACCGGGTTATTAACTTAACAACTGCAATACTTTGCTTAACAGCGGTGGCAAGAAAAGCCACAAAGTGAGGCAAAACTCACTTCGCTTAGCAATATAAATTTTGGGCTCGATTGTGGTCATAAGTCAAGGACTACCTGGCTTCTCTTCCAGTGAGACTCTGCATGAACGTACAGATTCAGCTTCTAGCTCAGCCTCTCCAATCCGCTGACCGAGATTCCAGATTTTGGAGGCAACAGATTGGAAAAACCTTTTGCTCTCCGTGGAAAACACCTGTTTCCACCTAGAGCAAGGGTGTCAAATTCGGTTTCATTGAGGGCCGCATCAGGGTTGTGTTTGACCTCGGGGGTCGGGTGGGCATGGCCAGCTCGACATCACTCGTGTCGGGGGCACCCTTCCCAGGCTCCGTTTTTGGCTGTGACGGCCTCCTGCAGCGCTCTGCCAGGGGGAAAGGAGTGTGCGACCCTTCTGAGTTTTCCCTGGCAGAGGCACCATTGTTTCCAGGGTAGATCTAACCACCCTGCGAGCTGGATCCGACCCGTGGGCCTCGAGTTTGACACCCCTGACCTAGACCCACCACCGACACATTCTGTGTTCTCACGAAGGCTTTTTAACGGGGAGCAGGAGTGAGGCAGAAAAGCAGGGCCCAATCCTTACCGCTTGCGTTGGCCGCCTGGACGACTTCCATGTAGGACGACGGATCGTCTGCTTTGATGTAGGAGTCGATGGCTTCCTTCACCATCCCTTTCTGGAGTTGGGCTTTGGCAAGCTGGCTCCACACCGCCGGCTCATTGCAACGTTCAGCAAACTCATAGGCCCGGTCCAGGTTCCCGATGTGCTCGATCAAAACCTAGGAAAAGAGAAAGTGCCATCACTTTCTACCAGAGTCTCGCGAAGGTTGGCTCCATTATAAAAAAAAAAAAAATCCAAAAGAGCAGGAGAAGACCTGATGTTAAGAAATTTTTAAAAATATCAGGGAGTGTCAACCTGTGGTTTGTGGTTCCATCAAGGGGGCTGTGATGTCATCACAGGGGTGTCTGCGAAGGCTTGAAAAAAAATGTCATCTTGAGTTTTGGGGGTCTGTGGCCGTGGCCACAAAAGGTATGTGTTTAAAGGGGATCCGTGGTAAAGGAAACATTGAGGATTACTGAATTACATCATTAGCCAGACAGATGGAAGTTATAGACACCTTAACTGAGTCCACTTAACATACGTGGGTGAAGAAAGAGTGCAAACCAATTCCAGACCCATCTCAGAACTTTTTGGGTCCTCTGAGTACAGCACTCTACTGAGTAGGGTACCGAAGCTGCTTTATCAAAAGGCAACTGGACTTTGTTTTTTCCCTTGAAGATGTCTTGCTTCCTATCCAAGAAGCTTCTTCAGTTTTGACTGAATGGTGGAGGATGGAAGGGTTGTTACTCCTTGCAGACAGCTGGTCATTTGCATTCTTTTAGAGAGTCATTGAGGATGGAGGTTTATCTGTGTCCTCAGGGTCATCTGAGTGGTGCAAATGGGTGTGGAGCCTTCTTGGAACTGCCGAAAGGACCGTGTTGTAAACAGGAGATGGGTGGTGTCGTATCCCTCCCCCTCTGTTCAGAGGGGGCTGTTCAGTCTTAAGACAGATGGCCTCTTTTGACTCCCTCTTTCAAACCAGCAGTCCTTTCTGTCCAGAATGTGGACTTTGTGGGTCCTTCCATCCTCCACGTTCAATCAGAACTGAAGAAGCTACTTGGATTAAAAGCAAAACGTCTTCAAGGAAAAAAACAAAATCTTTTTGAAAAAGCACCTTTGGGACAACCATGACCTGGATGACTGAAAATCTCCATAGACTGAGCAGAGCAGAGCAGAGCAGAGTGATGATGATACCTAGTTTGGTGATGAAATGTCTGCAAGAAAACTACCAAGCACCAAGGGCCCCATAAAAAAGAGGGTATTATAAATGCTAACTGTTGTGGTCCGCCAATAGCCTGCAGAGCTGGCAACAGAGTCAGACAGGAATGAGACTGAGGAAGAACATGGGCCAGTCCTGGAGGCTGGGGAAGGCCCGGATGAGGGCTCTGCGTTGGAGGCTGAGGTGGGGCCAGGGCCATCGGGGAGTGAGGTGTGGACTCCAGAGCCTCCAGAGACTGATAATAGTGAGGAAGAGGAACAGGAGGAGCCTGTTCCTAATGCACGCATGAGAAGAGCTGCCAGAAGGCAAGAGCACTCAAGCAAAAAGGATGACTCAGGAGTAGGGTCAAGAGATGATTGGCCCCTCCCATAAGGCATAAAAGACCAGCAACAGCGTTTGGGCTTTGCCGGAAAACAACGTTGATAGCTTTGTCTTGTTGCACTTGCTTTATTGGCGTCTTCTGAACTTTTGCCAAGAAAGGCCTTTGGCAGTATGCTTAATTAAGACCAAGGTTGGTGATAAGACTGAAGAATTGTGTTGGGAGGAATTTGCTTCGATTTAGTTTGGAGTACGCTGAGAATGAGTTAATTCTCAGCTGTTCTAATAAAGTTTGTTTGTTTTTAAACTGACTGAGTTTTCTACTTGGGCCTGGGTCACAACACTAACTTTAGTAAAGACCGGATGGGTTTTAGAGGCACATCAGGAGAAGGGAAGTCAAGGCCAAAGATAAAAGCCACTTTCACCCATCGTCGGCACATCAAATTCGGCTCTGGAAGGGCCAAAGTTACCTGGACGGCAGAAGTGTTAACATCAAATTTCCGAAAGATGGCAAAGGCTTCTTCAAAAAGCTCGTTGCTGATGGCGATGTTGGCAATGTCAGGGGCATCATAGTTATCCAGGCGATTGATGTATTCCATGACCCGGGTGCGATCGGCCTTGATGGCTGTCAGAATGAGAAGGTTCTGGAGATTCCTAAAAACAACAACAACATGCAAATGGATCATCATCATAAGTTGGAGACTTACTGGACTTCAACAGACAAATTTAAGACACACATGGACTTCAACTCCCAGAATTCCCCAGCCAGCGTTGCTGGCTGGGGAATTCTGGGAGCTGAAATCCACATGTCTTAAAATGATCAAAGTTTGGAAACACTAATTTAGAGACCACAGGCCTTATCTCTGATTTGTCTACTTTAAGATTCTGAATAGCGAAAAGAAGAAAGTCATTACTCCATATACAGGTGGTCCTCAACTTACAACCTTTCATTTAGTGACTGTTCAAAGTTACAACGGCAGTGAAAAAAGTGACTTGTTACCATTTATCCCAGTTACGGCCTTAGTAGCCTCCCCAGGAACATGTCATCAAAATTCAGACGCTTGGCAACTGGCTCAATATTTACGACGGTCGCAGCGTCCCAGGGTCAGGTGATCCCCTTTTGCGACCTTCTGACAAGCAAAGTCAACGGGGGGAAGATGGATTCGCTTAACAACCAGGTTACTAACTTTATCAACTGTTCACTTAACAACTATTGCAAGGAAGGTCGTAAAATGGGGCAAAGCACGCTTAACGAATGTCTCACTTAACAACAGAAATGTTGGCCTCAATTGCGGTTGTTAAGTCGAGGACTGCCTGTGTTATGGGGAAGGGGAAAAGATCAAATGACCCATCAAAAAGGGAAGACAGGGTATGTGATGGGTCCAATCAATTAGGGATGTACATGCCACCAGACTTCAAATTTGGGCTTTAGACAATTTAGAACAGACTGCAGACTGCACTGGCTGCCTGTGGCCTTTCGAGTGCACTTTAAGGTTTTGGTTACGACCTTTAAAGCGCTCCATGGCTTAGGGCCTGGGTACTTACGGGACCGCCTGCTGTTACCGCATGCCTCCCACCGTCCCGTACGCTCTCACAGAGAGGGACTTCTCAGGGTGCCGTCCGCCAAGCAATGTCGGCTGGCGGCCCCCAGGGGAAGATCCTTCTCTGTGGGGGCTCCCACACTCTGGAACGAACTTCCCCTGGGTTTACGCCAAATACCTGACCTTCGGACCTTTCGCCGCGAACTGAAGACATATCTTTTCATTCGCGCGGGGCTGGCTTAAATTTTATTGATTTTAAATTTTCTACTACTAATTTTTAAATGGGGTTTTAGTTTTTTATACATTTTAAAGTTTTAGGCCAATTATAATAAGTTTTTTAACTTGCATTTTAAACTGTATATTGTATTGTCTGTTTTTACTTTTGCCTGTACACCGCCCTGAGTCCTTCGGGAGAAGGGCGGTATAAAAATCAAATAAATAATAATAATAATAATAAAAGAACTACGCCGACTTCAGTCTGACTTAAGCATAGTACGTAAAATTATCTACCACAATGTCCTACCTGTGAAAGACTACTTCAGCTTCAACCACAACAATACATGAGCAAATAATAGATACAAACTCAAGGTAAAACCGCTCCAAACTCGATTGCAGAAAATACGACTTCAGCAACCGAGTGGTCAATGCCTGGAATGCACTACCTGACTTTGTGGTTTCTTCCCCAAATCCCCAAAACTTTAAGCTTAAATTGTCTACTGTAGACCTCAGCCCATTTCGAAGAGGTCTGTAAGGGGCGTGCATAGGTGCACCTGCATGCCTACCGTCCCTGTCCTTTTTACTTACTCTTTTCATGTATCCAAATTGTGTTTATACAGGTAAGTTATCTTATATATGATTGACTAAATAAATAAATAAAATAAAAAAATCTTGTGGGCCCATGAAAAAGATTCTTCTCAGTGGTGGCCCCTTCTCTACGGAACATCATTCTCCCCGTGGGACAGTTGGATCCCACCTTATGGCTTTTCCAAAAGGCCCCAATGAGGCAGTTTTATCAGCGGGTCTCTGGGGACCCCAAATGGGGAGAGAGTCAACCAAGTGGTTGATTTGATTGTATTGCTGCTACTGTGGGGATGAGCGGTGTGGGGCTTATGGGTTTTTTATGTTGTGGTGTTTCATGTTGTAAGCCACCTGGAGTCACCCGTGTGTGATTGTGTTAGGCAGCTATCAATTTATTAAATAGGTAGGCAGGTGGGTAGATGCAATATTGATAGATAGAAAGATGGGTAGACAGAAAGAGTCCAGATACAGGTAGTCCTCGAGTTACAACAGTTTACTTAGTGGCTGCCTGAATTTACAACAGCGCTGAAAAAAGTGAGTTGTTGATCGTTTTTCACACTTTACGATCCCTGTAGCATCCCCATGGTCACGTCATCAAAATTCAGATGCTTGGCAACTGGTTCGCATTTATGACGGCTGCAGTATCCCGGGGTCATGTGATCGCCTTTTGCGACCCCCGCAAAGTCAATGGGGATTCCCTTAACAACCACAGCGATTCACTTAACAACCGTGGCAAGAAAGGTGATAAAATGGGACAAAACTCAACTGAGCCGCTTAGCAACAGAAACTTTGTGCTCAATTGTGGTCGTTAAGTTGAGGATTGCCTCTACGCTGGCATATACAGAAAGATGGGCGGGTAGGTAGGTAGGTGGGTGGGTAGACAAAACTCACGGACAGACAGAAAGATTGACAGACACGCAAAGTACCAACCTGTGTTCGCTGAACACGGAATTATCCAGGACGATTTTCTCCAGCAGTTCAATAAGTTCATTCGGGAGGTCAGCGGTCATGAAAGCCTTGACGGTAACAGAGACCTCTTCGGGATCCTGAGTCTCGGACAGAGCTGTCTGCACAACCTGCCAACCAAAGAGGTTGCAACGGTCAACCGAGGATTGCTTCTTTCAAACTCATCCCACGGGGGAGCAAACCCAGGGGCGCCAGAGAGGGTACCTGGTCAATGAGAGGCCGCCGGTAAGGGTTGCTTTCTAACAGCACGCTGGCCCACAGTTCTGGATCCTTACGGCGCACCAGGTAACGGGACAGGCTCTTGAAGAGTGAATTCTCGTTGCAGACCTGGAGGACAAAGGGGTTGACACAATGAGGATGAGGTCCTCCTTTGGTGGGGGGGGAAGGAAGAAAGTTTCGCAGTACCAATGGAAGAAAATATTTATAGTTGTGGTTTGGAATTATCAGGCCCTTGATGCTCTCTGAGCTTGGCTGTTAGGATATTATGGCTTATGGCTGTTAGGATATTGGCTTACGGATATTATATTTCACTGCCAAACTAGGTAGCATCATGATCATCATCTAACGCTGATGATGTTACCTAGTAATGAAACATCTGCAAGAAAACCCCACCAAGATCAGAGAACATAAAAACAAAAAAAACAAAAAACCACCAAAGTTTCACGACTTGGTTTCTGAAACCTGAAAAACAAAGGAGGAAAATAAACCTGCTAGATTTTTAGTTTTGGAACAGCCTTTTCCTACAGAGCTCTGAGGAAAGTCAGAGCCTAGATTTAGTTCCCCCAAATGTACAAACCAAGGATGGCAATGGCTTCACCTCCCATGAACGAGCAAACTTAAAGGGCTACAAAGAACGTAAAATAAAAAAAGTCTTTACAAAAGTGTCTGTATAATCACCGAGGCCGTTATCAGTGCATGAGGCCAACTGAAGAGAACATTTGTCGCTCCGGTCTCAATTGTGGCCATAAGTCGAGACTCCATGCATCAGGGGTGGGGAACCATGGCCCTTTCATGACTAGTGGACTTCAACTCCCAGAATTCCTGAGCCAGCTATAAACCACGGCCCTTTCATGACTTGTGGACTTCAACT
Source organism: Ahaetulla prasina (assembly GCF_028640845.1). Taxonomy (NCBI): domain Eukaryota; kingdom Metazoa; phylum Chordata; class Lepidosauria; order Squamata; family Colubridae; genus Ahaetulla; species Ahaetulla prasina. Next base: position 9,001,537 of record NC_080539.1, read on the forward strand.
CCCAGAATTCCTAAGCCAGTTGTAAACCATGGCCTTTTTATGAATAGTGGACTTCAACTCCCAGAATTTCTGAACCAGCCATGCTGGCTCAGGAATTCTGGGAGTTGAAGTCCATAGGTCATGAAAGGGCCCTGCTTCCCCATCCCTGCCCTATACCAAACAAATTCCACAGCCTCAGAAGAATGAATTGGGAATCTACTTCCCATCCATTTTGGCCCCCGCTTTTCCAAGAGACTCACGTTGATCAGCTCCTGGTCACACTGTCCTCGCTCGTAAGCCACGCAAGCCAGATGAGGGTCTCTCTTCTCACAGTACTTCCCCACCACACGGCTGTCGTAATAAGGGTTCTCTCGCAAAAACCTTTCCGGGTTATTGTTGCTATCGATGTAAATTTTAGCCAGAGCATTGTGTGTAGCTGGTTCTTCACAACCCTCGTGAATTCTGGCCTCTAGCCACGGGAGGAGGAGTTTCAACCTAAAGAGAGAACAGGCGTCTGGGTTTTAGACAGCTCCCAAACTGGGGTCACAGTTGTTGTCGTCTTCTACGACTGGGGTCCCCAACTTTAGCAATTTTAAGACTTGCGGACTTCAACTCCCAGAATTCCCCAGCCACCCATGCTCAAAGTACAGAAGAAGCTGGCAGGCAGATTTGAACGACAATCGGAAGCTACACTTCATATTTTTATGTATTCATAATCTGGCTTTGTTTCTCTATTCAGTTGCTAATCTTCAAGAAGTAATCTCCTGTTACCTGATGGTTATAGCAATAGCACTTAGACTTACATACTGCTTCACAGTGCTTTACAGCCCTCTCTAAGCGGTTTACAGAGTCAGCCTCTTGCCCCCAACAATCTGGGTCCTCATTTTAACCAACCTCGGAAGGATGGAAGACTGAGTCAACCTTAAGCCTAGTGAGATTCGATCTGCCAAACTGCAGGCAACCAGTAGTCAGCAGAAGTAGCCTGCAGTACTGCACTCTAACCACTGCGCCAACGCAACAGTATTTATAGCAACAGCATTTCACCATAAGGATCACAGCGAAGACCCAGATTGCTCTCATTAAACATTCCTAGAGTTGAAAAGGACCTTGGAGATTGTGGAATCCAACCTTCTGCAAATTGCAGGAATCCTCAGATCACCTTGGACAAATGTCTCACCTTTTCTTGACAGCCTCCAGTCATGGAGCAGCTGCCAAATCTTCAGGAGGCAGGCTGTTCTGCGGCTCAACAGCTTTCAACTCAGTAAGCAACTCTGAGATTACCCTGAGGAACCGTCTCACCCCGATGGGATTGGCGCACCCCATTAATTCCAGCAGAAGGGGTATGCCTCAAATCCGAGGAACTTCAGCTGGCAGCGTCCAGACAGACAGTCTTCTCTGCCACGGTTCCTGCCCTCTGGATCATTGTTCCCCTCGGGGTTAGATCTGCCCCAACCTTTTAGCTTTCCAGGAGGGTTGGAAAACCTGGCTCTGTCAATGGAGATGGAGCTTCAAGGGGTTGTCCCCAGCGGTGGGCTTCAAATAAATTAACAACCGGTTCTCTGCCCTAATGACGTGGCCATGGTGGGCATGGGCAGGATGTGTGACAGGCAGCACTCAGCCTCCTGCACACACACCCCCGGGAGCAAAAACGAGCCGCATGGGGACTCCTGGGAGGGGAGGATCCAGCCGGTCGTTGGAACTACCACTTCACTGAACCGGATGTTAATTTACATCCGTTTCGCCCGAACCGGTCAAATCCCACCTCTGGTTGTCCCTCCCCAGAGGTCGTTAATGGACTAAGAAAGCTCCTTTAGATTATGTTTTTATGCTCTTGTAAGCCACCCAGTCATTCAACAGTGAAATAGGCAGCATCAGAGAGGAGCCTGCAGCACAAGGCTACTATTATTTCGGCAAGCAGTCGAAATAATTGGTCTATTTGGGGTGTTTTGCTGCAAATGAAGATGATTGAATTGGTTGATCAGTCTGGGTATAGTTTTTTTAGATGCCAGTAGTGTTGCCTGCCCTATGATTTTTTTCTTTAATCCGCAGAATGTAAGTAGCATTAAATAGGAAAAAAATCACCCTGAGTAATGTCAGAGGGGCCAAACTACAAAGCAAGTTCCCAGTCCCTGCATCCATTTTTAAAATTGTGGCTCTCCCCCATTTTATCAAGGGACAATGAGAGTTCCCGCCAGTATCCTGTTCCTTAACATAACATATAACATAACATAACAACAGAGTTGGAAGGGACCTTGGAGGCCTTCTAGTCCAACCCCCTGCCCAGGCAGGAAACCCTACACCATCTCAGTCAGATGGTTATCCAACATTTTCTTAAAAATTTCCAGTGTTGGAGCATTCACAACTTCTGCAGGCAAGTCGTTCCACTTATTAATTGTTCTAACTGTCAGGAAATTTCTCCTTAGTTCTAAGTTGCTTCTTTCTTTGATTAGTTTCCACCCATTGCTTCTTGTTCTACCCTCAGGTGCTTTGGAGAACAGCCCGACTCCCTCTTCTTTGTGGCAACCCCTGAGATATTGGAACACAGCTATCATGTCTCCCCTAGTCCTTCTTTTTATTAAACTAGACATACCCAGTTCCTGCAACCGTTCTTCATATGTTTTAGCCTCCAGTCCCCTAATCATCTTTGTTGCTCTTCTCTGCACTCTTTCTAGAGTCTCAACATCTTTTTTACATCGTGGCGACCAAAACTGGATGCAATATTCCAAGTGTGGCCTTACCAAGGCATTATAAAGTGGTACTAACACTTAGTTACTGCCTTACTGGCAGACTGACAATCATAGAAACAAAACAAAACAAAAATAAAATAAAATATTGGCTATTCCAATATTAGCCCTGGAATTGAAACATACGATGAATTCGCAGGAAATTACCTGTTCCTTTTTTCCACTTCAGCGACAAGTTCATCAGTGGAGAACTGACCTCGCACCACCAGGATCAAGTTCTTGATGACGTCTTCAGAGCAGTCCACGTCCAACAGGCCGCCAATGACCACCGGCAGTCGGCTCGGGTTCACCTGAGGCCATCATTCAAGTCAAGTCAATTTCAAGTCAGTTCATTCATGTAGCTGCCCACTCCAGAGGCCCCTGCGCCTTAACAGATGGTCTTACCTTTTGCACATAGATTTCAATATATTTCTGAAGGTTGTTCCTATACAGATACAGGACAAGGTCGTGGACAAAATCAAAGCGGTCGCAAACAATGATCAGCGGGAGCTGGTCTGTCAACTTGGCTTCCTGCAATCAGAAAGCAGGAATTGGATGATTGGTTGGTTTAATGGCTGTCTAGAGCTGCCCAGCTCTATAGCAAAAAGCCAACAATAAACTGAAATATAAATCACTTTAATCTTTTAAAAACACCTAATATATCAAATATAAAATGGCAACCAGACAATAAGTGATAAATCTTTGCATGGATAAGCCCAAGGTAGGTCAACTAGCCAGGAACAACTGAACTCTTATTCAAATCTCTCCTTAAAAGGACACATTTCAAAGTTGCAGTCTTTTTCAAATACTTACATGGATCGTTCATATTAAAACTATCCAGGCTTTCCAGCCAGCTCAGGTTCCAGAAAGAGTTTTACCAAAAGCACAAGACGACAAAGGATTACAAGCCTACTCTAAACATCGGTATTTATCAGCTGCAGCAATTACTGAGCGCGCAGGATGAACTCTGGGATTGCAAGGAATAAGATTTAGGCGTCTTTTGTCCCATGTCAACCGGAAAAATATAAATGTTTTTTCTAATTCTGCTTGCTAATACAGGTAAAAATACAGGTAAAAGCTGGGGATTGATACTCAAGATTCCCTTCATTTGAAAAGAAGATTTGCACTTAATTAAATGAGACTCTTGCTTGTAAGCCCAATGTTTGAAGCAGGGATCTGAAACTTTTTTAAATCACTGAATCGTAATCAGTGTAGCATTATCTTGGCCAGAGGTGTCCAACCCTGGCAAGACTTGTGGAATTCAACTCACAGAATTCCTCAACCAGAATTCTGAGAGTTGAAGTCCACAAATCTTAAGAGTTAGCTACCAAACCACAGGGCCTCTGTGGCTCAGACTGGTAAGACAGTCTGTTATTAACGGCAGCTGCCTGCAATTACTGCAGGTTCAAGCCCCACCAGGCCCAAGGTTGACTCAGCCTTCCATCCTTTATAAGGTAGGTAAAATGAGGACCCAGATTGTTGGGGGCAATGTTGACTTTGTATATAATATACAAATGGATGAAGACTATTGCTTAACACAGTGTAAGCCGCCCTGAGTCTTCGGAGAAGGGCGGGATATAAATGCAAATTAAAAACAAAACAAAACCCTGGATACCCCTGCTCTAGGCAAAAGAGGGATTGTGACAAAATGTCCTTAGCTGATCTTTTCCCAATGGTCCATTAAGGGAGAATTTATAACTCTACCCTAAGGTTGTTAGTGCTGGGTTTTTAAATCCAGCTCTGACTTTTTCAATTCCCTGTCTGGGTTTCTAAGTAGTTGTTTTTTTTAAAAAAAAAATTAATACATTTTTCTATACATCGTATCATATTGTATCTATTAAATTAGTAAAATTAATTTGGTTTAAAAGTGATGTGTTGTCTTTTTGTAGTGGTTCTCTGAGTATTTCTGTGTAGAATCTGAGTTTATTTCAGCGCAAAATCTTTTCTTTTTTAGGAAACTCCATCGGCAACCCTGTTCATAAAACGTTTTTTAAGTTCATAAAAAGTGAGGGGACTCTCCTCTCTGCGGGAATAGACTGGAGGCTACAGGTAGTCCTTGACTTACCACAGTTCATTTAGTGACCGCTCAAAGTTATAACGGCACTGAGAAAAGCAACTTTTGACCATTGTTCACATTTACGACCGTTGCAGCTTCCAGATGATCACAGCATCAAAATTGAGACGCTTGGAAACTTACTCGTTTTTATGACGGTTGCAACCTCCCAGGGTCAACGTGATCCCCCCTTTTGCGACCTTCCGACTAGCAAAGTCAGTGGGGAAGCCAGATTCACTTAACAGCCGTGTTACTAACCTAACAACTGCACCGATTCACGTAACAACCGTGTGTCAAGGAAGGTCGTAAAATGGGACAACATTCACGTAACTTTCTCACTTAGCAACAGAAACTCTGGGCTCAACTGTGGTCGTAAGTTGAGGACTACCTGTATTGAATAATGTCAATTAAGCTACCAATTAAGCCACACCCCTGCACTGTTTCCAAGACCCAATCCCAGGAAGTCAACCTATGCACCCTTTCTTCCATCTGGTGCCCTACAGCTGCATTAGGACTGCGCCTCCCAGAATTCTCCAGCCATAACACTACACAGGAGTGGAGACCAAAGGTGTGAGCTGCTCAGCGAGGCCTCTAATGGAAAATTACCTGGTACATGTCCTGAATAATCCATAGACACCCGGAACAGCACAAAAGACAACAGACTGATCAGAAAACAATGGACACAAAGAACGATTTCTACGTTGCTCTCCAAGAAGGCGGCTGAGTGAACTTGAAACCCTACCTACCTACGCCAACCCTTCTCTCTGTTTTCTCTCCCCAGACAATCTGAATGAGTGGCAATTGCAACCTTATGTCTGATGCCCGCATATGCCAGAGCAATAGTTTTACAGCTCTGTATTGCAGGAATCTCGTGGCCCTTTAAATTAACACCTGTAAAATAACACAAGCGATCTTCTGAATTAATCCGAGATGCTGGTGTCCCTTGAGCAGAAGGCTATCTCTAGCAGCCCTCCATCATCTGGGGATTGCCTGCTGTCCCTCTGCGGAATTCAGCGAAAAGTAGAGCAGACGGAAGAAACAATCAAGAAAAGAGAATATTTGTAGGGCAGGCTGTGGGGTCCTTGGTACTTTCTGATGTTGGTTGGTTTTTTTTGCAGATATTTCATTATCCAACTAGGTAACATCTTCAGAGCTAGAAGGGAGTGGAGTCCCACCAATACTGACAAGCCAGCCACTAGTTTATAAAATGAGAGCAAACCTCACTCCCTTCTAGGACTGATGATGTTAGTTGGGTAATGAAGTGTCAGCAAGAAATTCACCAAGCTCAGAGAGCATCAAGGACCCTATAGAAGAAACATCTTCCTTCAGACATCTTTCATATCTCTGTCCAAGTTGCAAAATGGTTCTCTTACAGGTGTGCATAAAGACTACCTATTCTCATAAGTGGCTCTTTATGGGATTTATACACAAATTACTGATCTAGATTTTCTTCCTTTCCTGTCTGGTGAGAATTAAGAAGGGAGCTGAATCAATACCCTTTTCTTTCTCTTTTTATTCAGGAAGGAGGGCATCGTATCTATCCATAGTAGAGGTGTCACCGATTTAAGTGCACTGAGGATGCTACCTAGTTGGGTAATGAAATGTCCGCAAGAAAGCAACCAAGCTTAGGCTGGCAACCACATTTTCAGATCTGACCATCTGAAAGCTGGACTTGAGTTGATCAAAGTCTTGATCAAAGAAACAAGAGTCACCTAGATCAGTTAAGATTTAAGGCATGCATTAGGGGTAAGGTCCAGAATCCTGGAAACTTGCAAAAATAAAAATAAAATAAAAATTTTGCAGCTTTTATTTTATGAGTTCAGATATGGAGTTCTGGATCTCTTCACCCCAGGCAAACTGGTCCAATCTGCTCTTTATTTACATTTACATTGATTTACATTGATATATTGATCATCAATTGTGTTGTAAATGTTGTACCTTGATGAACGTATCTTTTCTTTTATGTACACTGAGAGCATATGCACCAAGACAAATTCCTTGTGTGTCCAATCACACTTGGCCAATAAAAATTCTATTCTATTCTATTCTATTCTATTTATGCTATCAAATTCCTATCCCATCTGTGGATTCGATCTGGGTTCTCTAGATAACTCTAGGCTCTTCCTCTTCCTAGTCCAACGTTTTTCAAACTTGGCACGATGGGTGAACTTCAGTTCCCAGAGTTCTAGGAGTCAAAGTCCACCCATCTTAAAGTTACCAAGTTTGAAAAACTCTGCACTAGTCTCACCATGTAGAGAACCAATACAGCCTTTAGTATTGTTGTGGCCAGAAGAGCTGGCAGCAGATTCAGACAGTGAGGAGGTTGGGGAGGAACATGGCCTGGAGTCTGGAGAAGGCTCGGACAATGGCTCTGAGTCGAAGGAAAGAGGGGACCAAGGCCATCTGGTAGTTCTTTGCTGCCTCCGGAGTCTCCGGAGTCTGACATCAGCAAGGTAGAAGAACAGCATGAGTCTGTTTCCAGTATTGGCATGCACAGAACTGCCAGGAGATAGGAATAATTAAGGAAACAGGGTCGACTTGGGAGTAAGGCTTGGAGATGATTGGCCCCTCCCATAAGACGTAAAAGAAAAGCGAACGGGACGTGAACTTTTGCAGGAAGCAATTAGTTCATCTGGCCGATTCAAGATTTTAAAATTCTGTTTGTGACTCTGTGCCAAGTTTGGCTTTGCCCTGCATCTGGAAATTAGCTCTTCGGCAGCTTTCCCCGTGAGATAGGTGGGTGTTAATAACTTTCCCCTGAAAGACTGTTTATCAAGCCTTGCGGATTGAAAATGAAAGTAATTTAAATGAAAGTAATGGAAGCCTAGGTCAGAACAAGTTATAAGTAAGGTCCCAATATGAAAGGGGCGGAGCTGTCACTCTTATCCTGTTACCTTGAGAAAGTTCTTCACGCGTTCTGGATCATAGCAGTTGCTCTCCCTGCAAATTCTTTCCACCTCTTTAATTTGGCCGGTCTTACAAGCAGCTTGGATGTATTTGAAATGCACGTCCGGGTCTTGACTGAAGTTAACAATAGAGCCCAGGAAGTAGAAGAGACCTTGAAGGGAGTGGAAAACAAAAGGAGTAATCATGAAAAGAATTCTGGGCGCGGTCTTGCTGAAAACTTGCAAATAAATGCCGGGTTTTGGCAAAACTGTCATAAAATGCGGTCACAAGGATTTATATTCCTTGCAGTCATCTAGTCGTTAGCACTTTCTCCGAGGATTGTGGAGGTCACTCGGAGGGTTATCTGTGCCCTCAGGGTCACCTGAATAGTGCAAATGGGTGTAGAACCTCCAAGCAGCCTCCACAACTCTCAGAAAGAGCGCTAACGACTAGATGACTGCAAGGAATATAAATCCTTTCATCCTCCACCACTCAGTCAGAACTGGAGATGCTTCTTGGATGAGAAGCGAAACGTCTTCAAGGAAAAACCAAGTCCAGTTGCCTTTTGAAAAAGCACCTTTGGGACAAAACAGGACAACTTCAACTGAGCAGTGATGGCCACCATCTTGTCTCTACCAACCAAAGAGGACAAGACAACCGTATTTTTCAGCATATAAGACGCGCCTTTCCCCCCCAAAAAAGGGTGAAAATCTGGGTGTGCCTTGTACTCCGAATGTAGCCCACACAGCTTCTCAAACAGAGACTTCAGAGGCTGAAAAAAGCATCAGAAATGAAACTTCAGAAAAAAAGCACCCAAATAGAGCTTCAGAGAAGAAGCCCCCAGAGTTTCAGAGGCTTTTTTTCTGAAGTTCTGTTTTGGAGGCTTTCAGAGGCAGAAAAAAGTTTTTTTCTGAAATAGAGTTTCAGAAGTCTCAGAGGCAGAAAAAAAGCAAGGCACAGAGCTCACAACCAAGGAACCTGTTGCTAAAATTCACCTCTGGGAACAGCTGATTGGGAGTATTCGGGGAGGCTAATCCACCTGCCAATTAGCATTTTTCTTATTTTCCTCCCCAAAAACTAAGGTGCGTCTTATACTCCGAAAAATACGGTACCTGTCCTGATGACTTCAATACAAGATGATTCATCTCATCAGGCCAAGGGATACCCAGAAGAAACCAAGGCAGTCAGAGGTATGGATTCAGAACTTAGAGTGCAGCGTGGGAGCCCAACCCACCTACCTTCAAAACTTTTGAATGACTCAAAGAGCTCAATGAGCGACTGAGTTGAAAGCTGCTCGTGGTACTTGGAAGCCACCTGGACGCAGATCTGCAAGTTCTGGCGGATGTTTGCCGACAGCATCGCCCGCAAACATTCCAAAGAATCTTCCACAGAAAGGGAGCCAAAGTAGTTCACCAGCCACTGCAAGGGAAAGGAGTCATTAGAAAGGACCTCGTTTTTTCTTAAGGTTCTTTATGGCAGAAATATGAAGACCTGGGGTGTTGTGGTCCGCCAGCAGCCTGCGGAGCTGGCAACGGAGTCGGACAGCGATGAGGCTGAGGAAGGCCCAGATGAGGGCTCTGCGTTGGAGGCTGAGGTTGGGCCAGCGCCATAGGGGAATGAGGTGTGGACTCCAGAGCCTGACAGTAGTGAGGCAGAGGAACAGGAGGAGCCTGTTCCTAATGCACACATGAGAAGAGCTGCCAGAAGGCAAGAGTAGCTCAAGCAAAGAGGATGACTCAGGAGTAGAGCCAAGAGATGATTGGCCGCTCCCATAAGGCCGCTCCCATAAGGGCCGGGATAGCTCAGGCAATAGAGAAGCCTGTTATTAGAACACAGAGCCTGCAATTACTGCAGGTTTGAGCCCGGCCCAAGGTTGACTCAACCTTCCACCCTTTATAAGGTAGGTAAAATGAGGACCCAGATTGTTGGGGGGGCAATAAGTTGACTTTGTAAAAAAAATATACAAATAGAATGAGACTATTGCCTTATACATTGTAAGCCGCCCTGAGTCTTCGGAGAAGGGCGGGGTATAAATGTAAACAAAAACAAAAAAAAAGACCAGCAAGGACATTTGGGCTTTGCCGGAAAACAACGTGGATAGCTTCATCTTCTTGCATTTATTTTGTATCAGTGTCTTCTGAACATTTGCCAAGAAAGGCCTTTGGCAGTTTGCCTAATTGGACCAAGGATAGTGATAGGACTGAGGCATTTGTGTTGGGAGGAATTTGGTTTAATTTAGTTGAGCTATGCTGAGAATGAAGTACTTCTCAGCTGTTTGAATAAAGTTTGTTTATTTTTACACTGACTTGAGTTTCCTATTACCTACTGGGGCCTGGGTCACAACATGGGGTGAGGAACCTTTACAGCTGGGATGGGATTTTAACTTAGCCAGAATCAGCAATGGAAACTCGCTGCACAGAGCCGCTTCTGGTGAGATGGGTGCCCATATAAGTGTGATCAAATGTCACCTCGATCCCCACAATGGATGAATGGATGAAAAAATTGATGCGGTTAGCAGATATGGCTAAATTGACTGTTTTGATCAAAGAAAAAAATATATAAATACTTTTATTTTTACTTGGAAACCATTTCTGGACTTTGTGCTTGAGGTGGAAAAAAATGAAACTTTGATTTAGGGTATTACCGATGAAATAGGTTTGTTGTTAAAGAAATAGCTAGTTTATACAATTATGTAAAAGTAAGAAGTTGAGGTTTGAGGTTAATGCCTTATCCTACTGCACCGAAGGAAGTCGGAAGTCAATGCCTTTTATTTTTATTTTTCTCCTTTTCTTTCCCTCACTTTTCCCTTCCCTATTTTCCCTTTCCTATTTTCCCTACTATTTACTTTTGTATTTTCTTTATATGCTATATGATAAACTAATAAAAATTGTTTAAAAAAATAAGTGTGATTAAATGAATTGACTGGCATAATAGCAATAGCACCTAGACTTATATACCACTTCACAGTGTTTTTACAGCCCTCTCTAAGCAGTTTACAGAGTCAGCATCTTGACCACAACAATCTGGGTCTTCATTTTACCAACCTCAGAAGGATGGAAGGCTGAGTCAATCTCGAGTCCCATCAGGATCGAACTCCTAACAGTGAGCAGAGTTAGCCTGCAAAATGACAGTCCAACCACTGTACCACCAGGGCTCTTGGTACTGGTACTTCAGAAGCTGTTAAAACCAAGCATTTTTCAGAGTACTTTTGGGGTGCAAAATAATGCCATTACTTATGGGTTGAATGCTTGTACTTTGAAGCTTGGTTGGATTGTTTGTATACTTTCATATAATTTTTACTTTGCTGCGTTTTATTGCTGTGTCTTGGATGTAAACAATAAAAATTTCTACTGATTGTGGTGGAAATAAATTAAATATGTAAGCTTGTGCATTTGGTGTACGGGCTGGCCTCGGCTTATTCATTTAGTGACTGTTCAAAATTACCACGGGACTGAAAGAAATAACCTATGACGGTTTTTCACACTTACAAGCACTGCAGCATCCCCATGGTCATGTGATCAAAATTCAGAATGCTTGGCAACTGGCATGTATTGATCGCAGCTGCAGGGCCCTAGGATCATGTGATCACCTTTTGTGACCTTCTGACAAACAAAGTCAATAAGGGAACCCAGATTCACTTAACAAGTGAACTGTTACTAACTTATCAACTACAGTGATTTACTTCCCAACTGTGTCAAGGCAGGTCATAAAATGGGGCAAAACTCACTTAATGTCTTGCTTAGCAACGGACATTTTGGGCTCAGTTGTGGTCGTAGGACTACCTCTACTGCCACCTCTAAATAGAATATCCTTCCCAAATGTAGCTGAACTTTGATCTCTCAGCGATGACCAAAGTTCTCTGAAACGGCTTCCTCTTGAAAGGTGAGAATAGTTCCCCTTGTTATTAGACTTCTGGAAACCGGTTAAGTCTGAATTATTCCAGGGGACTTTGGAATGAAGGATGACGCTGTCAAGATAACGCTAGGTGGTTTTAAGTTAACTTCATTTTGATTTACCGTGTACATTCTGATCGTTGCGTTATATGACTGCTGCTGACTGCCAAGACTCATAAGATGGTCTTCGGCATAGCAATTGAATTGATTAAATTTTTATCCGCCACCCACCTGGCTTTGAAGTGATTCTGGGTGGCTTACAGCATAAAAACATGAAAACCATCGAAGGTTCTTAACACATAAAAATAAATAAGTGCACTTTCACACACACACACACACCTCAGGGTTGAGAAGATGGGTGTGAACTACGGCTCGCTTGATGTCGTACAAGTCAGTGAAGTGTTCCAGCGCCCTTTGGAGGAGACCGGCTTTCTCGCAGAGTTGAGCGATGTGGGCTCGGTCGTAATGGGTGAACATCTGATTCCCCAAGATGGCATCGGCGACCTGAAAGAGGAGATTTTGTTTGAGATAGAATTTTTTTTTAAAATTTCAATTCATTGTTTTATCACAGAAGATAAAATGCAAAACAGTATAACAAACAAAATGAAACAGAACAGAAACATACCTTCAACCCGGGGCCGGTTTAGCTCACACTGGTAAAGCCTGTTATTAAGGCTTATTAAGAACACAGTAGCCTGCAATTACTGCAGGTTCGAGCCCGGCCCAAGGTTGACTCAGCCTTCCATCCTTTATAAGGTAGGTAAAATGAGGACCCAGATTGTTGGGGGGGCAATAAGTTGACTTTGTAAAAATATACAAATAGAATGAGACTATTGCCTTATACACTGTAAGCCGCCCTGAGTCTTCGGAGAAGGGCGGGGTATAAATGTAAACAAAAAAAAAACCAAAAAAAAAACCCTAACAACAATAACAAAAAGAAAGGTGGTCATTTATTATTTATTATTATTTATTATTTTAATTTCTATACTGCCCTTCTCCCAAAGGACTCAGGGTGGTTTACAGCCAGGGTAAAACAACAGAATACAAAAATTAAAAACAAATTTAAAAAACAAATATTCGAATTTGCATCCTTTTAGAGAGTCATTGAGGCCATTTAGAGGTTTGTTTGTGTCCTGGGGTCAAGGTGCAATGTGTGGAGATGCTGAAAGGACTACCGTATTTTTCAGAGTATAAGACACGCCTTTTTCCCCAAAAAAAAGAGGGTGAAAATCTGGATGCTTCTTATTCCCCGAATGTAGCCCCACCCAGCTTCTCAAAAGGAGATTTCAGAGGCTGAAAGAAGCTTCAGAAAAGAAACCCCCAAACAGAGCTTCAGAGGCTTTTTTTCTGAAGCTGTTTCGGAGGCTTTCAGAGGCAGGAAAAAGTTTTTTCTGAAACAGAGTTTCAGAGGCAGAAAAAAAAGCAAAAAAAAAAAAAAAAAAGCAAGGCACAGAGCTCACAACCAAGGAACCTGTTGCTAAAATTCACCTCTGGGAACAGCTGACTGGGGGTATTCCGGAGGCCAATCCACCTGCCAATCAGCTTTTTTCTTATTTTCCTCCCCAAAAACTAAGGTGTGTCTTATATTCCAGTGCGTCTTATACGCCAAAAAATACGGTATATTGTGGACTGGAGATAGATGATGTTGTATCCCTCCCCATTATTGAGAGAGGGCTATTCAATTTTGACATAAATGTATCCCCGAGGACAGACACACCTCCAGGTGGCCTCAACAATGCTCTAAAAGTGGGAAGAGATGGGTGATGGGAACGATGAGAAGATTAATAGTAGTGCAGATTTAGTAAATAGTTTTATTTATTTGTTTAGTAAATAGTAAATGGCAATCACAAAGAGTTATTTTTAATAATTGTAATCATTTTTAGACTGCAGCTCACTTTGATAAGCTTTTATTTTTAAAAAGAACAAATCCTTAGTTCGGAACAAACTTTTGGAAAAGTTATAATCAGTATAAAAGTACTAGTACCTGGTTTTATCGGTTTAACTTTCATAGAAAATTGGAAGCTTCTTGCCTGCAGGGAAACTATGAGCATTAAGAGATCTCTGGTTCTCTCTCTTTTTTTTTTAAAGGTTAAGAATGAGCAGAACGGAAATCCCTGTTTTAAGGGTTTCTTTATAGGAGCTTTGCAATTGAATACTACTTCAAATCCGTGAGAGAAGAAAATCCAAGAAGCAGGGTAACTAAATCCTTTCGAGAACCAGGCGCAAAACCTACCTGAGGTGCATGCATGAGATTCATTTCAAGCAAACGAGTTTGCAAAGGCCCTTCGGATGGACGGTTGTTTTTCAGGGCATCCAAGAGAAAAGCTGTACACTGCTGGATCAGGTTGTATTCCATAAACACATCTACTATCTGTAAAATAATAAAATAAAATAAAGCATTTGTTTTAGATTCTTCTGATCCAAGGCAGATAAAGCCTTGTATAAATATTCCAGCGATATAAGGTTATCTAATTCAGACAAATCATCCGCGCTTAAGGCGCCAAATGCACACCATTATCTCCCTCTCATTTTTAGTGTGCAAAAGCATTTCGTATTTGAAATCATTTCGAAACAGTTTTGATCTCATTAGTAGCTTTTCAACTTTCAAACCTGCCTCTGTTTGCATTTGAAGCATGTATTTTGAACACAACATGACGGCTTTTGAAACACGGGACATTCCCAGTAAAGAGCTTAAAATGGAAAACAGAGCCGTATGAAAGGCTAAAGCAGTGGTTCTCAACCTTTATAGTGCTGCGACCCCTTTAATACAATTCCCCATGATGTGGCGACCCCTTTAATACAATTCCCCACGATGTGGCGACCCCCAACCATAAAATTATTTTCGTTTTGAATTTATCGCGCCTGAAGCCGTATTGGCTAGCGATCTGAACTGCTTGCGATTGCCTTGAGGACGGAGGCATTAAAGCGGAGACTCCTCCCCTATTAAGTTTATCGTGCCTGAAGCCAGATTAGGCTAGCGATTGGGAGTGATTGCAGCTGGCTTGAGAGGGAGACATCAGAGCAAAGATTTCTCTCTTTTTTAATTCATCGCGCCTGAAGCCGAATTCGGCTAGCAATTTGAAGAGCCTGCAGCTGGCTTGTGAAGTCAACCATTGGAACACAATTGTTCAACTCGCAAGTATACTTCCCATATTTCCGATGGTCTTAGGCGACCCCTGGCAAATTGTCATTCGACCCCCAACAGGGTCCTGACCCACAGGTTGAGAACCGCTGGGCTAAAGGCTTCAGTTCTAAAATGTTCCATGTACAACGACATGCAAGTGTCTTTCACAAAACCTGTTTTCCCCTTAGTGTAAATCCTGATGCTGTACAATGGTGTCTCTCAAACTTCAAGATGTGTGGACTTCAATTCCCAGAAGTCCCCAGCCAGCATGCAACAGTTTCAAGTTGCCAAGTTTAAGCAAAACTGCTGTAGAATCCTACAGAAATCAAAGATTACCTTGAGGATCTCCTCAAATCGGAGGAATGTTCTTGAGAACATTCTGAGATCTGTTTATGTTCTCAAGGGGCCAC
Source organism: Ahaetulla prasina (assembly GCF_028640845.1). NCBI lineage: Eukaryota > Metazoa > Chordata > Lepidosauria > Squamata > Colubridae > Ahaetulla > Ahaetulla prasina. Next base: position 9,016,605 of record NC_080539.1, read on the forward strand.
ATGGAAGATTTAGCAAGCAGTCAAGAAATGACTGCTGAGATTTCACTTTCCACATGAGGTCAGGAGAACATGAGATCTGTGCAGCCCCCCACCATCTACTTGGGGTCTTTCGCTAGGAGCCCGAACATCCTCAAGACTGCATCACCTACCATTCTGCTCATGACCAAATGGCCAGCTGCCAAATTTTTCACTCCATCAGAAGTCTTAGAAAAGTCATTCTATTTATGATCAAACTGAGTTTATAGACAACTGTTACTTATGCCTCAAAATTATAAAGAACCGTCACATTCCCACATGCTGAATTCTCTGCAGTATGGTTATTATCATGCTTGCTTAATGTCACCTTTACCATGTTATTAGTAACCTTCGCAATAGGGCACACGGTCTGAATTTTGAGACTGCAACTCTCCCAAGTTTCCTGCTAGCATCGCTCGACGCTACGCAAAGAACGAAAAGGTCAATGAGTGGAAATGACAGAAACATGCATGTGAAAACAGGATTATTAGAGAAACTGAAATGTTTCTTCTGATGCAATAGTGTGAACAGGCTTTATAAGAAACCAAGGATCTACATGATAAAAGCCATTTATTGCAGCCTGCTGGAGCAAATGGACAGAGACGTTTCAAGACATTTCCTTACTTGGGTAATATCTGCCAGAGGTTCTTCATCCTGCACCAACATCTGGGCAAACTGCTGTCCTTGGTCCGGGCTGATCCGCATTACGTTTCTCAGGAGGAAGATCCAGTCTGGAGTGTAACCAACCTAGGAAGGGCATGTGCATGCCCAAAAGGAAATATTTTGTTAGCTTTGCTGCAATTTTGTATGCTGGAGTGAGAGCATCCTGAGATTGTCTGTGTTTGGCTTGGTCCCTATCTAGACTGAAAACTGGAAAAGCTCAACCCCAGGGGTGAAATGCTCCCGGTTCGGACTTGATCGCCCAATCTGGTAGCGATGGCAGCGGGTGGTTTGGAGAACTGGTAGCAAAAATCCCTGCACCCCACATGCCCAACTGAGCCACGTAATCATCAGAGGGTTTTCTTTTTAACTTTTAAAAGCATCGGCCAAAAAAATGCTTTTAAAAGTAAAAAAAAAAAGCCTCTAATGATCGCGCAGCTCAGCTGGGATCGTCAGAACCCTTTAAAAGCATTTTTTCTACAACCTCTTCAGCCAAAGAGGTTGTAGAAAAAATGCTTTTAAAAGGCTCTGGCGATCCCAGCTGAGTTGCCTGATCGTCAGAGCCTTTGGTAGAAAAAATGCTTTTAAAGGAAAAGAAAAGCCTCTGACGATCATGCAACTCAGCTGGGATCATCAGAGCTTTTTAAAAGCATTTTTTTACAAACTCTTCGGCCGAAGAGGTTGTAGAAAAAATGCTTTTAAAAGATTTTTTTAAAAAAGTTGGCCACACCCACCCAGTCACATTACCCCCCACCAAGCCACACCCACAGAAACGGTAATAACAAATTTTACATTTCACCCCTGCTTAACCCCCATTCATCTCCTAGCAAAGTTCACAGACCCCAGCAAACAACAAAAAAATCGGCAAAGGAGAATATTCAGGGGTGGGCTGCTGGGGGTTCGCAGGGGTCCGGGAGAACCTCTAGCTAAGATTCTGTGCAGTTTGGAGAACCCCCAAATCCCACTCCTGGCTGGCCCCGTCCACCCCACCCTGCCCCTCCCAGGAGTTCCTACGCAGCCCGTTTTGGATGCAGGTAAGTGCAGGGCGCGCTTGGAGGCTAGGGGAGGGCAAAAAACAGGCCTACTGGAAGGCCCCCGGAGCCCGGAGAAGCAGTTTTCACCCTCCCGGAGGCTCAAGGAAAGCCTCCAGAGCCCAGGGAGGACAAAAACGCCCCCCCCCCGTAGTGCAGGAGGCCAACTACGCAACATCCACCATTGCCACACACCCTGTTGTGTCTTGCCCGCCCTCAGAGCAGCCGGGGCCTTCTTACCTGCTCCCGCACACTGAGGAATGTATGCCTCCCGGTCCCAGTCCTGGCTCCATGCCCACACAAACTGCAGAAGGAGAATCTCCCTGCCCCAGCCCTGACTCCATGCCCAGGCAAACGGAGCAGCTAGACCCCTCCCCCTCCTCCACAGCAGGTGAGCCTGAGGAGGGTTTATTACCAACAGCTGATTGGTGTGACCCTCGCATCAGAAGATTGGAGAGGCGGAGGCAACAGAGGGAAGGGAGGGGCAGGCCTTAATGAGTGCTGAGTCATGGAGCCACACCCCATGGCCTATATAAAGGATCTACTTTCTGGCAGTCTCTGAGTCAGGCAAAAGTCGAACTTATCTTGCTGAAGTCACTTACTGGTCTCCTGCCTGCTCTGAGGACTTTGCTAGGACTTTGGGCAGAGCTGCAGAGGCAAGCCTGATTCGGATTTCCCTGACCCAGCCGTCAGCGGAGGAGTGGGACACGACACACCCCTGAGAATATTTATAATTTAGGGTTGAAATGAGGGGTCCTTTGGTGCTCTCTGAGCTTGGTTGTTTTCTTTCAGAACTTTGATTACCCAAATTGGTAACTAGTAAACATCTGCAAGAAAACAACCAAGCTCAGAGAGCACCAACAACCCCTCGCCCTAAGATGTCATGCTTGGAACCAGCCTTACGAGACTTTACTTTTCAGTTTGTTATGTGCTGTTCCTACCACTTGTGGTTGTCATTCTTACAAAGACTTAGAAGCATGGTCTCCCCTTGTGGTTCTTCATAAGCTACGTGTTGTAAGTCAATTCCAACAGAGATGTGGGCTAGGAATTTTGGACGCAAGATCAGAACCGGCCACTGAATACAATGGGCTATTTCACACAGGGATTAAGATTAAAGACTTCTGACCAAAAGATGACCAGGATCTACCACAAGACATGGTGGGGGCTAAAAGTTTGGCCTGGCTTTCCCCCCCCCCCAAAAAAAAGGTTTCAGGTAAACCAATTACCTTCTTGGCATACAGCACGATCTTCTGAACTTGTCCTGTTTCAGCAAAACATTGAATGACTTTATTGGGAACGTTAGCCCGTAGGTAGACACTCAGCGCCAATGTTGGGTCCACAGACTTCACAAGGTCTCCCAATTCTTCAGAGCATTCCAACTGTTTAAAAGCAAGCATTTCAGAGATTGTTTTTTTTTTTTAAAAAAATTCTATAGGCTGCCTGTATAAAACAAATTGCAGTAGAAATTCTTTCCTATGTGTGTCAATGTGACAAGCAGTTGAGGAAATAGCAATAGCAATAGCACTTAGACTTATATACCGCTTCATAATGCTTTACAGCCCTCTCTAAGCGGTTTACGGAGTCAGCCTCTGGCCCCCAACAATCTGGGTCCTCATTTTAATGACCTCGGAAGGCTAGAAGGCTGAGTCCACCTTGAACCTGGTGAGATTTGATCTGACATAAACTGCTGGCAGCTGGTGATCAGCAGAACTTAGCCTGCAGTACTGCATTCTAACCATTGCTCATGCAACCTAAAGAATCCTCCAAATTATAACATTCATTTTGGGACAGTATTTATTTATTTATTTATTTATTTTATTAGATTTCTAGACCGCCCTTCTCCCAAAGGACTCAGGGCGGTGTACAGCCAAGATAAAAATAAACAATATACAATTAAAAATAGATTAAAAAACTTATTATACAGTTAGGCCGATAAATTAAAATATATAATCTAAAAAACCCCAATTTAAAACTAAAAATTAAATTTAAAAATCTCCCCAATTTAAGAAAGCCCCACGCGAACAAATAAATATGTTTTCAGTTCGCGGCGAAAGGTCCGAAGATCAGATATTTGGCGTAAACCGGGGGGAAGTTCATTCCAGAGAGTAGGAGCCCCCACAGAGAAGGATCTTCCCCTGGGGGCCGCCAGCCGACATTGTTTGGCGGACGGCACCCTGAGAAGTCCCTCCCTGTGTGAACGTACGGGTCGGTGGGAGGCATGAGGTAACAGCAGGTGGTCCCGTAAGTACCCAGGCCCCAAGCCATGGAGCGCTTTAAAGGTGGTAACCAGAACCTTGAAATGCACCCGAAAGGCCACAGGTAGCCAGTGCAGCCTGCGCAGGAGAGGTGTTACATGGGAGCTACGTGGAGCTCCCTCTATCACCCGCGCAGCTGCATTCTGGACCAACTGAAGCCTCCGAGTGCATCTCAAGGGGAGCCCCATGTAGAGAGCATTGCAATAATCCAGGCGAGAGGTAACGAGAGCATGAGTGACTGTGCATAGGGCATCCCGATTAAGGAAGGGGCGCAACTGTCGAACCAGGCGAACCTGGTGAAAGGCTCTCCTGGAGACGGCCGCCAAATGATCTTCCAACGACAGCCGTGCATCCAGGAGAACACCCAAGTTGCGCACTCCCTCCTTTGGGGCCAATAACTCGCCCCCAACAGTCAGCTGCGGCAGTATCTGATTTTTTCCCCTAGTTCCTGTACTATGGGACCTATGCTGCATTACGGGAACATCTTAAGGGAGGGGTTGTGCAACCGTGGCAACTTTTAAGGTTTGTGGACTTCAACTCCCAGAATTCTCCAGCCAGCATGGTTGGCTGGGAAATTCTGGGAGTTGAAGTCTATAGGTCTTAAAGTTGCCAAGGTTGGACATCCCCCCCCCCAGTCTTAAGGGTTATGCTGGCACGATGTTAAACAATGAATGGCACTTCTGATCAATGTCAATAGTAGAAACAAAATTAAACACAGGGCAGTGCCCTATGCAGCTAGTCCTCATCACGCAAGCAAAGCAAGAAGAAAGTCACAGATCTACTTTCCTGGGAAGGTGACGTTGGAAGAAGAAAGCAAAATCTCATTCAGAAGTCACCAAAAGGTCAAGTGATAAACCCCCCAGTCAAGAATGAAGACAGATTGAGATTTAAGCTGGTGGCTGCTTAAGCTCATTGACTGTAAAGCTAAAATAGCTAAGGACATTTGTCATGAAAAGAAGTCCTGCGTTCAGGAACCCAGCTTTTCTTTTCGGGTTTTTTTCCCCCCATCCCAGTCTTCAAGAAGAGAGAGGGAGAAGAGTGAAACTGAGCTGAATCCAGAAATCAAGTTCAAACAGTAAAGGTTAAACTGCAGGCAATATCTTAAGACTGCTTGCTTGCACTTGTGTCAGGAGCCCCAAGGTACTTCCGGGTTGAAAGGATTAGCCACAGTTACGCAGGAGATGCACAGTTGGGGGCATCTTTCATATCCCTGGCAGTTGCTGGAGTGAAGGACGGGAGCTCAAACCTGCTCCAGGAGGACGGGAGCTCAACCCTGCCCCAAAAGGACAGGAGCTCAACCCTGCCCCAGGAAGACAGGAGTTCAACCCTAATCCAGGAAGACGGGAGCTCAACCCTGCTCCAGGAGGACGGGAGCTCAACCCTGCCCCAAAAGGATAGGAGCTCAACCCTGCCCCAGGAAGACAGGAGTTCAACCCTAATCCAGGAAGACGGCATTCAATTCTGCCCCAGGAAGATGGGATTCAACCCTGCCCCAGGAAGATGGGAGTTCAACCCTAATCCAGGAAGACGGCATTCAACCCTGCCCCAGAAGGACGGAAGCTCAACCTCACCCCATGACAGCACTTGGGTCTTGAACATAAGCTTGCTAACCTCCATCCCAGCATCTTAACCACAGAGGCCCCCGTGCTCCCTATCTTAAGATGATTTTAATACATTTTCTTGAGAGGTAACTACATTTAGAAGTCCAGCTACAGAGTTCAGTAACCTTTGACTCCAAGAAGTTAAGTTATTAATAAGGGCCAACAGAAGGCAAAGGGATTAAATTAAATCTTATAACAGGAAAAATATCTGAAAAAATACTTTTAGGACGCAACTAAGCCAAAGCATTCATTAAATAAGGACCAGCATGGTCTCAATACAATTTCTGAATGATGGGTGTAATTCCAAGGCTGTGGTTATGGATGACAAAAGAAGAACTTTGTTGCCTCAATTAACAAAAGACAATGCTTTTAAATGATTCCTGCCCCATTATCCACATCCCAGTGTTTGGAAAAAATGTGTACCCAATGTTTGGAAATTTTAAATCTTGATTCAATTTCAGAATTATAAAGACTTGATGAACTGTAATCAGTGGGGTCAGAAACTGGTGCAGGGCACTAGAGTTTTATAATGAATTTAGCTTTTCTATATGTCACAAGATTTTGGACAAGTGTCTCCTGAGATTTTAACCACTAAGAAACTGCGGTGTGTGTGGGGGGGGGGGGCATTTTTATTTTGGCATTAGACAGAGGTCATAATATACTTGCAGGCAAGCATTGTCCATCAGCTGGGAACAATTGACACATGAGGGAAAGGTCACTCATTTTAAGGGCAACATTACGTAATTCAGCTGAAGAGCTGAAAGGCAAATTTCCTATCCTTTCATTTGCCAGGAAATTCCAGCCAGGAGTCAAAAGTCTTCCGTGCCTAATATATTGCCGCCAGGAAGTTGCCATCTGACAGTTGGCATTTTTCACTGGTTCTCTAGGCTGCATTTAACAGGGGGAATAGAATCAAGATCACATGAAGTGTTAGTCACACACTTTGTAATGCTTTGGTGAGGCCACACTTGGAATACGGCATTCAGTTTTGGTCAACAAGGTATAAAAAAGATGTGGAGACTCTGGAAACAGTGCAGAGAAGAGCAACAAAGAGGATTAGGGGACTGGAGGCTAAAACATATGAAGAACGGTTGCAGGAATTGGGTATGCCTAGTTTAATGGAAAGAAGGACTAGGGGAGACATGATAGCAGTGTTCCAATATCTCAGGGGCTGCCACAAAGAAGAGGGAGTCAAACTATTCTCCAAAGCACCTGAAGGCAGGATAAGAAGCAATGGGTGGAAACTAAACAAGGAGAGATGCAACTCAGAACTAAGGAGAAATTTCCTGACAGTGAGAACAATTAATCAGTGGAACAACTTGCCTGCAGAAGTTGTGGGTGCTCCAACACTGGAGGATTTTAAGAAGAGATTCCACAGCCATTTGTCTGAAATCCTATAGAGTTTCCTGTTTGAGCCAGAGTTGGGCTAGAGGATATCCAAGGTCCCTTCCAACTCTGTTATTCTGTGATTCTCTGCTATGGCACCAGTCCCAAAGCAAAATTATCCAGCAGAAGCTACCTGACCTTAACTTAAAACCAGTTCCATTTTCTTGGAGACAGATGGGTGCTCTTTGCACAGTAGGAGACACACGCTGAACCCAGCCGGGAGGATGAAATCTGAGCTGTCAGTGACCACTAAGAAAACCCCATCTTCAAAGATGCCCTGTCAAATAAATGACTTACTTTATCTTCTTTCAACCATTTCTCCAGGAGCTGCTTCCGTCCTTGCTGGAGGACTGGCCGGCAGAGTTCCAGGGACTCGTATTTGTTCAGCTGCCCTTGATCTAACAGAATTCCAAAATATTGAAGCAGAGGGGAAGTTTGTCCTGGTTGCGCTGGGACACTCTGGAACCGGCGAATAGTGTCTGGAGTGCGCAATATTCCCTATATATTAAAAAAAGGGGTGGATAAAAGACATCATCTACCCATTGCAAATCAGTCGAGATGGACCAACAACATTAGTAAATTATTTTTTTTAAAAAATAAACCATTTGTAGAAGCTTTAGATCAATGTTCCTCAAATTGGAGATTTGGACTTCAACTCCCAGAATTCCCCTAGCATACTGGCTAGGACAATGATGGCGAACCTTTTCGGCACAAAGTGCACAAACTGGAAGGTGCGCATGCCAGAAACCCGATGACCAGCTGGCCGGTGCGCATGCGCATCTCGGAAGCCTGATAACCAGCTGGCTGAGCTGGGGTGATGGCGCATGTGCCCACAGAGAGGGCTCTGCATGCCATCTCTGGACCGTGTGCCATAGGTTCGCCATCACGGGGCTAGGAGAATTCTGGAAGCTGAAGTCCTCATGTCTTAATAGCAATATCACTTATATACAGCTTAATAATGCTTTATGGTACTCTGAGTGGTTTACAAAGCATATTGCCCCCAACCATCTAGGTCCTCATTTTACCGACCTCGGAAGGATGAAAGGCTGAGTCAACCTTGAGCCAGTCAGGATCGAACTCTTGGCAGTGGGCAGAGTTTGCCTGCGATACTGCATTCTGACCACTGTGTCACCAAGGCTGAAAAGTCCTCAGTCAAACTATTATCCAGCCTTGCACAGCAGACCTAGAATGTGCCACAGCTAGCTAGGGAGGCAGCTGGGAATGGTAAAGGCTTCCCTGTCTAGTTTCAGAATGAACTTTTATTTATTTATTGACATGTTTGCCACCTTTTTCTCAAGTCCGCCAGCCAGTGACTGGAGAATACTTTACAATGCTGCATAAAGTGCATTAAAAAGACCCAATGGCAATTTTAATTGTGCATTCCACCCAGAGCTACCCTGAGTTAAGATGGGGCAGCCAATAAATGTTATAAATAAATTATAATAAATTCCAAGCCACAAGCATAAGACTCAGTTGGGGCAATTGCAACCAACGGCCAAGAAATCAGCTGGTCAGGTCACATATCCACTTTTGCAAGGACAGCCTCTTAATGAATGTCTAAGGAGATTCTCAGTCATCCAGGTCATGGTTGTCCCAAAGGTGCTTTTTTCAAGAGGCACCTGGACTTTTTTTTTTTTTTTAAGACGTTTCGCTTCTCATCCAAGAAGCTTTTTCAGCTTTCTGACCGAGCTGAAGTGGGGAATGGAAGGATTTATACTCTCTGCAGACAGCTGGTTATTTGCATTCTTTCAGATGGTCGTTGAAGCCGCCTGGATGTTTATTTGTGTTCTCACGGTCATCTGAGTAGTGCAAATGGTAGCGCACCCCTACTCAGGTAAACCTGAGGACACAGATAAACCTTCACGTGGCCTCAAAGACTCTCTAGAAAGATGCAAATGACCAGCTCTCTGCAAGGAATATAACTCCTTCCTTTCCCCACCATCCGGTCGGAGCTGAAGAAGCTCCTTGGATGAGAAGCGAAACGTCTTCGGAGAAAAAAACATGAAAGTCCAGTTGCCTCTTGAAAAATAAGCACCTTTGGGACAACTGCGACCTGGATGACTGAGAATCTCCATAGACTTTTGCTTAGCAAAATGGAAATTCTGGTCCCCGACTGTGGCCATAAATTGAGGAGTACTTGTATGCCAGTGCCAGAAAAACAAACTAAAAGCAACAGGCAGGATATGAACTGAGGATTCAGAGCTGAGTAGTAGATAAAACAGAAAAGACAAAGCTTGGATCACTTAGACGTTTTTCCATACCTTCGGGGCATTTGCTGCTACTTTGGCTGCTTCCGAGTAGCTTCCTGGCTAGGACAATGATGGCGAACCTTTTCGGCACAAAGAGCACAAACTGGAAGGTGCGCATGCCAGAAACCCGATGACCAGCTGGCCGGTGCGCATGCGCATCTCGGAAGCCTGATAACCAGCTGGCTGAGCTGGGGTGATGGTGCATGTGCCCACAGAGAGGGCTCTGCATGCCATCTCTGGACCGTGTGCCATAGGTTCGCCATCACGGGGCTAGGAGAATTCTGGAAGCTGAAGTCCTCATGTCTTAATAGCAATATCACTTATATACAGCTTAATAATGCTTTATGGTACTCTGAGTGGTTTACAAAGCATATTGCCCCCAACCATCTAGGTCCTCATTTTACCGACCTCGGAAGGATGAAAGGCTGAGTCAACCTTGAGCCAGTCAGGATCGAACTCTTGGCAGTGGGCAGAGTTTGCCTGCGATACTGCATTCTGACCACTGTGTCACCAAGGCTGAAAAGTCCTCAGTCAAACTATTATCCAGCCTTGCACAACAGACCTAGAATGTGCCACAGCTAGCTAGGGAGGCAGCTGGGAATGGTAAAGGCTTCCCTGTCTAGTTTCAGAATGAACTTTTATTTATTTATTCGACATGTTTGCCACCTTTTTTCTCAAGTCCGCCAGCCAGTGACTGGAGAATACTTTACAATGCTGCATAAAGTGCATTAAAAAGACCCAATGGCAATTTTAATTGTGCATTCCACCCAGAGCTACCCTGAGTTAAGATGGGGCAGCCAATAAATGTTATAAATAAATTATAATAAATTCCAAGCCACAAGCATAAGACTCAGTTGGGGCAATTGCAACCAATGGCCAAGAAATCAGCTGGTCAGGTCACATATCCACTTTTGCAAGGACAGCCTCTTAATGAATGTCTAAGGAGATTCTCAGTCATCCAGGTCATGGTTGTCCCAAAGGTGCTTTTTTCAAGAGGCACCTGGACTTTTTTTTTTTTTTTAAGACGTTTCGCTTCTCATCCAAGAAGCTTTTTCAGCTTTCTGACAGAGCTGAAGTGGGGAATGGAAGGATTTATACTCTCTGCAGACAGCTGGTTATTTGCATTCTTTCAGATGGTCGTTGAAGCCGCCTGGATGTTTATTTGTGTTCTCACGGTCATCTGAGTAGTGCAAATGGTAGCGCACCCCTACTCAGGTAAACCTGAGGACACAGATAAACCTTCAAGCGGCCTCAAAGACTCTCTAGAAAGATGCAAATGACCAGCTCTCTGCAAGGAATATAAATCCTTCCTTTCCCCACCATCCGGTCGGAGCTGAAGAAGCTCCTTGGATGAGAAGCGAAACGTCTTCGGAGAAAAAAACATGAAAGTCCAGTTGCCTCTTGAAAAATAAGCACCTTTGGGACAACTGCGACCTGGATGACTGAGAATCTCCATAGACTTTTGCTTAGCAAAATGGAAATTCTGGTCCCCGACTGTGGCCATAAATTGAGGAGTCCTTGTATGCCAGTGCCAGAAAAACAAACTAAAAGCAACAGGTAGGATATGAACTGAGGATTCAGAGCTGAGTAGTAGATAAAACAAAAGACAAAGCTTGGATCACTTGGACGTTTTTCCATACCTTCGGGGCATTTGCTGCTACTTTGGCTGCTTCCGAGTAGCTTCCTTGGGCGAAAAGGGCGTTGAATTTTCGGGCAAAGAGCTCTTCGGCCCCGGCAAGATTGTTACGGACGGCCATTCGCAGAGCCAGGTCTGGATTCTGCAGCACATTGGTGATGTACGGGATAATGTTCTCTTCCTCCACACATACTGAAAGCACCTGGAATGGAGGGAGAGGGATGGAACACGGTTCATCATTAGGATCTCTTGCATTCTTGTTTTATTAATCATTTTATTAAAGTTTTATCAAGATATAAAAGACCAAAGAAGGTGAAAATAGTGGGGGAAATGGGGGAAGAAAAAGAACTGGAAGGTAAAGGGCTGATTGATTCTTTTTAGCGCCCCATAGTAACACTGCAAAAGGGACGCAGTGGCTCAGGGGCTACGACGTTGAGCTTGTCAATCGAAAGGTCGGCAGTTCGGCGGTTCGAATCCCTAGTGCCGCGTCACAGGGTGAGCTCCCGTTACTTGTTCCAGCTTCTGCCAACCTAGCAGTTTCGAAAGCACGTAAAAAATGCAAGTAGAAAAAATAGGGACCACCTTGGTGGGAAGGTAACAGCGTTCCGTGCGCCTTTGGCGTTGAGTCATGCCGGCCACATGACCACGGAGACGTCTTCGGACAGCGCTGGCTCTTTGGTTTTGAAATAGAGATGAGCACCGCCCCCTAGAATCGGCAACGACTAGCACGTATGTGCAAGGGGAACCTTTATCTTTACTAGTAACACTGCAGCCTCCGCTTTTTACTTCTTACTCTCTGAGCTTGGTTGTTTTCTTGCAAACTATCACTTTCATCATCAACAATCAATGGCACTTAGACTTATATACCGCTTCACAGTGCTTTACAGCCCTCCTTAAGCAGTTTTATAGAGTCAGCCTATGGCCCCCAACAATCTGGCTCCTCATTTTACCTATCTCGGAAGGACAGAAGGCCTAGTCAAGCTTGAGCCCCATCAGGAATGAACTCCTGGCAGTGGGCAGAGTCAGCCTGCAATGCTGCATTCTAACCACTGCGCTACTACGGCTCATGTGCTAAAAATGTACAGGCCATGTTTAGAACAACAAACTGATCTAATCGATACTCTTGATGTTGGTTTTTGCTGATTAATATCACTTGCGGTTGTAGAGACGACCAGTATTTGATTACGTTGGTAAAGTAAAAAGTTAAGCCTGTAATTTTATTTGATACTTTACCGTACTGAAAAAAAAGTTGTAAGTCGATTTTCTCGTCTTCTACACTTCTCTTCTTATTTTCGCTTGTATTTTATACTATGATAATGTCAGGATTCCAAGGAACACCCCCAACAAAATAAAGTTCTGAGGCCTGAGATTCCTCAGTTCCAATTTATTAGAGATGTCAATTGGGTGTGGAAAACCTGGAAGCTTTTAGATATCAAATTTTTAATAATTTTTTTAAAAAATTGTAGTAGATATGTTTTTGGGCTTCTATGAGTGCCTCTTCCAGGCCAGTAACCAGATGCCAGATGGATACTTCCCCCACCTTTGAAAGAACTATAGCAGCTTACTAACAGATTAACATGATCAGGGGAGTGACGATAGCTCTTGTTAAAGTGTTGTTTAATCTTAATAGAATTCCAGCACCAACAACATGCTCTGGCATCAGAACGGATTTTTTAAGATCATTAATCTTGCTCCCTCCTCTTCTCCTACCCTGAAATGGGCCCTAAATAATATCATATTCAAGTGACTTATTTGATTTTATCCCTCCTTTGTTATTTATGGGCACGATGGCTCAGGTGCTGAAAGACGCTGAGCTTGTCAGCTGGAAAACTGACCGCTGGGATTCAAGACCTGGATCCTGGGGTGAGTTCCCGTTCCTTGCCTCGGGACTCAGGACTTTCGAACTGCCAACCTAGCAGTTCGAAAGCATGCAAATGCAAGTAAATAAATTCCGTTTCTCCGAAAACACGACCTACTCCTAAAATAAGTCCTAGCTTGATTTTCACACGTGTGCCCAATATAAACCTTACCCCCAAAATCAGCCCTAATTAAGATTCCGTCCACTCCAGGGTGCACGCGTAAAAATTAAGGTAGGGTGGGGATGGGTGCGTGTGTAGAACTGCCCTACTAGTTACCTTTGGACAGTGGCAGCCGGGCGTCGCACACCCGGACACTTGCCTTGCCGGCCCATTTCTTCTGCAGCCGGCAAGGCTTTCCTGAAGGCCTCTGCAGCTGATAACAGAGCTCTGGATCAATCCGGAGCTCTGTTATCGGCTACAGAGGCCTTCAGGAAAGCCTTGCTGGCTGCAGAATTAGTTCCTGAAGGCCTCTGACAGTGAAAAGGAAGCTAGGGGAGACGTGCGCAAGTGAGGTGAGTCAGTAGCAGGGGTGAAATCCAGCAGGTTCTGAAGAACCGGTAGCGGAAATTTTGAGCAGTTCGGAGAACCAGCAAATACCACCTCTGACTGGTCCCAGAGTGAGGTGGGAATGGAGATTTTGCAATATCCTTTCCCCCAGGAGTGGGTAGGGAATGGGAATTTTGCAGTATCTTTCCCCTGCCATGCCCACCAAGCCACACGCACAGAGCTGCTAAGTTAAAAAAATTGGATTTCACCACTGGTCAGTGGATAACATACCCCCCTGAAAATAAGACCCGATGCCTCTTTTTGGTGGCAAAAAAATATAACGCAGGGTTTTATTTTGGGGGAAACATGGGTAGGGACCACTTTGGTGGGAAGGTAACAGCTTTTCGTGCACCTTTGGCATGCACCTCTCTCCCTCTCTCTCCCTCCCTCCCTTTTTTTTTTTGCAGAAGAAAATCTCAGAACCAGCAGCAAACCAATTTGGCAGCTCCAATTCCTGACAGAAAAGCAGCCATCAAACAGCAGGCCATGCTGGCCATACGACCATAGAAATGTCTTCGGGGAGAGGAGCACCAAGGAGGTTCCCCAAGAGTGCTCAAAAGACCCTGCAAATCTCTATGGCATCTTAAGAATGTGTACTTTCTCCCTTATTATGTGTTTGGTGACCAAAGAGCATATTTGCCCTGAATTGCAGTTGAGGATTACTGAGAGGCCTGCTCTGGTATCAGAGAGTGAGTCAGACTATAAAGCAGTGACAGATTAACAAGAGAAAACTGCACGCATGGATTGTCTTGTGTGTTTTTCAAGAGACAGCGGATAAGAGGCGGCTTCTGGATCAAAGAGCTATGAAGCTTCAGGATATGCTTCCTCTTTAGTAGGCACTCAATCTTTTCTTTTCTTTCTTTCTTTCTTTCTTTCTTTCTTTCTTTCTTTCTTTCTTTCTTTCTTTCTTTCTTTCTTTCTTTCTTTCTTTCTCTCTTTTTCTACCTATCTATAATTGCTACCAACCTGCCTTCCATTGAGGACCTGTATACTGCACAAATCAAGAAGAGGGCCATGAAAATATTTACAGATCCCTCACATGCAGGACATAAACTGTTTCAACTCCTACCCTCAAAACAACGCTATAGAGCACTGCACACCAGAACAACTAGACACAAGGACAGTTTTTTCCCCGAAGGCCATCACTCTGCTAAACAAATAATTCCATCAACATTGTCAAACTATTTACTAAATCTGCACTACTATTAATCTTCTCATCGTTCGCATCACCAATCTCTTTCCACTTATGACTGTATGACTGTAACTTTGTTGCTGGCAATCCTTATGATTTATATTGATATATTGATCATCAATTGTGTTGTAAATGTTGTACCTTGATGAACGTATCTTTTCTTTTATGTACACTGAGAGCATATGCACCAAGACAAATTCCTTGTGTGTCCAATCACACTTGGCCAATAAAATTCAATTCAATTCAATTCAATTCAATTCAATTCAATTCAATTCAATTCAATTCTATTCTATTCTATTCTATTCTATTCTATTCTATTCTATTCTATTCTATTCTATTCTCTCTTTCCTCTTTCTCTTTCCTCTCTCTCTCCCTCTCCTTTTTTTTTTTTGCAGAAGAAAATCTCAGAACCAGCAGTGAACCAATTTGGCAGTTCCAATTCTTGGCAGGAAAGCAGCCATCAAACAGCAGGCCAGAACTGAAAGCCAGCATGTGATCAAGAAAGATCTTTCAAGGTTGATGCTGTTAAATATTGCCAAGAGAGGTTGAGCAGCTTTTCCATAGGCTGTGAACCTTGACCTACTACTACTACTATTCCAATACAAACCTTTTGACTTGTTTTGTAGAACGGAACAGCACACCAAGGTTTAACGGTGGACTTACATAGTCCAAATTACTGCATGAAATTTTAGTAGTCAGCAAAATGTCCAAGAAAAATAACAGCATTTTTAAAATCCACATACAGGTAGTCCTTGACTAACAACCATTCGTTTAGTGGCCATTCGAAGTTATAAATGCATTGGAAAAAGTGACGTACGACCGTTTTTCACATTTACGACCCACTGTAGCGTCCTCATGGTCACGTGATCAAAATTTGGACACTTGACAACTGGCTCGTATTTATGACGTGTCCTGGGGACCTAGGATCCCCTTTTGCAATCTTCTGGCAAGCAAAGTCAACAGGGAAGCCATTGGGGTCAAGAGGGAGCCACCTGGCCTCAATCCATTCACATGCACCGCCTCCTAAACCCCCATCAACATTAAAGCCGCTCCTTACCTGTCCTTTCCTGTTGACCCCAATGATTCCAGCTGTGGCTTCGTGTGGCGCAGTCACAAAGATCGTTTCCCCACTGATTCTGTTCATGTAGATGCAGGTGCCTGTTTCAAGGTCGTACAGATGGATGTAACCGTATTTTGTGATCAGGAAGACGACATCGTGCTTCTCGCTAATCTGCAAATAGGAAGAGGAGAGAGGGAAAAATGGTAGCCATCTCGGGGGGACAACGTATTGTAGTAGAAAACCCACCAAAGACAGTACAATGAATGTGATACGAGACAAACAAGTTAGCACAGTCTTCTGTATCAAGGGTCTCCAACCTTAGTAACTTTAAGGTTTGTGGACTTCAACTCCCACAGGGAACTCTGGGA
The DNA here is from genome assembly GCF_028640845.1 of Ahaetulla prasina. NCBI lineage: Eukaryota > Metazoa > Chordata > Lepidosauria > Squamata > Colubridae > Ahaetulla > Ahaetulla prasina. The sequence continues at coordinate 9,032,463 of NC_080539.1, forward strand.
GTTGAAGTCCACAAACCTTAAAGTTACTAAGGGTAGAGACCCCTGTTCTGTATCAAACTTCAATCCTAGCCATGGCGACAGGTAATCTGAATTAAACGTATCTTACTCACCCATCCCCAGGTTTCAAAAATGTTAGTAGACTTCATCTCTGTCCTATAAGTTAAAAGCCTTACAACAGCCTGTATGGTATAATGGTTAAGGCATCAGCCTAGAAATTGCGAGACTGTGAATCCTGACTTAAGTCTAAAAGCCGGCTGGGTGACTTTGAGCCAATCACCAAGAGACTCGGAGTTCTAGTTGGAGCTTTCTTACATAGTTCTAGCTATCTTGAGCCTGGTGGCGCAGTGGTTAGAGTGCAGTACTGCAAGGCTACTTCTGCTGACTGCCAGCTGCCTGCAATTGGAAGTTCAAATCTCACCAGGTTGAATCAGCTTTTCATCATTACGAGGTGGGTAAAACGAGGACCCAGATTGTTGGGGGGCAAGAGGCTGACTCTGTAAACCGCTTAGAGAGGGCTGTAAAGCACTGTGAAGCGGTATATAAGTCTACGTGCTATTGCTATCTTACATGAAAGACAGCTGGATGACTTTGAGCCAATCACCAAGAGACTCTGGGTCTCTTGCCCCACTTTAGGCATAACGGCAGTTGTGTGACCGTGGGCCAGCCTTTTCTCTCAGCCCCAGAAAGGTGGCAATGTCCATTTCTCGGGGGGGGGGGGACTTGCCAAGAAAACTGCAGGGATATGCCAGACAGTCTGCAAGAACCAGACACGACTAAATGGAAGGGGGGAAAAAATAAGGTAGACCAGGCTTTGTGCAGACTGAAAGCTACTTTTATTAGAAAAGCTATTATAAAAGAATCTTGCAACTCTGGATATATTTCCCTCCTCCCCCCCCTCCCCCTTTTATCTTCAGGTGAATTTGAGGGGGAGATAGTTCTCTGAGATGTTTTCGTAAACCACTTCCTTGGCCTCGGTTCAAGCTTCATTTATCTCATCCTTGCCTGGTAACAGATCTTCCCTGTGTCCTTCAAGGCCCTCCACTAGGCTCTCCTCCCACAGTGTTATTAATGCTTGTCTGCAAATAATTTTCAAAGAACACAAACAGACTTTTTGGATAATGAACTCTGCTCTTGTAAAACCCACCAAGGCATGCAGAGTCCCCAGTTCATCAAAAACACGGTGTGTTCATATAGATTGTTTGAACTGTCCAACTGCCAAGCTGAAAAGCAACCCCAGGCTAAGGATCAAGAGGCCCTCTGTATGACTGCAGAAGTCCCCAAACACCTGAACTTTGCTCTATAAAACACAGCTACAACATTCAATGCAAGGCTGGGAGCTGGGCAGTCTTGAGCTCTGAGAATTCTTTTAGGGTCTTGACACATTTCCTTTCAGCCCTTTTGATTTTATTGAATTAAGTCATTTGTATCCCACTTTAATTATTTTTGCAAATAACTCAAGGCAGGGAACATACCTTTCTCCTCCTCGTTTTCTCCACAACAACGCTGTAAGGTGAGTTGGGCTGAGAGTGAGCGACTGGCCCAAAGTCACCCAGCTGGCTTACATGGCTAAGGCAGGATTTGAACACACATTTCCTGCTTTCCAGCTTGGTGCCGTAACCATTAGACTAGGGATGTCCAGCCTTGACAACTTTTAAGACTTGTGGACTTCAACTCCCAGAATTCCCCTAGCCAGCACAAACAAATCTTAAAAGTTGCCAAAGCTAGACACTCCTGCCTTAGACCAAATTGGATTGCACGGCCAGCCGGCCCGCTTATTCCAAGGAGGAACACGTAAAGGCCGTTCCTTGTTAATATACCATACCTGCATTGCTACTGGGAAGTCGTTCTGGGCTTCCGGTGGGAAGAAGACGTCCACGGCTTTCTTAGGGAAGGGCTGGTTTCCGGTGGGAGGTGCCCCAACCTCAATAATATGCAACTGTACAGGAAGAAATCAGGTTAGAGACCGTCTTTAAAAAGGGATCCATGACTGGCAACACTTGGCTTTATCAAAGGAGAAGAGAAGGACGTCCCATGGCTGATAATAGACCACAGGAAGCCCTCGACGTACGACTACCATCGAGCCCAGAATTTATGTTGCTTAGTGAGAAAATTTGCTAAGTGAGTTTTGCCCCATGTTACGATGTTTCTTGCCACAAGTGTGAATCACTGCAGTTGTTAAAATTAGTTAACAGTGTTGTTAAGTGAATCTCGCTTCCCCATTGATTTTGCTTGTCAGAAGGTTGCAGAAGATGATCACATGACCCCAGGACGCTGCAACCGTCATAAATATGAGTCGGCTGCCAAGCATCTGAATTTTGATTATGTGACTATGGCGATGCGGCAATGGTCAAAAGTATGCAAAACAGTCATAAGGTCACTTTTCCAGCGCCATTGTAACTTCGGTCACTAAATGAACAGTTGTAAGTCGAGGATGACCTCGCTCTAATCATCAAGACTCTGGACAGCATACAATAAGCAAATGTCCTGCATTCAGATGTTAAGAAAGTGGTGCGTGGCCTAGAGGTGGAGCTCTCGCCTCACAATTAAGAGGCTGTGAGTTCAATCCCAGGTAGAGGCAGATATTTCTCTCTCTGGGCTGGATGAGAATATACCTCCTGGACAAAATTCCGCATTGGCGACAGGAAGGGCATCCGGCCAGTAAACACTCAGCTCCATTCAATTGCCCAGACTCTACCCCGTAAGGGCTTATGGGGTCACTGAATGGAGATGATGATGATGACTCAGATGTTAAGACTTATATACCTTCTGTTAATCAGGATGGGATGCTCTTCACTCGCATCTGGCACCTGAGGAAAGCTGCCACGGTTTATGCTGCCTGACGAAATGGAGAGGAGAATTCTTGCTGTTCAAAACTACGTGCCTCAAAGCCGAGATCTGACCGGTAAGTCTTCAACTTACAGCCATTCATTTAGTGACCGTCTGAAATTACGACAGCACTGAAAAAAGTGGACTTACAGCTGTCGCAACATCCCCACGGTCACCTGGTCAAAAACTTCAGTTGCTTGGCAACCAGCATCTATTTACAATCACCGTAGCATCCTGAGGTCATGTGATTGCTATTTGGGATCTTCCCAGCTGGCTAATGGTGAGCAAAATTGATAGGGGGATGCCAGGTTTGCTTAACAACCACATGATTCACTTAAAAACTGCAGCGATTCGCTTAACAACCATGGCAAAAAAAAAATCAGGTGCAACTGACTTAACAACTGCCTCGCTTAGAAACGGGTGTTGTAGTTCCAGCTGTGGTCATAAGTTGGGGACTTTCTGTATAAAATAAAAAAAAAAACCCACTGAAGGCCAAAGTCTCCTCCCCAGAAATGGATGAACGGACATCGGACCCACAGGCTCACCTTGCCTCCGGCTTGGCCCCGCACTGCGAAGCAGAACAGAGTGGATTCTTCCGTGTTGCCTTCCATCTTGAATTGGGCAAAACTGGCAGCGTGGCCTTCGATGGGCTGCGACACTTTCCTATCCACAGAATAAAGTTGCATGGCTCCGACGACACGGTTTTGCTTTAAGAAGGGAAGGGAAGGGGTCGTGAGAACATTGACCCTACAGCCATGATAGCAAACCTGTGGCACGCGGAGCCATATCTGTGGGCACGTAAGCATTGCGCTAGCTCAGCTCCGGTGCGTATGCACATGCCAGCCACCTAATTTTCAGGCCTTCCGGGCCCACCAGAAGTTGGGAAATGGGCCATTTCCAGCCTCCAGAGGACTTCCGGGGGAGGTGGGGAAGGTTGTTTTCGCCCTCCCCAGGCTCCAAGAAAGCCTCTGGAGCCTGGGGAGGGTGAAAAACGGGCCTACCGTGCCTACCGGTAAACTTTTTGCCATCATGTGCCAATTGTGGGGGGAGCACTGGGGGGGCACAGGCACATGCATGTGTGGGGTGTGTGCGTGCGGGGGGGAATTGAATTATGGGTGTGGCCACATGCGTGTGCAAACCATCCATGTTTCCCAAGCTTTTGGCACGTGAAAGCAAAAAGATTAGCCATCACTGCCTTACAGCATTAACCAAGGAGTACACTTTAAACCAGGGGTCTCCAAACCCAGCCGCTTTAAGACTTGTGGACTTCAACTCCCAGAATTCCTCAGGCAGTTACTAATGTCTGTTACTAATTTCCTCAGCTGGCTGAGGAATTCTGGAAGTTGAAGTCCACACGTCTTAAAGTGGCCTGGTTGGGAGACCCCTGCTTTAGACCTTTGGCATCCAGATTGTACACCTGAAGAAGGTTCAAATCTTTTTCAAATGGCCAGGAACAGCACTTTTCCCCTCATACATCCCATTTTAATTTGGAGCTCCTTTCTTTTTCTGAACAGAAGCTCACCCTGGGCGGTTCCTCAAAAGCGACCAGAAACTACTGAACTGAAGAGACTCTAATTTGGCTCAGATTCACCCAGATTGGCTTCCTGTGGTGATCCTTCTATCTGGCTATTACTTTGATTTCTTGATCTCTTTCGCCGTGTTCTCATCATACACTAAATAATTACTTGTTTACAACAAGTGAGGGCCAAATACATTTGGGGGGGGGAAGAACAATGGTTTATAAGGAAGACGCGTACAGCGAATGTGGCAATGAAACAAACACAGGTGTGTCACATACATCATTATTTCTACATCTGATTTACCACATAACCAAACTTCTTTGAGCAAAGTACAAATTTATTTAAAATATTTTAAAGGTTGGGCTGTTTCTCTTCTCTCTTACTTTGGGAGAAGGGTTTTCTATTTTATTTATTCATTCAATCAATCAATCAATCAATCAAATTTAGGTACTGTCCATCTCGCTCCCAGAGTGTCTCTGGGTGGTGGCACAATTAAAAGCGTTTTTTAAAAAAAGTTTAAAAATTCAATACACCAATAAAAGGAGCCAGATTAAAAACAAAAATAAGTTAAAACGGCATGGGGAGGGGTTTCAAGGCAGGCACAGGGGTTGCATAACTACTAAGTGTTGAGAGTTTTAAAAACTATCTTAACCCAATTTAGGGTTTATGCAATGATTTCCATGCGCTTATGAACTTGTGTCAGGCGCAAAAGATCAGGTTGATGCTTGAGGGGCTAATAATTAAAATGATTTATTGCTAATGAGCCTATGAACAGGAATCTTTTCAACTAAGGGTTAGCAACCTACTTGGAGGGTCCACAGCATTCAAGAGAGGTTGGATTTACTCCGCTTGTGGCTACTTAGGGATTCTAGGCTGATGCCTCTTTTAACTCCGCTCCCAGATTCCGCCATTCCTTCTACCACAGAATAGTGGAAGAAGTGATAATTTCTTTATTCATAGGTCACAAGACATCAGCTGAATTACACTCGGTTGTACTCTTGGATAACAAATTACCTAATTTCATTTAATTACATTACTGATTCCTGAGGGCCTTTTTTAAATGCATGTATGCATAGGGACCGATAAGACTAAAAACACCGAAGGCCTCCAACAAGGAAAATGTCAGCAGTGCAGCCACCAAAGCCACTACAACAGAGTGACTATCCCTCCCCTGATAATTGTGGCCTTGCATTGTTAAAATAAAAAAAACCTATTTTCAATATATTTAAAACAGCCCAAATCTCATTACATTATCAGATGTCTCGGGAGTGCCAAAACCTTAAGAGAGTGGATAACCGGCTGAGATTTGGGTTCAGAAAGAAAATAATTTTGTTCCCCGAAGGGATTTTCAGAAACAGAGGTTGAAACCTGGGTTTTAAGACTGGGAGGGTTACATCAAAAAACGTTTTAAAGTAGGAATCACCGCATACAGTGAAAATCAAAAACGTTTCTCTTTTCCTTCACCCCGAGCAAATTCGGCCTGCAGGATGAGTGTCTCTTTGTGCAATTAACAAAATGTCAATGTGAAGTTTATAGCAGGGGTCCTTCCCGTTAGGAGAGATTAGCTGTCGAGAGATCAAGGCTGCACGGGAAGCAGAACTAAAATGGGTCACGGACTGGCCTCGGATACAAAGATTTCACTTTTGCTACAACAAACAGTTCTAGAGGGGAATTTTGCCTGTTTTCTCACAGGATGTACGTGAGAAAGTAGCCACCTCTTCCCACATCCTATAGCAGAGATCCCAGCTTTAATTAAATCCATGTTCATTCCCATTAGGCTATTAAAAAAGGTGAAGGAGTCCTTGTGGATTTTACTTCATTAGTTGTTGCCAAACTGCTCATCTCCATTTCCAGCCAGCGCTCTACGAAGACATTTCCTTGGTCATGTGGCCAGCATGATGTCACAGAGCGCTGTTACCTTCCCATCATAGTGGTACCTATTTATCTCCTCGCATTTGCATGCTTTGGAACGATACCATTTTGTCTGAAATGATATAAGGTTTCCTGCCTAAGCAGGGGGTTGGACTAGAAGACCTCCAAGGTCCCTTCCAACTATTCTATTCTATTCTATTCTATTCTATTCTATTCTCATATATATATTCTAATCTATTACCATGTTTCCCCGAAAATAAGACATCCCCTGATAATAAGCCCAATTGGGGTTTTTGAGTGCATGTGCTAAAATAAGCCCTCCCCAAAAATATTTAAATGCATGTGCAGGCAGTCCTTCCCTTTTCCTCTGGTTAGGGTTAGGGAGAGAGAGCTGGAAATCAGGTAGGATGGCAAGAGGAGCCCCGTCTTGCTCCCAAAATAAGACCTCCCCGAAAATAAGGCCAAGCGCTTATTTTGGGGTTCAAAAAAAAAATAAGACACGGTCTTATTTTCAGAGAAACATGGTATATATTCTACTCTACTATTGGTATTGGTATTGGTATTCGGTTGGGAGGAGCTGGGGCAAGCAGTGGAAGCTTGCCCTGTCATGTGGCACTCGGGTCTCAAACCTGGGTTGCTGGCTTTCCAGCTCACAAGACCAGGGTCTTAACCGCTGAGTCACCGCATGGCCTTATATTCTTACCTGTGCAGAAATTCCAGTCAGAAGCAGCCATTTCTGCTTGGCATCGGTACGGTAATTGATAATCTGGCAACCCGCAAGACTGGAATGACGATCGAACATTTTGACCGGCTGAGACTCTCCTTCCATGCTCCAGTGGTACACAGCGTTGTCGGTGACCAGTGCAACCGTGTTCAGGGAAATCCACTTCCAAAAGGTGACATCATCCGTCATGGTGTGAGCCTTCATTTTGCTCTTCATCTCAATGTTAAAAATCTGAAGGGTCTTCCCGGCTAAAGATAGGAGCGTGGATTAATTGAGCTAAGTTCCTTGGGATGGACCGTCACTTAAAAGCCTACAGATGTTTAAGCCTGCGAAGATTATCTGGACATCCAAATCCCAACCCAGGGAAAGGATCATGCACGGTAGTTTGACAGCAAAAATGGCCAAATTCTCAAATGCCATTTCTGTCCTACATGAGTCCTAAGAGAGCCAAGGGCTGAACTGATTAAGGGCTTCAAAGCCAGTTACAGCACAAGTGTTTTCTCTCATGATGCTCAACAGTCATGCAAAGTTACTCATCCTTAACCCAAGCAACTCATTTCACGTCTTGCTTGAGAAGATAAAAAGTACATCAAGACATACAACATCAGTGCAACACACACGTTAATATCCATATCTAGGAGAAATATGGGGATCGGCTAAGGTTAGCTGCCATGTCTTATCTTTGCCGGCACTTTCTTAGATGGATTGTTAGTTTAGCTTTTTAAACAAACCGTTGCCCTTAACGCGTACTATGGACTAAAACATACAGCAAACACAGGGGTTAGAAAGTGGGGGAGAGTACAATTACAATTAGGAAGAGTGGAGTGCAGGTCACCAAGAGGAATACCCCAAGAATTAAGAAAGAGTGAACGTTCAATATGGATCATGCTGCCAGCTTTCAAAGTGGGGTCCTTGGTGATCTCTGAACTTGGTTGCTTTCTTGCAGACGTTTCATTACCCAACTACGTCACCTCATCAGTGCTGAAAGAGAGCAGGTAAACTCTCTGTTTTTCTACCAATGTCTTACTCTTGTCAATGTTGGTGAGAATGTTGCTGCAAGTTCTCCAATCGCTATGAACGATCCCACCAATACTGACAGGACAAGCCATCTGTATACAAAATGAGAGAAACCCCCACTCCCTCCTAGCACTGATGATATTACCTAGTTGGATAATGAAAAGTTTTCTGCAAGAAAACAACCAAGCTCAGAGAGTACCAAGAATCCCAGTGTTCAACCCTGAGCTACAAATAATCTCTTCTATTGGTAAAGTGGGCTTTATCTGAGACCCACAAACTTGGAAAAGGTGAGTCTGAATTCCTGTATGGGCATTCAAGTTCAGTAAATGGCCTTCCGTATAATCTAATCTAACCTCTCTAATCTGCCACACAGGATCATTCTCTAGGAATAAAATGAGAACTGCCCTTTGGGTCCTCCTCTGGAGATCTTTTGAGGAAATGTAGGATACAGAAGGGATAAAATACAAATAAGGAAGACCCCGTGAAATTCCCCCCTTGACATGTCAATTTCTGTACAGCAGAGTTGGGGAACTAGGGCCCTTTTATGACTTGTGAACTTCAACTCCCAGAATTCCTGAGCCAGGAATTCTGGGAGTTGAAGTTCTCAAGTCGTAAAAGGGCCCTAGTCCACTCAGAAGTCCACCAATCATAAAAGGGCCGTAGCTCCCCACCCCTGCTATTAAATATTGATGATGTCATTTAAAGGACAAACACAGGGAAGAGAATATACCTCTACATAAAGATATTACATTTGTGGAAGAGAGGATCAAGGGAAGGCACGGGAAGCTCGAAGCGAACATACTGGAACAAGGGGAGAACAGGCTAAAAAGTTTTTGGGGGGAGGGGGACTAAGAGATTGAGCTACAGATACTTCCAAGGACACTACCAGCCCAACAAGACTGCACCACCTTCAATCCAAAGGAACACAAAGCACTGAAACTATGCAGGTAAAGACTTTCAAAGCTATTAAACACTAAATTTGAGGGGTTAAAGACTCACACTTGTCCACCATAGAGTTAGATTCCATATTCAGATGTTGTCCTTTAAATAGAAGGTTAAGCTGATTTTTTTAAAACAACAACAACAACAACAACAACGCTACATGATCATGGATTTCAGGAGGGTAGTTTTACAAGAAGGGAGGTGCTAGTGAACTGTCTTGAATCCTGAATGAATTGGGGGGGGGATATCAATCAATATTTATATACATAAATCAATAGGCTAAGACTCAATTCTTTTTTCTTTGAAAGCCAGGAAGGCTTCATTTCAGCCACCCACCCACCCCCACATTATATACAGAATACACAAAAAGCAATATACAGCCAGATATGATATTGTAAGTCTCTGTCCCGTTTATAAAAAGTCCGATGCATACCCAAGCAGAAATGCTTGCAGGTTCTAGCATTCAGTTATTTCCCCTCCTTCCCAATTGTCACCGAGTGCTGAAAACCAAATTTCACATAACGGAAGAGAGATTCCTGTTAGGGATGTACAGAACTGACTAATTCAGGAGATCTTCTGGAGTATCCCAGAAGATCCCGTTCCTGTATCACTGAGTTTTGCACATCTGTAGCCCTTAATAAAATGCAGCCACGCTTAACTTTTCAGCCTTTTTAATCTGGTAAGCCTGTTGCATTCCCTTTTCATAAAACAGGACAAAGGCAAATACAATCTGAAACAGAGGTAACTCACCATCTGCACACACAAGAAAGCATTAGGAAGTGTGACAAAAATAGTGATAAAACATTAAAGCCGTCAGAAAAGAGGACGCTGCTGTAATGAGACAGTTGAGAGCTTAGTTTATCCACCATGGGGAGAGAAAAAAAACCCCAAAAAACAAAACGTGGCAATCTGCGAACATTACTGGAGGCAGATTTGCTGTGCTTCGGGGGGAAGAAAAGAACTGGTTTATCCAAGACATTTAGCATCCATTGTAAAGATAGCTCAAACTGGGATGTGAGTTGTGACCATAAGAGGCCTAAAGGTAGAATATAACTATAGTCGTGTAAGGGAGCGGCCCCCAACCTTTTGGGCACCAGGGACCAGACCTGTGGGGAGAGGTTTTTCCACGGACCAGAGGGGGCGTGGTTTTGCATGCTGCTTGCATCCCATGGATGGGGCGTCACTTGTTTACACAGACCAGTTGCTGACATGCTGCTAATCAGTGCTGATCCACAGACCTGGGGGAGGGGTCGGAGACCCTTGGCGTAAGGTGTCCTTGAGGACTTTACCCCTCTAGTTGTTGCTAACTATAGGGGGCAGTGCTCATCCCCATTTCAAGGCCATTGAGCCTTGACATTTCTCCCGGTCACGTGACCCGCATCATGTCACACAACGCTGTTACTTTACCATCAAAGTGGTACCTGTTTATCTACTCGCATCTGCATGCTTTCGAACAGCTAGATTGGCAGGAGCTGGGGAAGGACGAGAGCTCACCCCGTCGTGTGGCCCTCGGGTCTTGAAACTGGGCTGCCGCCTTTCCAGCCGACAAGCCCAGCATCCTAACCACCACGCTGCCCCTATGGTCATGTAAAAGGAACTATAATTTCATTTTGATTTACCCCCCACAATGATCTACATCAGGAGCTATTCGGCATATAACAGGGTAGGAAATTTGTGCATGCCTTAGGAAAATAAATGTCATTGTGTTTGCAGGAAGTATCTACATCTTTGCCCGGAAATGTTTTAACAAAACCTGCATGCTTCTTTCTTTTTTTAAAAAAGGACAGCACCCGCGTTTTTTGAATTGCCACAGATTAAAAGCACACATTTTAAGATAAGATAATGTTGAGATAGTCGAATGCTTGGGAACTAATCAACCCCATTAGTTTTCACACAATTATTGTTGCAAACGCTGGGCCAAGCACAGCCTTTCATTGCTATCAAGGGGAGAAAATGAACATTTACGCTTATTTCATTAGCAATTGTGGTTCAAATAAGGAACTTGGGACACCTCAGAAGACACATTAAAAATCCAAGCCTTGGAATCATAAAACGGGAAATCGACTGGAAAACATTTTCCGTACCTTTGAGGGCAATCACTTTGCTAGCAGGGTTCATGATGGCGCTGTCGGCTGAAATTGGCCGGCGAATGGGATTGTTCGGGTCGTTCATATCAATGATGACCACCTGAGCCTGCTCTCCCACTTTCTCTCGTATGCAGATGAATTTGTCAGATTCCATGGTCAAAGTACTGAAGCCGATGTTGGCTGGGTTGATACCCAGGTTCTGGAGCTAAAAAACACGGGAGGAACATCAAGGTTTGAATGAGTATTTCAACAAACCCTCTTTCATTGCTAATATGAAAATAAGACCTCCCCGAATAATAAGCCCTCCCCGAAAATATTTAAATGCATGCGCAGCCGGTCCCTGCCATTTCCTCTGGTTAGGAACAGAGCTGGAAATCAGGTAAGACAGCAAGAGGATCCCTGTCTTCTCCACACGCCCCAAAATAATAAGCCCTCCCTGAAAATTAGGCCAAGCACTTATTTCGGGGTTCAAAAAAATATAAGACAAGGTCTTATTTTTGGGAAAACATGGTGGTAATTGTAATAATAACAACAACAACTGGAGCACTGTTAATTGCAAAATGTAGTTTTACTTGACTGTAAGTCAAGAACTATTTGTATGGAATAGATTACACCCCAAAACATCTTTGGGGTTTCACCGCCAGAAGCATTTTACAGACAAAAAAAGGGAGAAATTCAAATGGCTAATGCCGTGTTTCCCCGAAAATAAGCCCTCCCCGAAAATATTTAAATGCATGCGCAGCTGGTCCCCACCATTTCCTCTGGTTAGGGTTAGGGAGACAGAGCTGGAAATCAGGTAAGACAGCAAGAAGAGCCCCATCTTGCTCCACTCGCCCCAAAATAATAAGCCCTCCCTGAAAATTAGGCCAAGCACTTATTTCGGGGTTCAAAAAAATATAAGACAAGGTCTTATTTTTGGGAAAACATGGTGGTAATTGTAATAATAACAACAACAACTGGAGCACTGTTAATTGCAAAATGTAGTTTTACTTGACTGTAAGTCAAGAACTATTTGTATGGAATAGATTACACCCCAAAACATCTTTGGGGTTTCACCGCCAGAAGCATTTTACAGACAAAAAAAGGGAGAAATTCAAATGGCTAATGCCGTGTTTCCCCGAAAATAAGCCCTCCCCGAAAATATTTAAATGCATGCGCAGCTGGTCCCCACCATTTCCTCTGGTTAGGGTTAGGGAGACAGAGCTGGAAATCAGGTAAGATAGCAAGAAGAGCCCCATCTTGCTCCACTCGCCCCAAAATAATAAGACTTCCCCGAAAATAAGGCCAAGCACTTATTTCGGGGTTCAAAAAAATGTAAGACAGAGTCTTAGTTTCGGGAAAACACAGTATGAATTGTTATGAATATGAATATTAGCATTTTCAAGGGAAATACAAGATAAGAAACAAGACAACAAGGGATATGGCAAAGGGAGATAAATTGTCAATTTTTGTGGCTGAGGGAGACAATTAAATTAATTTTGCCCCATTTTACAACCTTTTTTTGCCATAGTTGTTAAGGGAATCACTGCAATTGATAAGCTAGTTACCCAGTTGTTAAGTGAATCTGGCTTCCCCATTGACTTTGCTTCTCAGAAGGTTGCAAAAGGGGATCACATGACCTCGGGACACTGCAACCGTCATAAATACGAGTCAGTTGCCAAGCCTCCAGATTTTGATCAAGCGACCATTTGGATGCAGCAAAGGTTGTGTGAAAAATGGTCACAAGTCGCTATTTTCCAGCACTGTTGTAACTTTGAACAGTCACTAAGTGAACGGTTGTACTTACGGACTACTTGTGTTTATGATAGTTGAGTGTCCTGGAGATGTGTGGTTGCTATTTGCAATTTTTCCAGCCAGGTTCCGAAAAGAAATGGGGGGAACCCAAATTCACTTAACATCCTTGTGATTCACTTAATGACTGTAGTGATTTGTTTCCCAGCCATAGCAAAAAAAAAAAAAAAGTTCATAAAATCCCGCGCAAGTCACATAACAATGCCTTGGTTAGGAACGGAAATTCCACTGCTGATATAAGCTGTAAATTGAGAATTTATTACAAATGGCCAGGACTTTTTCCTCTGACTGATGAAAGATGGTTTCTACTTATTTTAAAAATGTTGTTAGCTGCCAGGCACTAAAACTTTGAGAGACTAGCCAGCTGATCTCTGCTATTACTCACACCATCCTGTCAAATAGGATCAAGGCATGTAAAACAGTGTCACTTAATCTAAAATAATAATTTGAGCTACTCAATAGCTACTCAATAGCCATTCAAGCATTAAAGTCTGGAAAAGCTGAAAAATTATGCCCTGATTAAGTTTTCCTCTTTCACCAGCTTTGAGGGGTGTCTGTTTATTTCTTCGATTTTTATCCTAAATCAGGATTATCTATCGCAGTGTTTCTCAACCTTGGCAATTTTAAGATGGGTGGACTCCAACTCCCAGAATTCCCCAGTCAGCATCTCCACATGCCTTTAAAATTGCCGTTTGAAAAAAGAATTGATCCAATTAAAATTGCCAAGTTTGCTTTAGAATTGATCCAAAGTATAGGGCTTCTTCAGCAAACACCCATTCTTAAATAAATCACAGTTAGCTGATGGTATGTGACCGCTAACCATAAACCACAATGGCTGGGTTTATGGATTTAAGATGCTAGCAAAGCAAGCTACTTTTTGCTTACTGGAGGACGAGGGCTCCTTAAAAAATGGAAAGCCCACATTCGTTCTACTTGGATGCCCACTTAAGCAGCAATTACTAAGCACCCCGACATTTTCCTACTTCAACAGGATTTAACCACCGCTGCATATGCGGCTTAGGAATCGGCCATGAAATTTAAGAAGACCAAAGCAGCCTTCAGCACCTATTCTATTTTCTAAAAGCCATGTTTAAGCAACTACCCGATTGTGGTTTGCAGTGAGGGGGTCTTATTAACGTTAACTTCCTACTTAGCTGGGGGCCGAGGACAGTCATTCAGCCAGGAAAGAACGGCCTCCGAGGGCCCGTTTCTTTCGAAAGAAGATTTCCCCTTCTGTAGCAATTTCCCTGGAAGTTTCACTTCCACGCTTATGCAAGATAAGTCTTTTTACTACCCTGGAGTGATTCATTCAGGGCAACGGGGGCTCGTGTTTCCTCAGACGTTTTCTGGAGTCGCTTCTGTCAAAACGGATGCAAGAACTCGGGACCATGAATTCACTGTGAGCATTTCCATATTATCAGTGACATTTCATGCGCCTCGCGAAGGGTCCGCCTTCTCCAATTCCGTTGGGTCCTCTTCCTTGCAGCCTCTGATAAGGGCAGGGTGGGCCACTGGTTTAAGGGCTGTGACCTTCTGTTCCGTGGCCAGGACAACGGCAGGCAAGGCGAGATGCTGAGAGCAATCGTCAGGGTGATATGAAGCCTTCTAGATATTTGGGACTAGAGTTCCCATGATTGTTGAACATCAGTCTTGGGGACTGGGTTCTGCGGATACCATGATCCCAAATATTCCGAAACATTTTTTTTGAAAAAATAGGCTGCACAACCATTTGACCAGCATGGTATAAGGCCATGCCAGAATGGCATGTTCTGTGGGCACACGTGTTGTTGCCAGCTGCTCTTTTAGTTCCCGGCGTGCCAGCTGGTCTTTACACGCACTGGAGCACCAGAAAACCACCTTAAAATGGCCAGAAAAATGGCCAAAACACAGGCTGTTTTGGGGTCATTTTCAGGACCTTTTCTGGGTCATTTTTTTTTGGGAGCGTTTTCAGGCCAAGAACGGCCCAAAAAACAACCTGAAAACACCCAAAACACGGCCTGAAAACAGCCCGAAAAATGGCCAAAAAACCCACAGCCAAGAACCAGGCATGTGCGCGTTGGCCAGCTGGTCTTTGGGTTTCCGGCAAGCGCACATGTACACACATCCATGCGCATTTTGGTTTGTCCACTCGGTGCCGAAAAGGTTCGCCATCACTGGTGTAAGGTCTGCCTTGAGCAAGGGGTTAGACTTCTTAGGTCAGGGGTCTCCAACCTTGGCATCTTTAAGACTTGTGGACTTCAACTCCCAGAATTCCTCAGCCAGCTTTGCTGGCTGAGGAATTCTGGGAGTTGAAGTCCACAAGTCTTAAAGTTGCCAAGGTTGGAGACCCCGTCTTAGGTCCCTTCCAACCCTTCGATTCGATGTTCTATGAAATATAGATAGTCCTCGACTTACAAAAGTTTGTTTAGGGACCATTCGAAGTGACAACAGCCCTAAAAAAAGTGACTTGTGACCATTTTTCACACTTACGACCATTGCCAGCATCCCCATGATCACGTGATTTACGTTCGGCTGCTTGGTACGTTCATATTGATGACAGCTGCAGTGTCCCAAGGTCATGTGACCCTCTTTCGCAACACCAGATTCACTTCACAACTGTGTTACTAATTTAACCCCTGAACCGATTCACTTAACAAATGTGGCAGGAAAGATTGTAAAATGGAGCAAATGTCACTTAACAAACTTCTCACTTGGCAACATAAACATTGGGCTCAAGTGTGGTTGTAAGTCAAGGACTGCCTATGCCTGGAGAACACCAGTTTTTTTAGGCTACCATTCATTGATTCTTTCCCTCAATCTAACTCTGCATATCCCTGAAGAATTTTAGCCTTTAAGAAGAAGCACATTACAATGGCTTTCATAGAAACACCATCCTACCTTAAGGGGTTGCCTTGGTAATAAAGTAGTAGCCCATAATTGTCCATTAGAGGTAGTCCTCAACTTTCAACCATTCATTTAGCAACTGCTTGAAGCTACAATGGCCATGAGAAAAGCTTCTTACAACCGTTGCTGCATTCCGCCCCTCCCCGCCTCCCCGGTCACATGATCAAAATCGGAGTGCTTGGAAACTGGCATGTATTTATGTAGACTGAGGATCCTAGGATCAAATGATCACCATCTGAAACCTTCCCAGCTGGCTTCCGTCAAGCAAAGTCAATGGGGAAAACAAATCTGCTTAACGAATGAATGATTCACTTAACTGCAGTGATTCGCTTAAGAACCATGTTAAAGGTAGCAAAGGCAAGAAAAAGGTAGTAAAATCAGACATGATTCACTTAACAATTGCCGTGTGTGTGTGTGTGTGTGTGTGTGTGTGTGTGTGTGTGTTTTCGTAGGTTTTCATGTGTATAGGTATGTAGGTCTTGGCGTATTAGGGTCTTTTCCCATGTAAGATTGAGAGTATCTTGGCGACGTTTCGACAAGGTCTCACTCTTACGGCTTCATGCTTGTACAAACAAAACGTATGTATGTATGTATATATATTTTAGCGGACCTCAGGTATGTAATTGTCCTCTATACCCATGAGAAGAAAACCAAATAAATATCATTTATTTTCAGAATTCTCCTTAATGCATATCAACCCATCTCTATATAACCAAAAATGTTGATAAGCTATTTGGGATACCAAGCAAAGAAAAACATAATCACTCACCAAACGTTTTGCCTAACAACAAAACATGCTAGATTTATAGCGTGCATTAAGGCATCGTTTGCTGAATAAACCACTATATTTTTTAATACTCCCACCATACAACCCCAACAGAAGCCAAACTCAGGTAACACTCTAACAAATATAATTAAAACTACCCACTGCCTACTGTGATAAAAACACTATCACACCAGAAGTCCATGAATAGGTCTTTAAGGGTATTTTATGCACAGAATTGCAAACATCAGTGACTTCTAACTAGCATTTTCTTCAAAAGGACACTAAAGATTTTCTAGTGTTTATTGTGGTACAAATCATTGTTCAACTACAATTCCCACACTGGTATTTTGACAGGCTGGGGAAAGAAATTAAGTAATTCATAGCCTCTGGTGGGAAAAGTATTGTATTGTACGGAACAGAGACTCCAGCAATAGGTAATCAATAAACCTTAATGCTAATAACTAGCATTTGTAGCAACAGTTTAAACGCTTTACATGGAATATTTTAAAATCAGGATACTTTAGCTACAGAGCACATTTTTAGAGCAGGATACTAATTTAATTTCTATGCCATCACTAAGCCATTATTTGTTTCACTATGCCTTATTGATTAAACCAGACCGCTAAGGCATACACAAAACACCAAACCTGTAGTCATGGTTTCCAAACCACAATGATTAGTCTCATGCAGCTGCATCACAGAAAACTGTGTGTAAATAATTTATTAAACCTGTAACTCTCTCTGATTCAACTATTAAGTTAACAGAAGGTATGCCCTAAGACAGTGGTTCTCAATGTTTTCTTCACCACACACCGCCTTTAAATAGTTTTTGTGGCCATGGACCCACTCCAAGACTTAACTCAAGATTTAAATAACATTTTTTCAAGCCTTCAAAGACTGCCCCCCCTGTGATGACATTATGCCCCCCCTCCTAGGGATCCATGGACCACCGTCTGAAGATCATGTTCGGGTCTTACCATTTACAAAGACATGGTTTGATAAGTCACGAATGGCTGTGTTTGCCCATAACACTAATAATAAATAAAAGAGGTCGTCCTTGACTTATAACCACAATTGGGACTGGAACTTCCATTACTACGGAATGTGGCTGTTAAGTGATTTTTATGATCTGGTTTGTTGTTTTTTGGGGTTTTTTTGTTGCTACAGTTATTAAGTCAATCCCGCCGTTGTTAAGCGAATCCAGCTTCTCCCACGGAGTCTACTTATTGGAAAGTCCTCTGGGAAGGTTGCACGTAGCCAGCTTTTAAGACTTGTGGACTTCAACTCCCAGAATTCTCACGGCAATGGTCTCAAAGGCACGGTTGCCAAGTGACCACGGAACACTGTGTGAACATGTGACCATAGGAGACTGTGATGCTCTTAAGTGTGAGGAGCAGTCATGAGCTGCTTTTTTCAGAGCCGTCATAACTTTGAATGGTCACTGGACGAAGGCTTGCAAGTCAAGGACTACCTGCTATACATTCTTCACAGTGCAGGGGTCTCCAACCTTGGCAATTTTTAAGACTTGTGGACTTCAACCCCCAGAATACCTCAGCCAGCAAAGCTGGCTGAGGAATTCCGGGAGTTGAACTCCACAAGTCTTAAAAGTTGTCAAGGTTGGAGACCCCTGACTTAGTGCACATCCTTAATTCTCAAAATATCACCCCCATAAACTTTAGCAAATAACAGGATTGGTATGCTTTAGCAAAGCAAGTTGCAGTGACATCAGTCCACACGACATTAATGAGCTTCAAAGCCAAGCAAAAATCTGGATACAAGCTCCCCCTATCCAAGTACAGCCATTAATTTTACTACCATACCAGTCAGAAATATGGCTTAACAGGTTGTGGAGTTAAACTGGTGTTAATTCTTAACCGCACACCGATAAAACTTTTCACCATGATTATCTACCCCTAACCTAGTCCTTCAAGTGGGTTGGGATCCCAAGAGCACCCTAGAGAGCAGCCAAACCATGGGGTGTGTAACACCTGCCATCAACTCTGAGGTCACCTGAAGAGTGAGTACTCCGGCTTGTCTGAAGTTACCGCTTCCTTTCCCTGTAGGAATCCGATTATAACTGTGCCATCTCGTTCTGTGTCAGAGCCACACTCTCCAAATAATCCTTCATGGACAATTAGTAATGTGCCATTCCTTTTATAATAATTCGCTTGCCAATGTAGCCTTTAAACTGCTGGAATAAAGAGATACCCTTGAACCCTTAAGGCTTAGTTTTCCTATATTCTTTTTCCCCAGGAAGGTGACAACATGTTAACTGCTTTCTACACAAGTTGGCCAAGTCCTTCTGAAGCACAAAGCATGTCTTGGAAATACTCACCCGCTATATCCACATATACAGATTCTCTTTTTTTAAATACAGAGGTTTTTGAATTAAGAAAGCCCTGAAAAGGAGGAGAATGTAAATGCCTTTCTAGTTAGATATGAACATCCAATATACTAACATCTTATGTTAGTATAATCCAACATCTTGGATTATATAACATCTAATCCAATATTAGACAATATACCTATTCACTTCATAAGCCGTTTTTTGTGGGATAATACATATTTCTCTGTTTCAATCTCTTTTTCTTGTATCGTGCCGTACTTATCTGCTCATATGCCACAAAATTAGATCCATCACTCCCAACTTTATAAGTTTGGAAAGTGAAAGGTGATTGGTATACTACTGATTTCTATGAAATGCAGGTGCCGAGCCCAGTGGCCTTTTATTTATATCTCAAATACATAGTGTCTTTCTTCCTTTCTTAAAAATGCTTTCTACCTGGGTTGATTATAAAATCACGGAGTCCTAGGGCCTTTGGAGGTCTTCTAGTCCAATCCCCTGCTCGAGCGGGAGACCCTATACCCTTCTGGAAAAATACCTGTCCAATTTCTTCTTAAAAACCTCCAGTAGTGGAGCATCCACAACTTCTGAAAGCAAAACCATTCTACTGATTAGCTGTTCTCACTGTCAAGAAATTCTTCCTTAGTTCTAGGCTGGATCTCTCCTTGATTAGTTTCCATCTGTTACTGCTCGTTTTGCCCTCAGGTGTTTTGAAGAATAGGTTGTCCTCAGTGGTGGGATTCAAATAATTTAACAACCAGTTCTCTGTCCTAATGACCAGCTGGGTAGGCGTGGCTTGGTGGTCATGTGACCGTGTGGGCGTGGCCAACTCAACATCACTCACGTCGATCGGCACGTTACCTTAGCTGTTACAATGTAATAAGGGTTAACCAGAGAGGCAGTTTCCGTAAGCAGGGCAATAAAGATTAAGCTAGAAACACCACCAGAATGTTTCCTTCCTGCCTTCCTTACAGGATTAGCCCTGTAAAGTAGGAGAAAAAAAACAAAATAAGATTTCTTCCCAACAACTGGTTCTCCGAACTGCTTAGAAAGTTAACAGCCGGTTCTCCCGAATAGATGCGAACTGGCTGAGTCCCACCACTGGTTGTCCCCCTCTTCTTTGTGACTGCTTCTCAAATATTGGAAGACTGTTCTATCATGTCACCCTCTAGTCCTTCTCTTTGATATATACCTAGTTCCTTTAGCCATTCATCCTATGGCTTCCAAACCTCTTATCTCAGCTCTTCTCTGCACTCTCTCTCTCTAGGGCCTTTGGAGGTCTTCTAGTCCAATCCCCTGCTCGAGCGGGAGACCCTATACCCTTCTGGAAAAATACCTGTCCAATTTCTTCTTAAAAACCTCCAGTAGTGGAGCATCCATAACTTCTGAAAGCAAAACCATTCTACTGATTAGCTGTTCTCACTGTCAAGAAATTCTTCCTTCGTTCTAGGCTGGATCTCTCCTTGATTAGTTTCCATCTGTTACTGCTCGTTTTGCCCTCAGGTCTTTTGAAGAATAGGTTGTCCTCAGTGGTGGGATTCAAATAATTTAACAACCAGTTCTCTGTCCTAATGACCAGCTGGGTAGGCGTGGCTTGGTGGTCATGTGACCGTGTGGGCGTGGCCAACTCAACATCACTCACGTCGATCGGCACGTTACCTTAGCTGTTACAATGTAATAAGGGTTAACCAGAGAGGCAGTTTCCGTAAGCAGGGCAATAAAGATTAAGCTAGAAACACCACCAGAATGTTTCCTTCCTGCCTTCCTTACAGGATTAGCCCTGTAAAGTAGGAGAAAAAAAACAAAATAAGATTTCTTCCCAACAACTGGTTCTCCGAACTGCTTAGAAAGTTAACAGCCGGTTCTCCCGAATAGATGCGAACTGGCTGAGTCCCACCACTGGTTGTCCCCCTCTTCTTTGTGACTGCTTCTCAAATATTGGAAGACTGTTCTATCATGTCACCCTCTAGTCCTTCTCTTTGATATATACCTAGTTCCTTTAGCCATTCATCCTATGGCTTCCAAACCTCTTATCTCAGCTCTTCTCTGCACTCTCTCTCTCTCTCTCTCTCTAGGGCCTTAGCAACAGTACTAGCACCCATTCCTGATATCTTATCAGCATTTAACAATGGCTAATTACAACAGTACAGGCTGTACCAATCCATTTTGCTTTTTAAGTTTACTCCAAATATTTTCAAACTGAGCCTAGCAGCCTCTAAATTATACATTCAGAGTGCAGCCATTCTTATTCCATTTCATCATTTAAGTAACCAAAGCGGAACACAATGTAAGCCGCCCTGAGTCTTCGGAGAAGGGCGGGATATAAATTTAAATTAAAAAAAAATAAAAAAAACCCACCAAGAGTTATCTATGTCATCAGCCCCCAACCTTTTGGGTGCCAGGGATCAGTTTCATGGAGAAATCTGCGAACTGGATCCTGGATCTTGCATGTGCATTAATAGGGCTTTGCTTGCTTTGCGAGTTCCTGGCGGGCTAGGGAATGGGGCTTGGGGACCTCTGATCTATGCAAAGTGAAGGCTTAGCCACAGTTTAAACCACAAACCTCCCATCCCAAAATAGTTTTGCTTTAATTACAGCCCTCTGTTAAAAATAACTTTTTTTTTTTGGTAGAACATCTGCTAAAAGAGGCTTCTCTAACCTGGTGCCTTCCAGAAGTGTTGCATTTTCAATTCTGAATTCCTGAGCCCAAAATGCCCAAGGTAAGGTAAGGTAAAAGTTCCCCTCGCACATATGTGCTAGTCGTTGCCGACTCTAGGGGGCGGTGCTCATCTCCATTTCAAAGCCGAAGAGCCAGTGCTGTCCGAAGACGTCTCAACACCAAAGGCGCACGGAACACTGTTACCTTCCCACCAAGGTGGTCCATATTTTTTCTACTTGCATTTTTTAACGTGCTTTCGAAACTGCTAGGTTGGCAGAAGCTGGGACGAGTAACGGGAGCTCACCCCGTGACACGGCAGCACTAGGGATTCGAACGGCTGAGCTGCCGACCTTTCGATCGACAAACTCAATGTCCTAGCCCCTGAGCCACCGCGTCCCCTAAAAAATGCCCAAGGCAGGCAGCAATCTACCAAAAGCTAATTTAAATGCTATGGACCAATACACGAATTTTAAAAACAAAAAACTCAAGAAGTCTGTGGGTTCTACTTCTTTACCCCTATAGAGATCAAGCTATATAACCGTGAATTTGTGGCTGAAATCTCATTTTTGCTGTAGATTTGATAGGCGGCTTTCTATATATGTCACCACGAGCCTCAGTCCCTCTGCCCTGTGAGAGGATAATAGCATGTAATCTTGCAGAAGTACTGTAACAATTGTAATTAGATATTGTTCTAAAGGTTTGAAAAAGCTCAGCCAAGTGGCATGCTATTATACATCAAGTCTCTGGCCCACGCTGTGTGCTGAGGCTGGAATATCTCATGTATCATGCAGAAGGGTGGAATTCTCCAATATACGAGAAGACCTGGCAAAAATTTCTACCCATGAGGATATTTATTACGCTGACAACAGAAATTCACCTGAGCCTGTGCAAATGGGACACACATACACACTCCATACGGAGCTGCAGCTGGTCTGTGAAGTCACCATCAATGCCCGTACAACAACCGCCCGTGGTACCATCCATGGCACCTGGTGCTCATGAATCTGATGGTGAAAAAAAAAAAAAGAAAAGTGGTCCTTTTTTAAAAAAATCACATGGTTCCAATTTTTCTCTTCTGCAAGCCCTCACTTTGTAAACTATTAAAAAGGTCGTCCGGTTTCTAGCAATACCGTTTCACCCCGTTAATTATTTTAACGTTTTATATTGTCGCAAAGAAAAAGGAGATTACAGGTAGTCCTCGACTTACAGCCCATTATTGAGCCAATGTTTCTGTGGCCGAGCGAAACATTTGTAAAGGGAATTTGCCCCATTTTACAACCTTTCTTGCCACGGTTGTTAAGTGAATTGCTGCAGTCGTTACGTTAATTTTTTTTTTAATTTGCATTTATATCCCGCCCTTCTCCGAAGACTCAGGGCGGCTTACACTATGTCAAGCAATAGTCTTCATCCATTTGTATATTATATACAAAGTCAACTTATTGCCCCCAACAATCTGGGTCCTCATTTTGTCTACCTTATAAAGGATGGAAGGCTGAGTCAACCTTGGGCCTGGTGGGACTTGAACCTGCAGTAATTGCAAGCAGCTGTGTTAATAACAGACTGTCTTAGCAGTCTGAGCCACCAGAGGCCCTGGTTAATAACAGTTAATAACAGTTATTAAATGAATCTGGCTTCCCCGATGACTTTTGCTTATAAAAAGGGGATCACGGTGACCCCTGGGACACTGCAACCGTCATAAATAGGAGTCAGATGCCAGGTGTCTGAATTTTAACACGTGACCTTGGGGATGCTGCAATAGTCGCAAGTGGAAAAATTGGTTATAAATTGGTTTTTTTCAGTGCTGTTGTCAGTTGGAACAGTCATTAGATGAACTGTTGTAAGTCAAGGACTACTTGCATTTATAGCTCAGGGTTGAAATAATGGGTCCTTGGTGCTCTCTAAAACTTGGTTGTTTTCTTGCAGACGTTTCCTAGCATTGATGTTACCTTTTATAGTCCGCCAGTGGCCAGCAGAGCTGGCAGCAGTCGGACAGTGAGGAGGTTGGGGAGGAACTTGGGCCAGCCCTAGGGGCTGGGAAAAGCTCAGACACGGGCTCTGCGTCGGAGGCAGAGAGGGAGCTAGAAAAGCAGTGAGGCAGAGGAACAGCTGGAGCCTGTTCCCAGTCTGCGCATGTGCAGAGAAGCCAGAAGACAAGAAAGCAGGGTCGACTTAGAAGTAAAGCCACACCTTAGAGGTGATTGGCCCCTCCCAAAGGAAATGAAAGAGGAGCAAACGGGGAGTGGGCTTTTGCAGGAAATAATTCGTTCGTTCGTTTCGAGAGTGGGAAGATCTGTCTGTGACTCTGTGCCAAGTTTTGCCTTGCACTGCGTTTGGAAACTAGTTACCTGGCAGCTTTCCAAGCGAGATAAGGTTTGTGTTGATAAATATTCCTCCGAAAGACTGTTTGCCAGGCCTTGCTGACTGTGAACGAAAGGAATTCACAGTCGGTAAATAAAAGAGGTTTTGCCGGGACCAAGACTCTGTTTCCTGCTTTTTAAGGGAGCCTCGGTCAGAATATTACTGTCGTGTCCCATTCCTCCGCTGACGGCCGGGTCAGGGAAATCCGAATCAGGCTTCCCTCTGCAGCTCTGCCCAAAGTCCTAGCAAAGTCCTCAGAGCAGGCAGGAGACCAGTAAGTGACTTCAGCAAGATAAGTTCGACTTTGCCTGACTCAGAGACTGCCAGAAAGTAGATCCTTTATATAGGCCATGGGGTGTGACTCCATGACTCAGCACTCATTAAGGCCTGCCCCTCCCTTCCTTCTGTTGCCTCCGCCTATCCAGTCTTCTGATGCGAGGGTCACTCCAATCAGCAGCTGTTGGAAATAAACTTTCCTCAGGCTCACATGCTGTGGAGGAGGGGGAGGGGTCTAGCTGCTCCGTTTGCCTGGGCATGGAGCCAGGGCTGGGGCCGGGGGGTGCTCCCTCCTCTGCAGCCTGCTTGGGCATGGAGCCAGGGCTGGGGCCGGGAGATGCCCCCTCCTCAGCCTGTCTGGGCATGGAGCCAGGGCTGGGGCCGGGAGGACATTCTTCAGCGTTCGGAAGCAGATAAGCAGACCCCGGCTGCGGTGAGAGCGGGCAAGACACAACAATTACCTAGTATGGGTGATGAAACGTCTGCAAGAAAACAACCAAGCTCAGAGAGCACCAAGGACCCTCTTATATTCTCGCTTTTATCTTGTAAGCCGCCTAGAGTCGCCTCTTTAATTTAATGAATTAAAATAATTATGGTTCTCAAAAATTCGGCCAGTATCTCCTTTTCGTAATGACGCTGCTTCAGAGGTTTGGTTCGTCGGAATAAAGACACTCTCAGTGAATGCCCTGCTCCTCCCATCTCTTTTCTATATCACCGCTGTCCATTAATTTGTTCCCTCCTCTGGGCTAGCCACCGCCGTCGCTTAAAAAAAAGAGAGCAAGGTCAGCAGAAACCATCCCTTCTTCTGCTTGATGTTCCCTGCATGTGCTCAGAGGGCTGGATGCGGACTGGAAACATAACAACCGCTGTGCTGAAAAGATTTGTGAAGTTGAAGATACTATTATTGAACGTCTTAAACGGCTTAGAACAGGGATTATCCGTTGGACTGGTTCTCCTGCTATGAACTCATCCAGATACTTAGGTAATAAGCAGGACAAACCCTTCTGAAAACGCCTTCCCTATCAAGAGATTGGCTGTTAGGTGAAGCGGCAAAGAACCCCTTTGTGGATGTCCTCTTGAAAGTGATGGCTTTCACCCTGCCCTCCTAGTATTTAAGAAACACACCTATTTCAATCCAACAATTACAGTATGCAAGCGGAAGGAATCGAGCTTCAGAGCAGCAACGCATGCCCAAACTTGCCAATTCTTTATAAAGGTACTCAATCTGCATTTAACAGAGTTTGCCCTCAGAAAAGGGCTTTTTAACAAAAAAAATATATATACAGCTGAACTGGAAAGAAGCCAGTGTCTCAGCAGAGAAGCAACCTAGAACTAAGGAGAAATTTCCTGACAGTTAGAACAATTAATCAGCGGAATGACTTGCCTCCAGAAGTTGTGAATGCTCCAATACTGGAGGTTTTTAAGAAGAGATTGCTCTACCATTTGTCTGAAATGGTATATAGGGCCATGATGGCAAACCTATGGCACGCGTAGCCATTTCTGCAGGCCTGCGAGCTGTCGCCTTAGGTCAGCTCCACTGCACATGCACACACGCCTCCCTCCTGGCCAGCTGATTTTCGGGTCTTTGCTGTGCATGAGGGAGATGTGCGCGCATGCCCATGTCATCCCCCTCCCCTCCCAGGAGTCTCCACGCAGACCGTTTTGGTCTCCAGGTAAGTACAGGGCTCGTGTGGAAGCTGAAAAACGGGTCTACCGGAAGTCGGGAAACGGGCCGTTTCCAGCCTCTGGAGGCTTCAAGGAGACCTGCTAGGCACAAAAATGGGGCTCGTGGGCACACATGCGCGCGCTATCACGCATGTGCTTGGCACCTGAGGAAAAAATGGTTAGCCATCACTGGTGTAGGGTCTCCTGCCTGCCTGGTTGGACTAGAAGGCCTCCAAGGTCCCTTCCAACTCAGTTCTTCTATTCTAACATTCAAGTCACTACAACAGCCTAAATCATATCCTCCTTTACTCACAACAAAGGCCCTTCCCTGGCAAAGTTACCATTTGAGAAGGGAAAAAAAACACCAACAGAATCAGTTGGTACACTGAGTTGCTACACCGGGGAGAACCCCCTTAAATAATAAGTAATTATTTTATTTTTATTTTTTATTAATTAAATTTATACACACCAGCCATCTCCCTGTCGAGCACACTGAGTGGCTTACAAAGGTTATCTTCAGTTCAAACCCTGTCAACATTGACTAATCAAGAAAAAGATTGTGTGATCTTGTAGAGAACTGTGGAGTGAAAATATCTGGCTGATCACTTCTGCCCATTAAATCTTGCAGAGCGCGCTTGTGGTGGGTTCCTTTGGCGCGGAACCTATTTTTGGTGGGCCCCAGGAGACATAGAAACATAGAAAACTGACAGCAGGAAAAGACCTAGTGATCCATCGAGTCTGCCTTTTGAGGAAATTTTTTTTTAATTTTTATTAAAATTTTCATCGAATGATGGACATGTGTTTATCCCAGGCATGTTTAAATGCAGTTACTGAAGACTGACCCACTATCTCAGCTGGAAGTCGGTTCCAAGCTTCCACTACTTTTTCTAAATCTAACATGACTTTTGAACTTCTCTCCTGGCAGGTTGAGGTTATGCCCAGGGGTGGGCTTCAAAAATTTTAGCAAGGGGTTCTCTGCCCGGTTTCTGGGTGGGCGTGGCCTATTCAGCCTCCTGCACCACGGCGGGGGGGGTGCCCTCCCCAGGCTCCAGAGGCTTTCCTTGAGCCTCCGGGAGGGCAAAAACGGCCTCCCCACGCTCCGGAGGACCTCTGGAGGCCAAACTTCCACTAGGCCCGTTTTTCGCCCTCCCTGAGCCTCCGCACACGCCCTGCACTTACCTGTGGCCTGTGGGGACTTTTGGGAGGGGAGGGATGGGCAGGGCCAGCCAGGAGTGGGATTTGGAGGTTCTCCGAACTGTACAGAATCTTTGCTAGAGGTTCTCCAGAACCCCCGAGAACCTCCAGCAGAATGCTGGACTGGTATCTGCGTTCTTTATTTGTGCTTAACACTGAAAGTACTGCCTTGCAGAACTTTATTCACATCCGTAATACATTTAAAGGTTACAATCACGTCTCCCCCACCCTTCTCTGCTGTGGTGCCTGGCTTAGGGGACATCCTTCCTCCCAAAATTAGATGATCTCCATTCCCTTTTGATATTCTGAAAGGCCCTCAAGACTTGGTGACATTATCGGGCCTGAGGCTCAGAGCCTTTCTGATTTTCTGAAATGGCTTTACTGTTAACCTGACATCTTTATCCTTCTCAATGCCTAGGGCAAGTAATGGTGAACCTTTTGGGCTCAGCCTGTCAAAAATTTGGAAACTGCCTAATTTGACTATGCTGGTGTGTCTCATACAACAACAACAAAAAAAGAATTCTTTACATGTTGATTTATTTTTTTAAAAGTACGATCCAATTACGTGTGTGATTCCCCAGAATCTGCCGCATGGCAATTACCTTCAGGCAGCGTTCTCTTTATTTGACAGGGCCCTGAGCTTACTAGAGGCAGCTCCGAGTCACATGAGGCTTTTTGCTCTTGAAATGGCTTCAGAAAATGCTCCTTCACAGCCTGTGCAGCCCAGGAAAATTGGGTGAAGGCATACCCTGTTTTCGCACTATTTTTGGAGGCTCCAGAGGCTTCCTGAGAGCACACCCCATACTTGTGAGGCCTTTGTAGCCTCTAAAAATCACACGGGAATGGGATATATCATATTTTTCGGAGTATAAGACGCACCTTCCCCCAAAAAAACGAGGGTGAAAATCTGGGTGTGTCTTATACTCCGAATGCAGCCCCACCCAGCTTCTCAAACGGAGGTTTCAGAGGCTAAAAAAAGCATCAGAAACTAAACTTCAGAAAAAAAAGCCCCAAAAGGAGCTTCAGAAAAGAAGCTCCCAAACAGAGCTTTAGAGGCTTTTTTTCTGAAGTTCTGTTTTGGAGGCTTTCAGAGGGAGAAAAAAGTTTTTTCTGAAACAGCTTTTCAGAGGCAGGAAAAAAAAGCAAACAAAAGCAAGACACAGAGCTTACAACCAAGGAACCTGTTGCTAAAATTCACCTCTGGGAACAGCTGACTGGGGGTATTCCGGGAGGCCGATCCACCTGCCAATCAGCTTTTTCCTTATTTTCCTCCCCAAAAACTAAGATGCGTCTTATACTCCGGTGCATTTTATACTCCGAAAAATATGGTATGTTCAACAGTAGGTGTGTCAGGTGTTGGTGAATGTTGGTATGTCACAAAACACTGGGATGTGTCACCTTTGACACAGATATGGTAGGTTCGCCGTCACTGGCATAGGAGCACCTGAAGGCAAGATGAGAAGCAATGGATGGAAACTAATCAAGAAGAGAACCAGTCTAGAAGTAAGGCGAGATTTCCTCACAGTTAAAACAATTAGTTAGTTCAACGACTTGCCTCCAGAAGTTGTGGTTGCTCCACCAATGGAGGTTTATAAGAGTTTGGACAGCCATTTGTTTGGGAAAATATAGGGCAGGGGACACACACGTGCTGATAACCCGAAGACCAGCTGGCAAACCAGAAGAGCAGCTGGTGACGGCGCATGGGCCCACAGAGGGCTCTATGTGCCACCTCTGGCACGCGCACCATAGGTTCACCATCACAGATATAGGGTCTCCTGCTTGAGCAAGGGGTTGGACTTTAGACTTCCAAGGTCTCTTCTAACTCTGTTATTTTGTTAGATGGTTGGGTGGCATCTGTAGTTTCTATAGAACGCTTTGTCAACTACACCTTGTTGAGAAATACTGTTTGGCTGCCTGGGGAATTCTGGGATTTGAAGTTCACAAGTTTTAAAGTTGCCGCGGTTGGGAAACCCTATCATAACATCTAGAACTCATTTACTTCCTACAGTATTTCTATAGATCAGTGTTTCTCAACTTAAAAGATGCGTGGACTTCAACTCCCAAAATTCTCCAGTTGAGAAGGCTGGCTGGAGAATACTGGGAACTGAAGTCCGGGAATCTTTTAAAGTTGCCAAAGTTGAGAAGCATTGGTCCAGATTTTTAAAATGCAACCAGCCAAATGGCTTTTTAAAGAAAATGAAGGCTGTGTACAGATTGATTACCCTGCTCAAAATAGCTAAACGCTGTAATCGCATGCAGCCAGATCTGCACAGAGAAACAGCTTAGGAGGCTAAAATGGAGGAGCAAAACTTTCAGGAAAATCAGTTGTTGTTTTTATTGTAAGGTATTATAAGGTCTCCCTCAAGCATTGCTGTGCAGAGGCCCCATGTTCTGCCTAGAATCAAGGATTTCCGTTCTGTCATGTCTTTAACTGCTGCCCTAAGCTAAAAGACAACTTCTGCTTTCCCATTTCGTAGTACTGAAGCTTCCAAGAGGTTGCACGTTGGGTATAGAACAGTTGATTTCCGATGGACGGTTTTTGATCCCCACGAGCGGGAATCCAGCTGCCTCCTGGTGAGTAAAAGGTCTTTCCGGTAGGGAAAAGAACATAATGCAAACGTGTGCAAGTGGAGCTGTGAGCAAATCCAAAACTAGCCGGCAACAAACTCCATAGCTAAGGATCAATTTCTGTGTCAGGATTTAAAACTTGTAGGAAATTCTGCAGTAAAAACTGATGATTAATAAGAGAATTTGCTTACAACAGAGTCATCTGGATAAACGGATTCTGTTTTGACACTGATCTGTAACCATCAGGGAGTAATGTGTGGACTCCAGAGCCTCCAGAAACTGATAGTAGTGAGGCAGGAGGAGCCTGTTCCTAATGCATGCATGAGAAGAGCTGCCAGAAGGCAAGAGCAGCTCAAGCAGAGAGGACAACTTGGGAGTAAGGCCACTGTTATCACTGTTGCTGTGTCCTTGGGTCATGTGATCCACCTTTTGCAACCTTCTGACAAGCCAAGACAATGGGGAAGCCATTTTAATTTAACAACCATGTTACTAATTTACCAACTGTAGTGGTTCACTTAACAACCTGTGGCAAGAAAAGTCATAAAATGGGGCAAAATGCAGAAAAGTCATAATTTTTTTTAAAATTTGAATTTATATCCCGCCCTTCTCTGAAGACTCAGGGTGGCTTACACTATGTTAAGCAATAGTCTTCATCCATTTGTATATTATATACAAAGTCGACTTTTATTGCCCCCAACAATCTGGGTCCTCATTTTATCTACCTTATAAAGGATGAAAGGCTGAGTCAACCTTGGGCCTGGTGGGACTTAAACTTGCAATAATTGCAAGCAGCTGTGTTAATAACAGACAGACTTAGTCTGCTGAGCCACCAGAGGCCCTAAAATTGGGGCAAAAGTAATATTTCAGCAACAGAAATTTTGGATTCGGTTGTGGTCATAAGTCAAGGACTACCTGTACATGGATGGGAGTGTACCAAAGGCACCAAAGATGGGAGTATATTTGTAAGTAATACAAATGTAACAATGGGAGTGCACCAATTGAAAACGCACATATGCTCTCTGCTCCATCCTCGTCAAGACCTGGAGGTCTTGTATCATGCGGAATCCACCAGCATCAAATCTCAGATTATCGGAGCTCAGATGAGATGATGGGACACGTCATCAGAATGGATGACCACCTTATGCTTCACTAGTTGCTCTGCAGTGAACTAGAGCAGGGGTCTCCAATCTTGGCAACTTTAAGCTTTGCTGGCTGGGGAATTCTGGGAGTTGAAGTCCTCCAGGCTTAAAGTTGCCAGGTGTCTGTGAAGACACCTTGAGGTTGAACATACAAGCACTACAAAGACACTGTGAGAGAAACGTTTTTGCTAGTGGTCCCCAACCTTTATGGCTCCACAAACCAATGGCAGCGGAAGGGCTGGGTGGGTTGGGGATGGTTTCACATATGCAACTTAGATCTTGCACATGCACAGTGAAGCTGCACATGCTCACCTGCCAGTTACACTGAGTGACTCCCATTTGTTGTGGTCCACCAGTAGCCTGCAGAGCTGGCAATGGAGTTGGACAGCAATGAGGCTGAGGAAGAGCATGGGCCAATCCTGGAGGCTTTGGAAGGCCCGGATGAGGGCTCTGCGTTGGAGGCAGAGGTGGGGCCAGGGCCATCGGGGAGTGAGGTGCAGACTCCAGAGCCTCCAGAGACTGATAGTAGTGAGGCAGAGGAACAGGAGGAGCCTGTTCCTAATGCATACATGAGAAGAGCTGCCAGAAGGCAAGAGCAGCTCAAGCAAAGAGGACGACTCAGGAGTAGGGCCGAGAGATGATTGGCCCTTCCCATAAGGCTTAAAAGACCAGCAACGGCGTTTGGGCTTTGCTGGAAAACGACACTGATAGCTTCGTCTTCTTGCATTTATTTTGTATTGGTGTTTTCTGAACTTTTGCCAAGAAAGGCCTTTGGCAGTTTGCCTAATTGGGGAACTGAGGAATTTGTGTTGGGAGGAATTTGCTTTAATTTAGTTGAACTATGCTGAGAATGAAGTAATTCTCAGCTGTTCGAATAAAGTTTATTTGTTTTTACACTGATTTGAGTTTCCTACTGCCTACTGGGGCCTGGGTCACAACACCATTAGACTGCAGACCGCAACCATTGAAGATCCCTGCCTTATGCCACTGTGACATCCAGCCAAGGGAAATAAGAGTTTTTATTTCATTTTTATCCTACCTTTATTGTTTTTATAAATAATGCAAGGTGGTGAACATATAATACACGTAGTCCGCGACTTACAGCAGTTCATTTAGTGACCATTAGAAGTCACAACGGCACTGAAAAAAGTGACTTATGACCGTTTTTCTCACTTATGGCCATTGTAGTATCCACCCCCCCCCCAGATCATGTGATTTACATTCGGATGCTTGACAACTGACTTCAGATTTATGACAGTTGCAGGGTCCCAGAGTCACGTGATCCCCTTTTGCGACCTTCTGACAAGCAAAGTCAATGGAGAAACCAGATTCACTTGACAACCATGTTGCTAATTTAACAACTGCAGTGATTCGCTTAAGAAATGTGGCAAGAAAAGTTGTAAAATGGGGCAAAACTCACTTAACCAATTTCTCACATAGCAACATACGTTTTGGGCTGAATTGTGGTTGTAAGTTGAGGACTCCCTCCACTCCTTCCTTCTATTTTCCCCACAACAGAACTCTGTGAGGTAGCTTGGATTGAGAAAGAACAACTGGTCCAAAGACACCCAGCCGGCTTTCATGCCTAAGGCAGAACTAGAACTCTCACTCTCCTGGTTTCTAGCCTGGTGCTTTAACCATTAGACAGTGGCCCCTCCACCTTTTGAGCACCAGGGACCGGTTTCGTGGGAGAGAGGTTTTTCCGTGGACCGGAGGCAGCGTCGTTTCACATGCTGCCTGCATCCCACAGAAGGGGCTTAGCTTGTTTGCACAGCCCGATTTCTGGCATGCTGCAGACCAGGGGTTGGGCACCCTGCACTAAACCACTATTTATTACTGTAATTTATATGGCCACCTATTTCAAATTCATGAGTCTGGGCAGCTGAAAGCAATTAAAATCTATACAAACATAAGTCTATAGAAATCCTCATTCATCCAAGTCACAGTTATTCCAAAGGTGTTTTTTTTTTTTTCAGGAGGCAACTCGACTTTCTTGTTTTTTCTTTTGAAGACGTCTCACTTCTCATTCAAGTGCTCTCGTCACTTCTCGTCTGGATTATTGCAATGCTCTCTACATGGGGCTACCCCTGAAGTGCACTCGGAGACTCCAGTTAGTCCAGAATGCAGCTGCGCGGGTGATTGAGGGAGCTCCATGTTGCTCCCGGGTAACACCACTCCTGCGCAGTCTGCACTGGCTACCTGTGGTCTTTCGGATGTGCTTCAAGGTTCTGGTTACCACCTTTAAAGTGCTCCATGGCTTAGGGCCCGGGTACTTACAGGATCGCCTGCTGTTACCTTATGCCTCCCACCGACCCGTACGCTCTCACAGAGAAGGTCTTCTCAGGGTGCCGTCCGCCAAGCAATGTCGGCTGGTGGCCCCCAGGGGAAGGGCCTTCTCTGTTGGAGCACCTACCCTCTGGAACGAACCTCCCCCCGGTTTGCGCCAATTATCTGACCTTCGGACCTTTCGCCGGGAATTAAAAACTTATTTATTTATCCAAGCGGGACTGGCTTGATTTTTAAATTTCCAAATTTTAAACTTTTTGTAATTTTATATGGGGTATTTTAGGTTGGGTCAATTGACGGTTTTAATTTGGCCATTATTGAATATGTATTTTAAATTGATATTTTAATTTTGTATATTTAAATTGTTTTAACTTTGGCTGTACACCGCCCTGAGTCCTTCGGGAGAAGGGCGGTATAAAAATTTAAATAAATAAATAAATAAATAAATAAATAAATAAATAAATAAATAAATAAATAAATAAATAAATAAATAAATAAATAAGAAGCTTCTTCAGCTCTGACCGTCTACAAGGAATATAAATCCTTCCATTCCCCACCATCCAGTTGGAACTGAAGAAGCTTCTTGGATGAGAAGCAAAACGTCTTCAAAGAAAAAAAAACCCAGTCAAGTTGCCTTCTGAAAAAGGACCTTTGGGATATTCAAATATAACAATGAATGTAATACAACAATTAAAGAAAAAACCAGCAAGCACAGAATTAGCTGCCCAGCTTTAAGTACAATGAATGTCTGATTCTACAAACAGCCAGATTGAAAAATATATACAGTCCAGGTCCCTTCCCCACGAGATCCCATAGCTAAAGAGCTAAGAATAAGCTTGATACTTGTGGAAAATGTATTTTGATGTTCTTGTCAATGAGCCTCACCAGCCGAAACACAATTAAGGGGGGAAAGATGCTGACTGTGGCAAACCCGTTGACCTTTTTCTTGCTAGGTAGTCAGCATAATTTCCTAGAAGAGCTCCCTTTCCAAAAAGGAAGTGCACAAAAATGCTGAAAATGCAGAGTATACTAGTTTTGATAATGCACAACCATAAGTAAACCATTGTTCTGTTCCCGGACAAAAAAAAGAAAAAGAAAAAAGAAAAAGAAAAAAACCAGGTCTACAACGTATTTTATCTCAACCAGAACCGCTAACAGGATACTACGGTCAGAGTTATGAATTTGAATACCAAAACAGGAAGTATTCTAGGCCATTGTAGGCTGCATTAACAGAGCGATAGAATCAAGAGAAAGCGAAGTTTTGATCACTTTATAATGCTTTGGTAAGACCGCGCTTGGAATACTGCGTCCAATTTTGGTCGCCATGAATTTTTTTTAAAAAAATGTGGAGACTAGAAAGAGGGCAGAAGAAAGATAATTATGAGTCTGGAGGCTAAAGCATGATGAACGGTTGCGGGAACTGGTTATGTCTAGTCAAACGGAGGGAAGGGTAATCAGAATAGAGCAGGAGACTTTGGAGGTCTTCTAGTCCAACCCTCTGCTCAAGCAGGAGGCCCCTATACCGTTTCAGACAAATGGCTGCCAGGAGTTCGATCCTGACCGGCTCAAAGGTTGACTCAGCCATCCATCCTTCTGAGATCGGTAAAATGAGGACCCAGATTGTTGGCCATATGCTGACTCTGTAAACCACTTAGAGAGGGCTGTAAAGCATTGTAAAGCGGTATATAAGACTAAGTGCTATTAACCAGACCCTCTGAGCCTCAGGCTTGGTCACAAAACCATTGTTTACAGAGTCACTGTAACAGTGAGAAAGGTGGCATGTAAATTTAATAAGATAAATAAAACCATGCTTTTAGGGTCTGTGGAGAGTCAGCCTCAAGTTTGTTCAGTTTAGTCCAGCATCTTCAAAACAGTAGAAGCTTTGGATGAGAAGTAAAACGTTTTCAAAAAATGCCAGAAGGCCCAGTTGCCTTTTTTGGGGGAGGGGGGGGAGGGGGGGGAAGAGAGAGAAAAAAAGCACTTTTGGGACATGCTTTTAAGAGTCATACGGAAAGCCAGAAGGGTCAGGACAAATTGTCATTTTGGGGAAATGTGCCAAAGAACAGAAAAAGCTCTCTGCCAGAAAACTGCTAGATGACACCCTAATGCAGGGGTGTCAAAGTCAAGGCCCAGGGACTGGATCCGCCCAGTGCTTAGGTCTGGCCTGCGGGGCTGCCCTAGAAACAGTGGTGCCTCTACCAGAGAAAACTGAACTCAGGAGCTCAGGGGTGAAATGCTCCCGGTTTGGACCAGACTGCCCAAACTGGTAGCGATGGCGGCGGATGGTTCGGAGAACCGGTAGCAAAAATCCCTCCTCCCCCATGCCCAGTGCAATCATCAAAGGTTTTGTTTTTTGTTTTTAACTTTTAAAAGCATTTTTTCTTCGGCCGAAAAAATGTTTCTTAAATTTTTTTTAAAAAAAGCCTCTGATGATCGCGCGGCTCAGCTGGGATCGTCAGAGCCTTTTAATAGCATTTTTTCTACAACCGCAGAGGTTGTAGAAAAAAATGCTTTTAAAAGTAAAAAAAAAAGTTGGCCACGCCCACCGTCACATTAACCCCACCATCACCCAGCCACACCCACAGAACCTAATAACTAATTTTACATTTCACCAATGCAGGAGCCGCTTTTCGCCGGCACAGCGCTCAAGCCACCCCAGGAGCCCCCAACATGTGTGATGTCAAGCTGGCCACTCTCTCCTTGGTCGCACCACGCCCCGCCCCCAACTCCGAGGTCAAACACAACTGTCATGTCCCACTCCTCCTCTGACGGCCGGGTCTGGGAAGTCTGTATCAAGCGTGGCCACGAAGCCTCTGCAGCTTTGCCAAATTCCTGTCAGAGTTCTCAGGGCAGGCAGGAATCCAAGGTGTGACTTCAGCAACCCAGATGAGAC
The DNA here is from genome assembly GCF_028640845.1 of Ahaetulla prasina. Taxonomy (NCBI): domain Eukaryota; kingdom Metazoa; phylum Chordata; class Lepidosauria; order Squamata; family Colubridae; genus Ahaetulla; species Ahaetulla prasina. The sequence goes on from NC_080539.1 coordinate 9,068,273, forward strand.
TTTGGCTCAAGGAATGCCAAAAAGCAGATCCTTTATATAGGCCATGGGGTGTGGCTCCATGACTCAGCACTTATCCAGGCCTGCCCCTCCCTTCCTTTTGCTGACGTCGCCTCTCCATTCTCCGGAAGCGGGGATCTCTCCACTGTGTCTTTTCGTCCTCCTGCTCAGCTGCCGGCAATTCTAGCTCGTGGCTGGCTTCATGCTCACACGCTGTAGGGAGGTTTGTTTGCTCAGTCTGTCCGGGCATGGTGCCAGGGCTGGGGGCTGGAGGCATGCCAGGCCATTCTTCTACACTATCAGTCTCTGGCTCAGATAGCAGGAGATGGGAGGGGCCCGGCTGAGGAGAGGAGGGCTGGCGAGGCACAACAACCACCCTAATGCGGCCCTCAATGACATCGACTTTGACACCCCTGCCCTAATGCATCTGGAACATGCCTCACCTGTTGAATCTTACAAGACCGGTGGACACAAGCAGGGAGAGGAAGCCCTGCAAGAAATTGTAGTAGAAGAATACATAACAATCTAAATTCCCTCACTACACTAATCGCACATATTCTTAAAGGAGATGTAAGCTCCCCTAGCCGTATGTTTGGCAAACACGGTGCTTATGTTTTTATTGCTGCTTTCCGAGTTCCCATCCCTTCAAAAAAGCCATTAAATGAGAGCTGAAGTCCAACATAGAACACTGGCAGGGATATAATCCTATTATAAGTAAGATTAGTTTTCAATCAGCCATCGGGCTACTTGATTTCCACTGCAGTTCTTGGCCTATCAGCAGGTCAATCCCTTGTGGCTCTGTTGATCGATCCTCTTCCTGTTTGCAAAGGTTTCGCTGCTGGATGACCACAAATTGGGCTAGAATATAGAGCAGTTGAACTGAAGAATGAAGGGAATGTTTCACAATGTTGTGTGGGGCACCCCAGAGAGAAATTAGCAAAGCTTCCAAGTGTTTGCCTGCAGGCAATCATTTCTTTGTCAGGGACAACTAGGGTAGTAGTTCTTTGGTTTTTTCAGTTGAAATTGTATTTTCTCAGCCTTTGCAACTTGAAGCTGGGTGGACTTCAACTGCCAGAATTCCCCAGCATGCGCTGGAAAACACACCATAAAGAGATTGGACCCTAGATTCTAACTAGAACATAAACATGTCTCTTAAAAACTCCTTTTACAACCCTATAATCAGTGGTGGGATTCAAATAATTTAACAACCGGTTCTCTGCCCTAATGATCAGCTGGGTAGGCATGGCTCGGTGGTCATGTGACCATGAGGGTGTAGCCAACTCAACATCACTCACGTTATAAAGCCTTAGCTATTACAATGTAATAAGGGTTAGCCAGAGAGGCAGTTTCTGTAAACAGGGCAATATAGATTAGGCTAGAAACAACACCAGAATGTTTCCTTCCTGCCTTCCTTACAGGATTAGCCCTTTAAAGTGGGGGAAAAAAACCAAAATATGATTTCTTCCAACAGCTGGTTCTCCAAACTGCTTAGAAAGTAACAGCCGGTTCTTCCGAATAGATGCGAACTGGCTGAATCCCACCACTGCCTATAATCCCTTAATTCGGGGTAGAGTTGGGGAGACTGAATAGAGCTGGGCATTTACTGGCTGGATACCCTTTCTGACGCCAACATGAACTTCACAGCAGCATTTTTTTTCTTTGCACCATAGGAGAAAAACATTTGCCACTATCTGGGGTTCAACTCTCAACCTTCCAAGTGGGAGGCTAGAATCTTCACCACAAGGCTACTACGCCACTCATAAGCACGTCTCTTACATGATAGACAGAGTAAATAGCTATAGGTAGACGTTCCTTCACAGAATCTTCCCTGTGCAAAAGAAGCCACCCTTCTTTTACACACTTGAGAGGACAGGCCACTACCAAAACAAAATGAGCAGCTATGAAAATCAGCAGCTATCTCCATTTCCTTCGTCACCAAGAGGCTGATAGGACCACTTGAATAATACATTCCTGGTCAGCTGAAAGGTCGAACTATTTGGCAGGCAAGGGACTTTTAAGAAGTAGGTCATTTGCAGCACCTGAAAATACTTTCCTTGAAATGATCCACCCCGCTGTCTTTTTGTCCCTGGGGGATCCACAATGGGCAATGACTTAACTAGTTGGGTGCTTATTCTCACTGGTTCCCCGTTGCCTGCCCTATTTTTGCAAGCTGTACAATTGCAAAATCTAATTATTAAATTAGATTTTGGGAGATATTTATCCCACTTTTATTTCTTTATAAGTAACTCAAGGTGACAAACAAGTTATGTCTTTTATTTTCCACACAACAATCCTGTGAAGTGGGTTGGACTCAGAATGACTGGGTCCAAAGTTACCCGACCAGCTTTCTTGCCTAAAGCAAGACTAGAACTCACCATCTCCTGGTTATTGGGCCAAAATCATCCAGCTGGTTTTCTTGTCTAAGGTGGGACTAGAACACATTTTCTCCTAGGTTTCTAGCCTGGTGCCTTAGCCACTGGTGATGACCCAAAGTCACTTATCTGGCTCTCATGACTAAGGCGGGACTAGAACTCACTGCCTCCTAGGTTTCTAGCTTGGTCCCTTAGCCACTAGACCAGTGATGGCTAACTTTTTCAGCACCGAGTGCCCAAACCAAAATGTGCGCATGCGGGCTGAAAAGCCAAAGGCCAGGAGATATTTGGTAGAAACCAAACTATCTCTTGTCAAGACAGAAACAGCTACAGGGAGATTCCCAGCAACTTGTTTAGCAAGCCAGAACACATAGTCAAGCTTTGTTCTTAAATCTTTCTTGATGTTCCACAGAAAAGAGGGGTTTTTTTCCCCCATCAAAACCCTTTTTTTAAAAGGAGATAAGAACAGTTTTCAGCCATTGATGATTTATTTCCCCCCAACTTCTATTAATAAATAAAAAGTAGCTTTGTCTGCAAAGGCATATTTAAGCCACAGCACCCATCCTGGCCTCCTGACTTTAATGGGACTTAACAGCCATGTTTATTTCTTAAATTTACACGCTGCTCATCTCACACTGCAATGAGACTCTGGGCGGCATATAAATTTAACAAACACACGTTACGTACGTTGTGCAGAATCACAGCTGCAGTTGGTATGCGATGCTGTCTAATTGCCAATCCAGGACAAGGTTTCCCTCCCAATTACAATCACGCCAAACACAAAGCAAAACCCAAATCCCTTAACTACCATTTTTCTTCAAAATGGTAGTTAAGGGATTTGAATAAAAAAAACATCCAAACATTGTTTATAATATTTAAAACCCATTACATTGCTTGGCAGAACGATCAAATCATGCACAAGTGCCAAGATTGATGTCAAATGCAATTAACAGACTTCACACCAAGCCTGTACTGAACCTATAATGAATGCCAAGTATTTCCTCCAACACAAATGCAGATTTTGGTTTGAACCTTTTACGAAACTAAACGTCTCTGAGCCTGAAATGCTGCCTTGCTGGTATTATTGGGAAGCTATCAGGACATCGCGATGGGTGTGTATGTGTGTGTCAGAAGTCAACAAGTTGGCAGGTATGGTGGGTACCAGGACTGAACTGCTACCCTTCTGTACAGGCAGATTTTCTGTAGGGCAGATTATGTCCTTTGGCACAGATATCTATGCTTTGAATTCTTATAAAAACATCTTCATATTAATACTTTTTTTCAGGCCAGAAGGAAAGGGCCTTCTCTGAATAAACTGCACTCTCTCTGCCTCTGGATAAATAAAGCCATCCGAGCTCTGTTTCAAGAAATGTTTTGGGGTTTAAAGGCTGCAAGTTGTCTTTTCCAATTAGTTTTTTCATTCCGCTGTCTTCATAGAACACGGAATCATAGGGCTTTTTTTCCCCGCTGCTATCTACGAACAGGGATGCTCGAGATAGGAGGATATTAATATAACAATTACATCAGTAATTTCACTCAATGATGACGTGTTCGTCTTAAAGATGTACATCATCTTATTCACTGCATAAAAGTAAGATCGGATAAATGCACTTAGGGAGCAAAAGTAAAATGGACCTGCTCTTTGGAACACTAGAAAATTAAACTAGAAAAGCAGGGCAGTGGAAAGTTTTCCAGAATACACACATTAACCATTAATGACAACCATTCTTACCAGCCAGTCCACTTTGAGCTCACATTTACTAACCGGTTTGTAGAAAGTCTCACGATACAATTTCACCAAGGCTGCAAATGCTGAGCCACCCACAGGGACTCTTTCGGGTACTGAATTTATTTTTATTTATAGGTAGTGCTTCGCTTACAAACACAATAGAGCCCCAAATTTCTGTTGCTAAGCGAGACAGTTGTTAAGTGAGTTTTGCCCCCATTTTATGACCTTCCCCGCCACAGTGGTTAAGTGAACCACTGCAGTTATTACGTCAGTAACATGGCTGTTAAGTGAATCGGGCTTCCCCATTGACTTTGCTTGTCAGGAGGTCACAAAAGGGGATCATGTGACACACACACACACACCCGGGACACTGCAACGGTCATAAATACGAGTCAGTTGCCAAACTTCTGAGTTTGGATCATGTGACTATGAGGCAGCTGCAACAGTGTGAAGAATGGTCATAAGTCACTTTTTTCAGGGCTGTTGTAACCTCAAAGAGTGACTAAACCAGGGGTCTGCAAACTTGGCTCTTTTAAGACTTGCGGACTTCAACTCCCAGTTGAAGTCCACAAGTCTTAAAATTTGCAGACCCCTGGACTAAACGAACTGTTGTTGAGGACTACCTGTTATAAACAAATTTATGTAGCTGCCAAACTCAAGAGATAAGTGACTATGGATGGCGTACAACAAAGCTAAAACCATTTAATTTTTTTACAACAGAATTAGCTTTGGACTGCAAATTGTGGTACCGGTCCTGGTAATAGCCTGGTAATAGCCTCCAACAACTGTGTTGTTGGAGGGTACAAAAAAAGGGAAAGATTCACGTATGCCCTGTTAGCTACGTTAATCATCATCCATGTTTCAAACAACTCCTTCATTTTATCTGTTCGGTGTCATCAAACATTGAGTTCACAAAGAATTCCTATCCATTACAATTTCACTTTGCTTTTCCTATATTTCCCTCCCCCGGAATGTCAATACCTGGATTTATTTATTTATATTTCCTATTTCTAAACTGCCTATCTTCCTCAGAGAAATAATACAGGTAGTTCTCAACAATAATTCGGTTAGTGACCGTTCAAAGTTACGACGGCACTGAAAAAAGTGACTGACCGTTTTTCACACTTAACAACCATTGCAGCTTCCCCATGGTCACATGATCAAAATTCAGATGCTTGGCAAGTGGTTCATATTTATGGCCGTTATAGTATCCGTGTGTGTGTGTGTGTGTGTGTGTGTGTGTTTGTGTGTGTGGATGGAAGGCTGAGTCAACCTTGGGCGGGCTCGAACCTGCAGTAATTGCAGGCTACTGTGTTCTTAACAACTGTGGCAAGAAAAGTCGTAAAATGGGACAAACTCACTTAACAAATGTTTCACTTAGTAACATAAATTTGGGGCTCAATTGTGATAGTAAGTCGATGTCTACCTGTATTTCTCATGATACCCCAAAGTTCATTTTTCTCCAAGCTCCCCAGAGTTCATGACTACTTTAAGATGTGTGGACTTCAACTCCCAGAATTCTCCAATCAGCAGCACTGGCTGGGGAATTTTGGGAGTTGAAGTTCATACATCTTAAAATGGCCAAGGCTAAAGAATACTGATCCAGAGTTCGACAGTTCTCTTCTGCGATATGTAGACTACCCTGCATAATCCCTGAGAAACCCCAGATTGTTCTAAGAGGCAATTCCCCACATCTTCCATTAGCTATATTGGTAGTAATTAAAGAAACCAGAAGCTGCAAAGACCAGGAGAAGAGGATCCTGGTCCATGATTCTGTGATGTTAGAGCTATTATTTCAGAAAACCATCACATTATCCCTGTGTTTCGTATCTCAGAGAAAGAAATTATCTCCCCCCTATACACACAAGATACACGGTTGGTTCCAACCTGCAGACTTTTGCTTAAGACTTGGCTCTTCCTCTTGGACCCGAGTTTGGATGAGCCAAGTTCCTAACTGGAGAGGCTCCATATGCGTTACTTTTGATCATCTTTTAATTCTTGTGGTTGGTTTGAAGTGGTGCTATGTTCCTTTGTGTTTTTCTTTCATGGTTTTGTATGACCCCAAAGTCACATTGATAACGGTTTTGAAATAAATGACCATAAGTTTGTACAGAAGTGTCAATTTTGTTGCAACTGAGATGGTAATTGATGGCTGGGAACATTACTTGGGAACCCTGTGTTACTGGAAAGTACAAGATGCAAATGTGTTCATATATGCACACCAAAGTTACTTTGTGTGCAACTACACTTTCCCATAATATAAATAGGAGCTTAAGGCTCAGGTGCCTCAACACTGAGCACTGAGATGTCCAGAACTGTTTCTATACTCATTTGATTTGTCTCTTCTGCTGGGGAAAGGAAACACAGCCCTATTTGTAAATCTGGTGTTTAATACCAAATAAATGTAATGATGTTTTCAAGCAAATTAGCAGCTCCAGAAAGATTCACACCAAGTAACCTTTTTAAGTACTGAAATTATGGATGCAGTGTTTTATCTTATTTTAGAGGAATCCAATCATCAGTAAAAAAAAAAAAAATACCACAAGTGCGATAATACAGTATGAGCAGCACTTGCCTCTCATCAACATTTCCTATGCATACATTTTGCTTTATCATTCTATGCAGACTTCTTGGCAACAACTTTGGCAGAAATCACACAGGAATTTTCCAGAAATGAATACTGTATATATATATATACTCTTCCAAAACCAAACCAAACCAAATAAAAATCTGTTCTGGAAAGCAAAGTGTGTTTTATAGCTCATCAAGCAAAATCCATTCAAGTATGAAATAAAGGGTCTTGGTTAGAAAAATACAATTTATAGTTTGTTTTTTTCAAACTGAAATGTTTTTATAAGACCGGAGCACCTGGAGATTTCAAAGATCCAGAAAATCTGTGAGCCACCCAGAACTATGTGATAGAGGCAGCTATATAAATTGAACAGAGATGCGACTGGGTTTTAAAACTCCCGATAGCAGTGTTTCTCAACCTTGGCAGCTTGAAGATATGTAGACTTCAACTCCCAGAATTCCCCAGGCAGCAATTCCGGGAGTTGAAGTTCACACATCTTCAAGCTGCCAAGGTTGAGAAACTCGGCCATATAAGCATCTATAAAACAGGTGGTATCAAAGCTGAGTTTTGCAAGGGTTTTTTCTCTCCCCACTTGAATGAAGGATATTTAGAAAATGAGTAAGAGTGAATTGCAAAGAGGAAGAATTTTTCCTACCCATCAAGAATAAAAAGGGTATTTTGGAGTCGTGTTTTTAAAACCCCGACGTAGGACAGAATGCCAAGTTTATGTGGAGACAAAGAAACACACAAAGAGCATATTCTTGTTAAGGACACCCACGGTCTGTTCTATACAGAACTGCTATCCTGAGACTCAAATGGGTTTTTTTTTATTAAAGCTCTTATCACCGCAATAAAAGCAAACATTCCAGAAAGTAAAGTACAACATGATTGTATTCCAAGAGGAAGTGCCTAAGTTCCCTCCAAGACCAGCTGATAAAGTCTAGGCAGCCAGGAAACCTACACCCACAGTTCTTCATGGCACAATATGTTAGAAACAGCATTGTTGTTTTTTTTTTTAAATGTTTAGACACCCAAGTAGAGAATGACTCTAAGTATAGAGTCAATTCCGTAATTCACAGGCTGGGGGGGAAAAAAAGCAAGCTATACAGAATGAGCCAATAGCCATACGCCTGCTTGGGAAAGGGCCTGTAACTTCAAGACAAATCTGAGGATTCATTTTTTGCTGAAAGACAAGGCGGCTTTGCGGGCGAATGAATCTAGAAACCCTTTTCCCTGCTCGCTTATCCTTTGATGCGTCTCCCAGCAGGCAGCTTTGGAGGAAGAGCTGTATCCCGCCCACGCAGCAAGGATTAGATAGATATTCAGGATTAGATATTCGCTTGAAGTTGCAACAATAGGGACAGCAGTACAGAAGGTGCTTAAAGCCCAGCCTTACACACATGCAGTCAGTTAAACAAGGTTTGGCTCTTCCTGCAGACGTATTCCTGAAGGAAGCAGAACGTGAGTACCCTGAAGTCAGAACAGCTAAGCAAAAGTGATGCCCCAGCTCTTAAAGGTGGAAGGAAAGCATCAAAGTATAGTATGGATGCTTAAACCTATATCTCTTTCACGAGTTAAGTCAACAACTGGCTCTTAGAAACAAACTGACAACAAACTGGCAACATACACTGGGAAATTTGCAGAAGCAGGAATGGTTTCCTCTAATTACTATACTATAGGTTGCTCCAGCTATTAGGCGTCCGTGTCTAGAACAGCTAGGGTATTTTTTCCCTACAATACTTAGGAAACTCTTGGAACTATTTCTGGGACATATGGAGAACACAACTGCATCCGTTCCCATCGTTAGATTTCTTGTACTGCATTCATAAAGACAAGCAATATTAATGAGTCTTCAAAACATCAAAAGGAATTGTCAATGTATCCCTTACACTTAAAAACCTAAGCTAACTGTTATTAATTGCATTTCTACAGCCCCAAAGCTGCAAGGGATTAAACATCCCTTTTCCCCCATGTAACAAATCTCAAAATGAGCAGACGCCACAACATCTGAGCTTTCTAAACTCTCATTACAATACACTATCAACTTCTTAAGTTTGAGCTGTTGCTGCCTACTCACTTTCTGAACTCCAAAGATTACAAATAATTTTCAACCAGCTCCAATTTTCACATTAATGCTATTTCCCCCACCAAGCTCACACCCATCCTATCCTTCATTGCCAATCCCACTATTAACCCTCTTCAGATTCAGTCTCAACGAATCAAGGGATGAAAAAAATCTGTTATATATTGAAAACATAAACAGAGATGCCAGATAACTAAAAATAAACCTCCCTCGGTTGGATCATCCATGTTTATCTCCGATTCCTAATTACCACTCTCAGCTAACCTGTTATACAAGCCTATCTACCTGTCTCCCATCCAGTGGCAACTCACACCTCTCCCCCTCAGTTTTGTGCTAATTCTGCTGGTGCAACTCAGTTCCCCCATTCACAAAAAGTTTCATTAATTTGCTCCCTCCAGATCTCCAAACATCAAGCTGGGTTGTACAGAGAACGCCGGCTTGCACAAATCGCCTGCAGAACTACCCTTGGCTCCTTTGCCAAGAAGAAATAAGGAAGTCAACTCCCCAGTCACTCTTTTGTCTTACGATTTCTGCTAAACTACTCACACCCATCCACCTCCTTAATGATGGCAACCTTTCTGAATTACTTCCCTAAGTTTCAGCCACCACACCTGCTCCAATCTGCACCCAGGATACCACACACACACACACAGTTGAATCTAACCTCTTTCCTTTTCATCTTAGCTCCTTCCAAATTAAAGGACATGAACTTGAAACCTTCCTCTTCCCACACTTCGCTTCACCCAATTTTCTCCGGCCACTTTAATCCAAAATAAATACCCTCTTCTTTTCCCATAGGGACCCTCTCCACACTCAAATGGAAACCCAAAATTGAGAGAAGGAAAGCAGGAGCCTGCCTACCTTCACCTACCATCCTGTACACTTGTTGAAAGTCAAGGCCCGGTGAAAGAGGAAGGCCGACATAGGCAGGATTAAATGGAGATATCAGGAAATCAAGCCAGGTTCATTCAAGTATGTGCATGAACACCCAGAGCGCCCAAACAGGCTTCCCTCCCTAAGCCCAGAAAGCCATGTTAGTTCTCCCATTTAAAAACATTTAAACCCTTATACTGCCAACCTCCCATATCATTGCTTCTTTTTGCCATAGCAGAGCCAAAATGCCATAATACAGGAAAAAATACAGGCAGAAAAAAAAATGACATGTACACATTTCTAATCCTCCTGCCCCAACTCATCAGGAGGAGAAAAGGAGAGGAGGTGGAGGGGAAAGTGCCTGCAAATTAGTTGAATTAATTAGGGAAGAAAGAGAAGGGTATCCATCCAAACCCCTGGGTCATTAAAGGTGGTCAATTCAAACCCCTGGTCATTCAAGGAGGTCGTTCAAACCCCTGGTCATTCAAGGTGGTCAATTCAAACCTCTGATCATTGAAAGTGGTCAATTCAAGGTGGTCAATTCAAACCCCATGTCATTTAAAGTGGTCAATTCAAAGTGGTCATTCAAGCTCCCCCTGCCCCCCCACACACACACCAATTCCCTATTTACAATGGCAAGTGGCCCATGCATGGATAACATATATTTTGTGCTCCATAAATGAATAAACTCGCTTCTCGGACTGCCCCTTCCAACCCCTAACACACAAACACACACACACACACCCCTCAGTCGACCCGAGAAGCGAGTTTATTCATTTATGGAGCACAAAATATAGTTATCCACGCATGGGGGCCAGTTGCCATTGTAAATAGGGAATTGTGGGGTGTGGGTGTGTGTGAAGCTTGAATGACCACCTCGAATTGACCACCTTCAGTGACCAGGGGTTTGAATTGACCACCTTGAATTGACCAGGGGTTTGAATTGACCCACCTTGCCGACCCCTCCCTCAACTGTCAAACCAGCAAGAGGTGAGGGGGAGAAAGCAGCCTCTGGAGACCAGGGCCTCGAAAGAGGCTTCTTCCCACGTTCTCCAACGACACGTGTACGCGGCTCCCGCACGACGACGACGACGACGCCCACCCCGTCAGAGGGAGCTCCCCCCCCCCGCCGCCGCCTCACCTGGAGATGCTCCTGGAAGCGGATGGGTAGGATTTGAGCCATGGCGGCGGACGCGTTGTTGGGGTTTGGGGGCTCCAGCCCGACGCCGGGGATGGGGCGCTGGCCTTTCCTCAGGAAACGCAGGGGCGGCGAAGCGGAGGAGCCGGCGAGGGCTGCTCGTAATGGCGGGGCAGGCCGTGAGAGAGAGAGAGAGAGAATGAAGAGAGACGCTGAGGAGAAGCAGCAGCAGAAGCAGCAGCCCCCGCGAGCGATCCGGAAACAGCTCGCGCGAGCGGAAGGACACCGACGGGGGCCTCCTGAGGGAAGGGAGCGCAGCGGCCGCGCCTCCGCCTTATCCTCGCTCTGCCTGCGCCTTCACCTGCCGCGGATTAGCCGAGCGGCGGAAGGATCGCGCCGAGGAGGAGGAGGAAAGAGAAGAAGAACGCGAACCCGCGTTGAGGGAATCAATGGGCTCGGCGGAAGGATACGGAAAGCCGGAAGGGACTTTTTTTTTCCTCTCTCTCTCTCCCTCGCTCTCCCTCCCTTCGCTCTCTTCCTTTCGGTCGGCGTCTTCGTCGTGGTTGGTCGTTCTGCCCGAAGCCCCGCCTCTCCGAAGCGCTGGGTCTCCCTCCTTTTCCCCCCCCCGCCTTTTTTTTTTTGCCACATCATGCGACATGGGCGGGGAGGACGTCAGTTCCGTTCCGAGAGGAGCCCCGCCCATCTGGGGGTGGGTCACATGGTCGGAGGTTAGAATGGAAGGGGAGGAAAGAGAAGAAGAACGCGAACCCGCGTTGAGGGAATCAATGGGCTCGGCGGAAGGATACGGAAAGCCGGAAGGGACTTTTTTTCCCTCTCTCTCGCTCTCCCTCTCTCCCTCCCTTCTCTCTCTTCCTTTCGGCCGGCGTCTTCGTCGTGGTTGGTCGTTCTGCCCGAAGCCCCGCCTCTCCGAAGCGCTGGGTCTCCCTCCTTTTCCCCCCCCCGCCTTTTTTTTTTTGCCACATCATGCGACATGGGCGGGGAGGACGTCAGTTCCGTTCCGAGAGGAGCCCCGCCCATCTGGGGGTGGGTCACATGGTCGGAGGTTAGAATGGAAGGGGAGGAAAGAAAAAGAAAAAAGATCCGCAAGGTGGACGTTCTAGGGCGGAGGAAGTATAGCTCCTTGTTCGCTTTCCCGGTGGAATGCCGAAGGGGCGAAGTCCGCCGACGGCGCTATTTGCAATAGAGAGGGGGGAAGTGGGGGGTTAAAACGGGAATCGTGGGTTCGAATCCCGCCTGCGCCTCAGGTTAGGGTGACCTTGAATCGGTGACCTTAGAAAAAGAAAACGAAAGTAGTATGAAAACCGTGACTTCCGCTTATAAAATTATTTATATATAAAACCAAAGACAATCTAGGGGCAATCTAACATGTTAGCACAGGTCTCCTGCGTGAGCAGAGGGTTGGACTAGATGACCTCCAAGGTCCCTTCCAACTGCATTATGTACATTATTTAATAAGTAGGATAGTATTGCTTTGGGGACAGTCATCAGAGTTATATGCAAAGCCATCCTGGTTTAACTGCACATGTTGGCTTGATTCAAAACTGTTTCTTAAGAGGTAAGGAAAATGCAACAGATAGTCCTCAACTTACAGCCACAATGGAGCCTAACATTTCTGTACCTTAAGCAAGAGTTCTACCCTATTTTATGACCTTTCTTGCCACAGTTGTTAAATAAATTGCTGCAGTTGCTAAGTTAGTTACTTGGTTGTTAAGTGAATCCGGCTTTCCCCATTGACTTTGCCTGTCAGAAGGTCACAAAAGGGGATCCCTTGACATCCTAAATATGAACCAGCTGCCAAGCATTTGAATGTAAATCACGTGAGCATGGAACTGCTGCAGCGGTCATAAGTGTGAAAAATTGTCATAACATTTCTCAGTGTTGTTGTAACTTCGAACCGTCACTAAATGAACGGCTGTCAGCCGAGGACTACCTGCACTGCAGATAGACCTTGACTTTAGAATAGAATAGAATAGATTTTTTATTGGCCAAGTGTGATTGGACACCCAAGGAATTTGTCTTGGTGCATATGCTCCCAGCGTACATAAAAGAAAAGATACCTTCATCGAGAATCATAAGGTACAACACTTAATGATAGTCGTAGGGTAGAAATAAGCAATCAGGAAACAATATCAATATCAATATAAATCGTAAGGATACACGCAACAAAGTTACAGTCATGCAGTCGTAAGTGGGAGAAGATGGGTGATGGGAACGATGAGAAAATTAATAGTAGTGCAGACTTATAAATAGTTTGACAGTGTTGAGGGAATTATTTGTTTAGCAGAGTGATGGTGTTGGGGAAAAAACTGTTCTTGTGTCTAGTTGTTCTGGTGTGCACTGCCCTACAGCATCTTTTTGAGTGTAGACGTTGAAACAGTTTATGTCCAGGATGTGAGGGGTCTGTAAATATTTTCACAGCCCTCTTTGTGACTCGTGCAGTATACAGGTCCTCAATGGAAGGCAGGTTTGCAGCCATCGTTTTTTCTGCAGTTCTAATTATCCTCTGAAGTCTGTGTCTTTCTTGTTGGGTTGCAGAACCAAACCAGAGAGTTATAGAGGTGCAGATGACAGATTCAATCATTCCTCTGTAGAACTGGATCAGCAGCTCCTTGGGCAGTTTGAGCTTTCTGAATTGGCGCAGAAAGAACATTCTTTATTGTGCTTTTTTGATAACGTTTTTGATGTTAGCTGTCCATTTTAGATCTTGCGATATGGTAGAACCTAGAAATTTGAAGGTCTCTACTGTTGATACTGTGTTGTCTAGTATTGTGAAGAGGTGAAAGTATGGAAGGGTTTCTCCTAAAGTCTATCACCATTTCTACGGTTTTGAGTGTGTTCAGTTCCAGATTGTTTCGGTTGCACCATGAGGCTAGTCGTTCGACCTCTCATCTATATGCGGATTCGTCATTGTCTCGAATGAGACCAATCACTGTTGTGTCATGTGTGAACTTCAGTAGTTTAACAGATGGATCGTTAGAGATGCAGTCATTGGTATATAGAGAGAAGTGGGGAGAGCACACAGCTTTGGGGGGCCCTTGTGCTAAATTGTACAGGTATCTGATGTGATTCTATTTAACTTCACCTGCTGCTTTCTGTCTGTTAGGAAGCTTATGATCCACTTACAAGTCTGTTCAGGTACCTGTAATTAGTTTAGCTTAGTTAGAAGAGTGTCTGGAATGATGGTATTGAATGCTGAGCTAAAGTCTACAAAGAGGACCCTTGCGTAGGTCTTCGGAGTTTCAAGATGTTGTAGGATATAGTGCAGAGCCATGTTAACAGTATCATCTGTTGATCTATTTGCTCGGTATGCAAATTGCAAGGGGTCTAACAGTGAATCCGTGATGGTTTTCAAGTGGGACAGTACTAGCCTTTCAAAGGTTTTCATGACTACAGACATTAGAGCAACTGGTTTGTACTCATTCAGTTCCTTGATGGTGGGTTTACAACAGTGGTGAAATTCAGGTTTTTTCACTACTGGTTCTGTGGGCGTGGCTTAGTGGGCATGGCAGGGGTACTGCAGGATACTGCAAAATTTCCATTCCCACCTCACTCTGGGGCCAGCCAGAGGCATTTACCAGTTCTCTGAATTACTCAAAATTTCCGCTACCAGTTCTCCAGAACCTGTCAGAACCTGCTGGATTTCACCCCCCCCCTTTTTTATTTGTATTTATATCCCGCCCTTCTCCGAAGACTCAGGGTGGCTTACACTGTGTCAAGCAATTGTCTTCATCCATTTGTATATTAGAATAGAATAGAGTAAAATAGGATTTTATTGGCCAAGTGTGATTGGACATACAAGGAATTTGTCTTGGTGCATATGCTCTCAGTGTACATAAAAGAAAAGATACCTTCATCAAGGTACAACATTTACAACACAATTGATGATCAATATATCAATATAAATCATAAGGATTGCCAGCAACAAGTTATAGTCATATTATATACAAAGTCAACTTGTATTGCCCCCCCCCAACAATCTGGGTCCTCATTTTACCTACCTTATAAAGGATGGAAGGCTGAGTCAACCTTGGGCCTGGTGGGGCTTGAACCTGCAGTAATTGCAAGCAGCTGCTGTTAATAACAGACTGTCTTACCAGTCTGAGCCACAGAGGCCCACCCCTGCTTTACAACCATTCGTTCAGTGACGTTCAAAGCTACGACACTGAAAAATGGGATTGGTGGATGGTTGCAGCATCCAAAATTTGGACACTTAGCAACTGGCATGTGTATTTATGACAACTGCAGCATCTTTGGTAAAGGGATTGGCATTTCTGACCTTCCCAGCCAGCTGTTGATAAGCAAAATCAGTGGAGGAAACCAGATTCGCTTAATGACCACAATCCGCTTAATATCACCAGGGATTTGCCTAACTGGCAAAAATCAGGCGTGACTCACTTAAAGACTGCCTTGCTTAGCAGCAGAAATGCTGGTCCCATTTGCAGTCATAAGTCAAGGGCTACACGATTATTCCTGCCATTCCCCAAGTAGAATTTGGCAGGTTGCAATTTTTTTTTTCCCTATCTCCCTGGGCCAAAGGATGATCGTGCAATATTAATAATAGTACAATCAATATATAAAGCACTTTACAACATCGCAAAACCAAAACGTCCAGGCCTGGGCTTTGTAGAAACCGCAGTCTAAATTTAGATGTTTGGGCAGAAGAGAATCTAAAGTCACAGTAAAGGTAAAAGTAAAGGTTCCCCCTCGCACATATGTGCTAGTCGTTCCCGACTCTAAGGGGCGGTGCTCATCTCCGTTTCAAAGCCGAAGAGCCGGCGCTGTCCGAAGACGTCTCCGTGGTCATGTGGCCGGCATGACTCAACGCCAAAGGCGCACGGAACGCTGTTCCCTTCCCACCAAAGGTGATCCCTATTATTTCTACTAGCATTTTTTACCTGCTTTCAAACTGCTAGGTTGGCAGAAGCTGGAACAAGTAACGGGAGCTCACCCTATGACGCAGCACTAGGGATTCGAACCGCTGAACTGCCAACCTTTCGATCGACAAGTTCAGCATCATAGCCACTGAACCACCGCATCCCTGTGAAAGTCACAGAAGAACAACGTAATTATATACCGTATGAAAATTTCCTTCTCGCCCCTATAGCAATAGCACCTTTCTATACAGGTAGTCCTCGACTCGCGACCACAACTGAGCCCCAAATTTAGGTCGCCAAGTGAGAAATTTGTTAAGTGAGTTTTGTCCCATTTTGCGGCTTTTCTTGTCTCGTCGGTTAAGTGAATCGCTGCACTTGTTAAATTGATAACATGGTGGTGAATCTGCCTTCCTCGTTGACTTGGCTCGTCAGAAGGTCGTAAAAGGGGATCGCATGACCCCGGGATACCGCAAAGGTCATAAATGCGAGTCAGTTGCCGAAGATCTGGATTTTGATCACATGATCATGGGGATGGCTGCAACGGTCGTAAGTTTGAAAAATGGTCGTAAGTCGCTTTTTTCAGTGCTGTTGTAACTTTGAATGGTCAATAAATGAAGTCAAGGAGTGCCTGTATTTTGTTCGTCTTCTCTCAACCCTCTTATTTTTGTAAGAAACTGAACATCCATTCTCACTAGGTAAAGGGAAAGGTTCCCCTCGCACATACGTGCTAGTCGTTCCCGACTCTAGGGGGCGGTGCTCATCTCCGTTTCAAAGCCAAAGAGCCAGCGCTGTCCAAAGACGTCTCCGAGGTCACGTGGTCGGCATGACTCAACGCCAAAGGCGCAGGAAACGCTGTTCCCTTCCCACCAAAAGTGGTCCCTACTTTTCTACTTGCATTTTTTACCTGCTTTCGAACGGCTAGGTTGGCAGAAGCTGGGAAGTCACGGGAGCTCACCCCGTTACGCAGCACTAGGAATTCGAACCGCTGAACTGCCGACCTTTCGATCGACAAGCTCAGCATCTTAAGCCACTGAGCCACCGCGTCCCTTTTCCATTCTCACTGGGTACACACAATTAGACTATTTTGGGTGTTTCTTCACTCATTATGCCTCTTCCTAAAATCACTTTCTCTCAACCCAACATACGTCGCAGGGTTGTTGTTGGGCAGAAGAGGAGGCAGGAGTATTAGTATCAGCCCTGAAGCGAGCCTGGGTGAGGCCATCTTTGAGGCTTCATGATTGCCACAAGGCAGAGGGGGAGAAAGGGAGGAGGAAAATTAGATAGCTCGGCTTTGCCGTCAAAATAAAAAGTTTTCTTGTGGGAACCAAGATCGTTCCAAAGGGTGGCTGAGAAGAGGAGGAGTGGAGTAACCAGGCAACCTGCCAGCACCACTATTGGACAACGTGACCAATGATTTGGGAGGAAGGGGGAACTTTCGATTTTTAATTAGGTGAAAACCGCGGGAACTTTCAGAGTCGGTTTTCACCAGTTGTGTCAGTATGATGTATCCAATAAATTGTTCTTTCAGGAATCTATCTTCCTCAAAGTTCTGCTTTCAATGGGTGCATTACTTGGAACACTGACGTACCGTATGTTCCCAAATTTGACTTGATGGATCGAACGAAAAAGAGTGGGGGAAAAAAAAATCTAATAATAATTTCCTACATGGTGTCCACGGAGTGGGAGCAGTCAAAAACCCGTTTGTCATCACAGCACAATAGAAGCGCCTCCTCTGATTACTGTATAGGTCAGGAGTCAGCAACCTGCGGCTCTGGAGCCGCATGTGGCTCTTTTATCTCTCTGCTGCGGCTCCTTGTTGCCGGTCGGTTCCACAAGTGATAGGACTTTCGGTTAGGACAGGTAGAGGAAACAGGACACCGTGCTAGGTGGAGACTCTATGGTGGGGGAACCGCGCTTCCGGTCAGCACAGGAAAAAGGATGCCACGCTAGGAGGAGACTCTATGGTGGGGGAATTGGACTTTTGGTTGGCTCCAGAATTGAATGGGGAGCTTTGTGGCTCTTTGAGTGTTTAAGATTGGCAACCCCTGGTATAGGTCATAAATAGCCTTAGAGAAGTCTGTCGTACCTTCGAACAGTCACTAAGCAACCAGCTATAAGTCGAGGACCACACTGGCTGAGTTCACACAATACAAGCCAACCACATTCCTATTTGGTCAAGTGTATGTACCGGGTTAATACAATCCAGGTATCCTCAACTTACGACCACAGTTGAGCCCAAAATTTATGTTGCTGAGCGAGACATTTGTTAAGTGAGTTTTGCCCCATTTTACAACCTAAATGAACTGTTGTAAGTCAAGGACTGTGTAGAAAAAATGGTACCAGTCAGATGGATTTTTTTTTTCAGATTTTTGAAAATTCTTATTTTTCTAAATGCAACGTTGACCTCTTTCTTCCTTCTTTTTCCCTTGCGTTGTTGCATTGCTCTCGCAAGTTTTTCCCAGGTATGTTTTATTTTGCATTTTCCCCTCCCTGTGTAAGCCGCTAAGAATTGTTTGGATTGTGACAGGCCTAGAGATGCATTTGATAAATAAATTAAATATTCCTTCCACAAAAAAGAACATTGCAGTCACCCAAGACAGATGCTCATTCTTGGCTGCGTTCTCGAACAGACAGAGACAATATGCCCAGGAACACAATTTGAGCCATCAGAGATTTATAGCAAGAGTACAAAAATTTATTCCCATATTTTACAAACCGAAGGCAGCTGCTGCAGAATATATTACATGTGCACACAATATAGCTCGGTAATATGAAACAAGAAACCTATACGATAAAAGCTCCCGTTCGAAAATGTAACTTACCCGAATAAATCTGAGCCGATACGCTAAATTCAAATCGCACCAGCCAGAGGAAAAGAAAAATCAATGGCTGTACATGAAAACAAGAAACAAGATCTCCAAAAAGTTTAAATATATTCATTTTAGGATTCCCCCCCCCTCCCCCAATTTGGGGAAGAGAAAGAATCAGGATTTATTACGACGATGCTGTAATGTTCAAGCATCAAAAATTCTCATCAGTTTGCTTCTGATTTCAGCAGAACTGCAAACTAGCTTTTTAACCATATCTTAGTTGCGTGTAATGAATTTTCCTGCTACTGCAATTCATGGGATATCCCCGTAGGTGGGCTTCGCATAATTTAACAACCGTTTCGCTTAGTGCAGAACCGAAAATGTGAGCTTGCACGCGGCTTCGAACACATGGCGATTTCATGCGCGCGGCTTCTATCATACCTCGGGCAGCCGCGGTGAATACAGCGGACAAGGCACGGAAATCAACTGGGCTGCATGGGCGGAGTGAGCGAGGCAGATAGGACGGGATAGCGCCGGAACTGGTGGTTGGGCCCAGCCGGTGGTTGGAACTACCGGTTTTCTCGAACCGGTCTGACCCAGCAACAGCCCACCTCTGGATACATCACAAGAAACCCCAGGGACAAGTGAAGGTAAACTAATTTGGATTTATATAGATAGTTCTCTGTATGACCGGTTGCTTAGTGACCATTTGAAATTATGACAAAACTCCCTGGGAGTATACTTGCAAATCTGATTCGAAGTTCTGACAGCTGTGCCCTCTGCTGTCATGCGGTCATAATTCAAGTCATAATTCAATAACTCACATCTATGGCTGTTTGCAACATTCTGATGTCACCTAGCTGCGTTTTATGACGGTTTTGACCAAGCTTACTTAGTTTTTGGGCTAAACTAGCTCATAGCAAACCATGCTTAATGACCGCCACAGAAATGATCATAAAATCAATCCCGATTTACGATTGTTGCAGTTATGACCAAGATGGGTGGGCTGCATTACAGTCATAATTCGAGGACTACCTATATAGTTCAGACATGACTTCAGAAACACTGGGGTTTGAGGGGTCCCTAGTGCTCTCTGAGCTTGCTTGTTTTCTTGTAGACGTTTCGTTACCCAACTAGGTAACGTCATCAGTGCTGATAAGGAGTGCTGTTTGCTGTCAGTGTATATTGCTTGTCTCTGTGGGTAGGGGGTGGTCTTAGAGATTCTTTGTGTTGTGTCTCGTCCGATCTCACCACAGCCGGGGCCTTCTTATGCTTCCGAACACGGAGGAATGTCCTAGTATGCCTCCCGGCCCCAGCCCTGGCTCCATGCCCAGACAGGCTGAAGAGGAGGAAGTATCTCCAGCCCCCAGCCCTGGCTCCATGCCCAGGCAAACGGAGCAACTAGACCCCTCCCCCTCCTCCACAGCATGTGAGCCTGAGGGAGATCAATTGCCAACAGCTGCAGACTGGAGTGACCCTCGCGTCAGAAGACTTGATAGACGGAGGCAACAGAAGGAAGGGAGGGGCAGGCCTGGATAAGTGCTGAGTCATGGAGCCACACTCCATGGCCTATATAAAGGACCTGTTTTCTGGCATTCTCTGAGTCAGGCTGTTGTGTCTTGCCCGCGCTCACAGCAGCCGGGGCCTTCTTATCTGCTCCCGAACACGGAGGAATGTATGTCTCCCGTTCCCAGTCCTGGCTCCATGCCCAGACAAGCTGAAGAGGAGGGGGCACCTCCCGGTCCCAGCCCTGGCTCCATGCCCAAGCAGGCTGCAGAGGAGGGAGCATCCCCCGGCCCCAGCCCTGGCTCCATGCCCAGGCAAACGAAGCAACTAGAACCCTCCCCCTCCCCCACAGCATGTGAGCCTGAGGGAGGTCAATTACCAACAGCTGCCAACTGGAGTGATCCTCGCGTCAGAAGACTTGATAGACGGAGGCAACAGAAGGAAGGGAGGGGCAGGCCTGGATAAGTGCTGAGTCATGGAGCCACACCCCATGGCCTATATAAAGGACCTGCTTTCTGGCATTCTCTGAGTCAGGCAAAGTCTAAACATATCTTGCTGAAGTCACTTTCTGGTCTCCTGCCTGCTCTGAGGACTTTGCTAGGACTTTGGGCAGAGCTGCAGAGGCACGCCTGATTCGGATTTCCCTGACCTGGCCGTCAGCGGAGGAGTGGGACACGACACTTTGGTTGGGGTGTTTACTGATGGCTCTTTGGCACTTTCTTGATTCAAGATCAGTAAACAGCCTAACCCAAGAATCTCTACAACCGCCCTCACTCACACAGACAGGCAAGGCACCAGGATATAAGCTGACAGCAAGCACCACTCCTTACTAGCATTGATGATGTTACCTAGTTGGGTAATGAA
Source organism: Ahaetulla prasina (assembly GCF_028640845.1). Taxonomy (NCBI): domain Eukaryota; kingdom Metazoa; phylum Chordata; class Lepidosauria; order Squamata; family Colubridae; genus Ahaetulla; species Ahaetulla prasina. Next base: position 9,089,112 of record NC_080539.1, read on the forward strand.
ACGTCTGCAAGAAAAGAAGCAAGCTCAGAGAGCACCAAGGACCCCTCGTGTCAACCCTGAGTTACAAATATTCTCCTTTATTGGTACACTGGAGTTCGGGACCAGTGCAATCGAAACAACCTCACCTGCCTCTTAGCAACCAACCTAGAGTGTCAGATGTAATACCGATCCCTCAAATGGAGCCTGCAAGGGACGATGGTCTCTTCCCGAGCAGAAATTCTCACAAATTCCAACTAACAGCTACAGCCCTCAACGCTGCCTCATTTCTACGGATTGTCATTATATCATCTTCATTTTTAACGACCCCACAATCCCTTGCGGGGTGGAGAGTGTTTTAATGGCCGGATGCCCTTCCTGTCGCCAATGTGGAGTTTTGTTCAGCAGTTAATTTCTCAGTGTGCCCAGTAATGACTGATTGTTGTCATTATATAGGTAAAGGTAAAGGTTCCCCTCGCACATGTGTGCTAGTCATTCCCGACTCTAGGGGGCAGTGCTCGTCTCCGTTTCAAAGCCGAAGAGCCAGCGCTGTCCGAAGACGTCTCCGTGGTCATGTGGCCGGCATGACTCAACGCCAAAGGCACACGGAACGTTGTTCCCTTTCTTCCCACCAAAGGTGGTCCCTATTATTTCTACTTGCATTTTTTTACCTGCTTTTGAACCACTAGATTGGCAGAAGCTGGGACAAGTAACGGGAGCTCACCCCGTTACGTGGCGCTAGGGATTCGAACCGCTGAACTGCTGACCTTTCGAACAACAAGCTCAGCATCTTGGCCACTGAGTCACCACATCCCTTGCGTCATTATATACCAGATTGTATTTATTCCCCTACAGGGATAAAGTGATTCTTCAAACTTTTGTGGATCATCTATTTTTCCTCCTGGTTAGGTCTAACCTCTTTCCCAAATGCGAATAATCCCAATAGGAATCAGATTGATGGCAACGGCGGCAGCGTTGACAGTCCTAGCTAAAGTCCTTCGCAGAATTGCTGGATCCTTGCATTCTTTGCTGCTTCCTCTCCAGGTACCGAGCACGAGCATCTCTGATCGATTGCTCGTCGTTCCGTTTCTCCATCTTCCTGGCAGGTTCACCTGGTGCCTTTTCTGAAGACAAAAGATCAGAATTCAAAATGATGAAAGAGCAGGACTCTCCCCCACCCCGTCATCTCCTCCTATCAGAGCCGCCAAATACGCTTAAGCTTCGCATTCGCTAGCTGTTAGTCTGCCATCTACAGGGGAGGGAGCGGGACGGGAAGGGGGAAGGCGGCTACCAACTCATCGTACCTCTCAGAGACACCGTCTCAAGATCAAAGCTCTGAGAATGGAATGCAACGGCTCACCAACCAGCCCGCCGTTGACAAGATGTTCCCAAAACAATTTTTCCCCCAATATAATTGGATGATAAGGGACCAAGGAAGAAGAGGAACCGGATTGGGAAAATTTAACTGGCAAACTTTGGCGTGCGAACGTCAGTTCTGGCTTTGCTAATACTGCAATCCACTTGGCTTTTAGTAGAAATACACCTTTCACTTCAAATGGAGTCGAGGGTCTTTCTTAGCTAAGGGACCAAGTCGGGGCAGGTCTGACACCTCCTGTCTCAACACCTTAACCTAGACATGGATGACCTTCTGAATGTCCCACCACTTTGAAGCTCACCGTTCTGTCTTTTGAGGTCTTCCTTCCTCCTCCAATTAGCCATTTCTTCCTCTGTCACGTTCTCCCGGGCCATGCTGCTCAGCTCATAAGCGTCGATCTGGTGAAGCCGAGGAAGCAGATCCTGCACCCAGGCGTAGCGAATTGGACACGCCGTCCTTAAGTAAATCTTGGAGGTCACTACAACATCATGGAAGAGGATCCAGTCCAGCTGGTCTTCCTGATCATAGAGCTAAAGACGGTCCAGGGATTTAGGTAGAACATAGAACGAAAGGGTTGGAAGGGACCTTGAAGGTCTTCTAGCCCAGCCCCTGACCAACATCTGAAAGGGTTTCATTCTTCTGTGGACCAACCCACTTGGAGGGAGTCAGCTTGGAGACCCCTGAACAGGAATGTTCCTAGTAGAACAGTATGGGGGAACAATAGTCCCTTTATAACTTGTGGACTTCAACTCCCAGAATTCCCACGCTGGCTCAGGAATTCTGGGAGTTGAAGTCCACAAATCATAAAGGGACCGTCGTTCCCCATCCCTGTATTAGAAGAACCAATAACACTGCAATATCTTGTTGCAGAATGATGCCACTGCTCTACTCTTAGTCCCCACCTCAAACCCTAAGCAACTGAACTAGCCTCAGGAAAGTCAGAAATGCAAAGATTCTGCTCACGAAACTTTTCTCACTAGGTCTTTAGAACAAAATCTCCGCCACTCAACAATAATTAACCAGAAGAGGCAACTTACAGCAGATGATGGATGAATATAGGCCACACTGCCATGGCCGTCCATGGTGCGAAAAGACTTCCCTGAAGACCTGGAATTAAAGCCGAAGAAAAGGGAAGGAAGAGGGGAGTGGTGCGGTGGCTTAGAGATGGAGCTCTCGCCTCACAACCAGGAAGCTGCGAGTTTGACCCTAGGTAGAGACGCTGGTGGCTCAGTGGCTAAAATGCTGAGCTTGTTGATCGGAAGGTCGGCAGTTCAGCGGTTCGAATCCCTAGTGCTGCCGTGTAACGGGGTGAGCTCCTGTTACTTGTCCCAGCTTCTGCCAACCTAGCAGTTCGAAAGCACGTAAAAAATGCAAGTAGAAAAAATAGGGACCACCTTTGGTGGGAAGGTAACAGCGTTCCGTGCGCCTTTGGCGTTGAGTCATGCCGGCCACATGACCACGGAGACGTCTTTGGACAGCACTGGCTCTTCGGCTTTGAAACAGAGATGAGCACCGCCCCCTAGAGTCGGGAACGACTAACACATATGTGCGAGGGGAACCTTTACCTTTAGAGGCAGATATTTCTGTCTGGACACAATGAGAATCTATCTGCCGAACAAAACTCTACACTGCCGACAGGAAGGGCATCTGGCCAGTAAACCCTCTGCTAGCTCCATTCAGTTGCCCAGACTCCACCCCGCCAGGGATTATGGAATCATTAAAAGATGATGAAAAGGGGAGGAGGAGGAATTTGCTTTGCCCCGATGCCCCGATGTTTCCTCAAATTCCCCAAGGACTCCAGTTAGGGAAAATCGCAAAAGCTCCTTGCAACTCAGCAGCAAAAATTACGATCCAAAGGCTGCGAGGTTTGGGCATCGCTGTCTGCCCTACACCGACTTCACCCTCCTCCATCCCTCCCCGAATGGAAGGCCTTACCTCCGGGCCACGTTGGCAAAATAACCTGCGCAGAGACACCTCCTTAGGATCTCGTTTCGGGAACCGTCATAGTCTTCCTTTGGGAAGTCTGGCAGCTGGAGAACAAAATTCCACAGAGAAATGTTCTTTGTGGTTAAAGAAAACTATTTTGTTTAAGTCTTTTCTTTTTTTCTTTGTTGAGTGCAATTTTATAAAAAATCATGACAATCATTTTAATTTTAGTATATTCTTTACTATGGACTTTAAAAAATAGAATTATAGGTAATCCTCAATTTATGCTCAGAATTGGGACCAGAATTTCCAGTATCAAGAAAGGCAGTTGTTAAGCGACTTACAACCGAATTAACAACCATTTTTGCCCGGTTACTAAACATATCATTGCAGTTGTTTAGTGAATATGTGGTTGTTAAGTGAATCCGGCTCCCCCCACTGCTTGTCAGAAGCCAGCTGGGAAAGTTGCAAATGGCAATCGCATGACCCTGGGACGCTACAACCGTCATAAATACATGCCAGTTGCCAAGCACCTGGATTCTGATCACGTGACCGTGGAGAGGCTGCGACAGTCATAAGGGTGAGGACGGGTGATAAGTCATTTTTTTTCAGTGCTGTTGTAACTTCCAAGGGCTACAAAATGAATGGCTGTACATTGAGGACGATCTACTGTAAACTGGATTGTGGTGAATAATAAAACAGAGCAGAGCCAATGGATGCATAGATGACCTCAGGTACACGGAAGATGACAGACTGATGGAGATCTCAGAAGATGAAAGTTAATGTCAGACGGGGAAATCGAGGAGGAATGGGTGGACAGGTGATGATAGCTAGCTAGCGAGAGAGAGAGAAAGAGAGAGAGAGAGAGAGACAGACAGACAGATATAACTGGATGATAGAGATAGATGGATAGATCAGATGGAACTACCTACCTACCTACCTACATATCTCTCTCTCTCTCTCTCTCTCTCATCTTAGATGCATGTATGTATGTATGTATGTATATATGCATACAGTGGATAGAGATAGATAGATGATAGATAGATAATGGATGGATATGATAGATAATAGATAGAAAAAAAGAAAGATGGTAGGTAGGTAGATGATAGATAGATAGATAGATAGATAGATAGATAGATAGATAGATAGATAGATAGATAGATAGATAGATAATAGCTAGCTAGCTATTTATTTATTTTATTTATTTAATTTTGTCATAACAATATACACAAGCATAACACAAAAGATTATATAATATATAAACATATATATGAGGAGAAACAAGGTAGTATAAACATATATATATATATATATGGGAAGAAACAATAGGACAGGAACGGTAGGCACGTTTGTGCTCTTATGCACGCCCCTTAAGCTAGATGATAGGTAGATGACGGATGGATGGATAGATAGGTTATAGATAAGATAGATAATAGGTAGATGACAGACAGACAGACAGATATAGATTCAGGGGTGAAATCCAGCAGGTTCTGGTAGGTTCTGGAGAACCGGCAGCGGAAATTTTGAGCAGTTTGGAGAACTGGCAAATACCACCTCTGGCTGGCCCCAGAGTGGCATGGGAATGGAGATTTTGCAGTATCCTTCCCCTGCCACGCCCACCAAGCCACACCACACCCACCAAGCCACGTCCACAGAACCGGTAGTAAAAAAAATTGGATTTCACCACTGTATAGATCAGTGGTAGTCAACCTGGTCTCTACCGCCCACTAGTGGGCATTCCAGCTTTCATGGTGGGCGGTAAGGGTTTTTTCCGATACTGAAGCACTTTCCTTTTTTTAAATTTAATTGACTTTTTAAAAAATTTTCATAGCATTATTTAAAAACATTTTCATTAGGTTTTCATAAAATTCCCCGTGACAATTTAAATTTCTGAAAATATACTATTTGTATCGCCCGCACATAAGTTTAGTTCACGTTACGTAAGTGAAATTAAGTGCGACCGCAAACAAAACAGCCTCATCCCAGAATAGCTCGCGCATCTCCGCCCACACCGCCCAGCTATAACAGACAAGCAGAGCTGGTAGCCGGCGCCCACCCACCCCCCAAAAAAACCCCAATCCATGATGCGCGAGAGGCATGCGCAGCCGATGATACACTTTATAAATCACCATTACTGTGGAACCGGTGGGCAGTTAGAAAATTTTGCTACTAACAGAGATACAAAAGTGGGCAGTAGGTATAAAAAGGTTGACTACCCCTGGCATAGATTGATGACATCAGATGATCTTAGAAGGAAGAGATGGACAGATAAATCTTCCAACGGTATTAGATGGTCTCAGATTGACAGAAGATCGAAACAAGCAAGAAATGATCCAGGATCCACTGGCAAGCTTTGATCTACCTGTTTCAGCCTGTCGATGATTTCACGGAGCTGTCTTTCTACGCTGAATGCCAGCTTCACAGCTCTCCAATGGACCCAGTTTTCTTGACACCAAACAGAAGGAGACTCGCTGGAGAAAAAAGCATAAAGACAGGAAAAGAAGTAAAATTATACTGTTTCCCACCCAGTAGAAAATGCATAGGTTGCGTTTTGCTGTAGCCCGGAGCCCAGAAGGAGCAGACTGTCGTTTTTGACAAGGCACAGTGGTGAAGAGCTAGCAGGCGCCAAACCAATATCAACATCTCAGATTAAAAACTCTCAAATTAAAGATGAATGGTTTAAAAAGGTTTAAATCTCAAGAAGTGGCGTATTCTTAAAGTGGCCCATTCTCTGGAGGCATATTTTGATGCCTCCATTTTCAAACTCAGTAGGTTTCTTGGAAGATTTGGGCATTTTGTGAAAAAAATATGTATTCTAAAATATATTATTGTGCCCTCAATAGCAAAGTAAAACCCAGAAGTAAAGATTTACAATAAACCTTATTGGTTTGGTTTATTGTCCAGAAGGTCAGGAATTAATATTCAAAATCTTGGATGCTGAATACAAAAAATCGAGTATTACTTAATGAATTTATTAAGGTGGAATCTGTAAGAGTTGTTTAATTTTTTTTAAAAAGAGAAAGATATAATGGTTCTTTTTCTCACCATCACCACCCAAAAAAAATTGACCTTGAAATATTCCAAATATCCATACATCCCAGTGGTGAAATCCGAACCGTTTGCTAGCTGCTAATGCGCGCCGTGCGCCAAATGCACACTGCATGCGCATGAGCAGTGCGCACCAAACACGTGCTGTGCGCACGCACACACATGCGCAGTACATGCCAAAAGGCGGCTTGGGAAGGTAAGTAGAACAGCAAGCGGGGGGGGGGGGGATCAGCTGTCCTGCACGATTTAGCTTTGCTAGAAAGCAGATTTCCTGCTTTCTAGCAAAGCTAAACCCTGCGGCACAGCTGATCATCGGAAATACCCGTACAAACTGGTGGCTATCGGTTCGCCCGAACCAGTAGCTTTTTAAACTGCTGGTTCAACCGAACTGGTATCTTTTTAACTACAAGTTTCCCTGAACCGGTAGTTTTTATCACTACCAGTTTTCCTGAACTGGAGCGAACCTGTAGCATTTCACTCCGAATGCATCCATATTACTGACATTCCCATTTTGTCCTCAGCCTCAGAGATCTTATTCATATATCTGTATTTTCATTTATATTTCTGTATTCTCATGTTCATACATCTCAGCTTTCAAGGCACTTGAAAATATTAATAATCTGTTGCTTAAAAATGGTGTGCCATGACAACCTGAACAAAGCGTACAGTTATAACTTCCAGCTCATCCAGTTTTCCACTTTTTTTGGGGGGGGGGGAGGAGGCAAATTTCCCACCATTATTTATCCCCATGAAAAATCCTCTACTACTGTTGTGGTCCGCCAGCAGCCTGTGGACATGGCAACAGAGTCGGACAGCGATGAGGCTGAGATGAGGCCAGGGCCGTTGGGGAGTGAGGTGCTCCAGAGCCTCCAGAGACTGATAGTAGTGAGGCAGAGGAACAGGAGGAGCCTGTCCCTAATGCACGCATGAAAAGAGCTGCCAGAAGGAAAGAGCGGCTCAAGCAAAAAGGACAACTCAGGAGTAGGGCCAAGAGATGATTGGCTCCCTCCCATAAGGCTTAAAAGACCAGCAATAGTGTTTGGGCTTTGCCAGAAAACAACCTTGGTTGCTTGGTCTTCTGCTTCGTCTACGTCTTGCATTTATTTTTGTGACTTCTGAACGTTTGCCAAGAAAGGCCTTTGGCAGTTGGCTTAATTGGACCAAGGTTTGTGATAGGTCTGAGGAATTTGTGTTGGGAGGAATTTGCTTTAATTTAGTTGAACTATGCTGGGAATGAAGTAATTCTCAGCTGTTCGAATAAAGTTTGTTTGTTTTTTCACGGACTGAGTTTCCTACTACCTACTTGGGCCTGGGTCACAACAACTACCAGCTTTCCACCACTCAGTACAGTATTTTTACAAACTTAGCAGCTTTCAGAGGTGAGGACTTCAATTCCCAGAATTCCCCTGCCAGTCGTGCTGGTTGAGGTATTCTGGGAGAGGAAGTCCACCCATTTGGCTGAAAAATACACATCAACGTATCTTAAAATATGCTGGCTGGAGAATTCCCGGAGTGGAAATCCACCCATCCAGTGGTGGTATTTAACTGGTTCAGACCGGTTCGGGCGAACCAGTAGTGTCAACCTGCAGGTGGGCCCACCCACCCGCCCCGGCACTATGCCATCCTATTTAGCCACGTTTTCTAAGCCATGTGCATGCAGGCAAACCATGCAGAGGCGCGTGCAAAGCGCAAGCGCGGAAGGCCGCGTTCACATTTTTGGTGTGCGGCGAACCGGTAGTAAAATTATGTGAAACCCTCCCCTGCACCCATCTCAAAGCAAGCTGGCTGGGGAATTCTGAGTGCGGAAATCCACCAGGCTAGAGAATTCTGGGAGATGAAGTCCACACACCTTAAAGTTGCCAAGCTTGACAAATACTGACGGATATAATTTTCCCGATAAGCTGATATGTGTTCCCCAACTCTACCTCTGCTCTTTTTGCTATCAACAGGTTTTCTTAAAACTCTAGAGCAGGAATGTCCAACCTTTGGGAACTTTGAGACCGGTGGACTTCACCTCCCAGAATTCAACTCTCTGCCATGTTGGGATTCTGGGATTGGAAGTCACCGGTCTCAAAGTTCCCAAAGTTAGACCACCCTTGTTCTACACATTTGCAGGACCTTGCTGCCAAACAGCCTTGAGTGTCTTCCCAGCACAAAATATCCCAGTTTTGCATTCAGCTTATTCTCCGAAGACTATCCGGCTACCTTGCTTTGCATTGCTCAAAGATATTCAGGAGAGTGGTAAAGTCATTGCTTCCTCCCATTTGTAGAGAGAGCTGCTGGTGCCGTAGCTCAGCTTCCTTCTGCTTCTGTTCCTGCCCTAAGGAATACGGAAATTGAAATCATTTTTTTTTCTTTTGTCCTTCGAAAAGCAGACACACCGTCATTCAAGAAACACTGGACGGACTGCTAGCTTTTTTTAATGAACTGTCTACAGAAGATACCATTAGCCAACTTAGCCACTTGAACAAAAATAATGGATGTTATCGAGATCAGTGGCCTCCAACTTTTTGGGCACTCTTCCATGGAGAGAGGTTTTTCTATGGACCGGAAGGGGTGTGGTTTCGCACGTGGTCTGCATCCCACGAATGGGGCATTGCTTGTTTGCGTGGCCCAGTTTCTGGCATGCCCAGTGCCAGGCCACGGACCAAGCGTTGGGGACCCCCGATCTAGACCTCAAAATCAGATCCTCCAAAAGGCCGATTTTGATTTGATCACCGGTAAAAATGCTTCAGAGGCTGTGTGAGCTGCCATGCGCTCTGAAACACGTTTCTAAACCGAATCTCAATGTTTTCAAATTCTCAATCACAACCTGGTGTATATTTAGAAAACCAGTTTACACACTCCTTTTTCACCCAGATTTTCTCTGTAATTGTGATGCAATGGAGCCAGTTTGTAGATGCAGCGACACCAATTTTATACCATCATATTTAAGGTTGGGTTTTGGACAGAGATCTCCCTCCCTCCTTTCCTTCACTCTCTTTTTGTTTTTCCTTCCTTCCTTCCTTCCTTTTCTTTCCCTCCCTCCTTCCCCTTCCTTTCCTTCCTTCCTTCCTTTTCTTTCTTTCCTTCCTTCCTCCCTCCTTTCTTTCGCTCTCTTTTTGTTCTTTTCCTTCCTCTTTCCTTCCTTCCTTCCTTCCTTCCTTCCTTCCTCCTTCCTTCCTTTCTTTCCTCCCTCCTTCCTTCCTTCCGTCCTTCCTTTTCTTTCCCTCCCTCCCTCCCTCTCTTTCCTCTTTCTTTCCTTCCTTCCTTTCTTCCTTCCTCTTTCCTTCCTTCCTTCCTCTTTCTTTCCTTCCTTCCTTCCTCCCTCCTCCCTCCTTCCTTCCTTCCTTCCTTCCTTCCTTTCTTTCCTCCTCCTCCTCTCTCTTTCCTCTTTCTTTCCTTCCTTCCTTTCTTCCTTCCTCTTTCCTTCCTTCCTTCCTCTTTCTTTCCTTCCTTCCTTTTCTTTCCCTCTCTCCCTCTCTCCTTCCTCTCTTTCCTTCCTTCCTTCCTTCCTTCCTCTTTCTTTCCTTCCTTCCTTTTCTTTCCTTCCCTCCCTCCCTCCCTCCTTCCCCTTCCTTCCTTCCTTCCTTCCTTCCTTCCTTCCTTCCTTCCCATGTGACCAGGCTGAAATTATCATACTTTGGACATAAGGTGTGAAGACACAGCTCTCTGGAGAAAGCTCTGATGCTGGGAAAGGTAGAAGGAAAGAGAAGAAGTGAATGACCAGCAGCAAGAGTAGAGGGACTCAAAACAGGAATGGGGACAGCAGTAGAAGAGCTGAAGGGGATACATTATTATTAATGCTTATTATGTATTATACATTATTATTTGATTTTAATTATTATTTAATTATAAATATTTATTAATAATTAACTTATTTTTAGAGACAGTTTGGTTTAGCAGTTAAGGCACCAGACTAGAAAACGGGAGACTGTGAATTCTAGTCTCATCTTAGCCATGAAAGCCAGCTGGGGGACTTTGGGCCAATTACTCTCTCTCAGCCCAACCTACCTCGCAGGCGTATTGTGGGTAAAATAGGAAGAAAAAGGAATATTATGTGTGTTCACTGCTTGAGTTACTTACAAAAATGAGAAAGAGGGGAAGGAAGGAAGGAAAGAAAGGAAGGAAGGAGAAATACTAGAGAAGAGATAGGATGGGAAAGGAGAAAGAGGAAGGAAGGAAGGAAGGAGCAGGAGGGAGTGAGAAAGAAAGTAAGAAGACATAAAGAAGGAAAGTGGAGAAGAAAGGGAGGAAGTGAGGAAGGAGAGAGGAAAGAAGGAAAGGAAGGAAGGAAGGAAGGAAGGAAGGAAGGAAGGAAGGAAGGAAGGAAGGAAGGAAGGAGAAATACTAGAGAAGAGAAAGGAAGGGAAAAGAGAAGTAAGGAAGGAAGGTCGTTTAAATTTTTTAAAATATAAATTCTTTTTTTGGATGATAAAGAATCCCTTGAGTGGATCAGGCTTAATGTTTTTGGTTTTAATTTTTTTTCTGAAGAAGATTTAAGCGATAAAACAAAGGCATTAAACTATTTAAAACCTGTCTTCACATTTTCCAGAGGAGCAGTGAATCTCCTAACTCCAACATAATGACCACTTTTTTAAAAACAAGATTCTATCAAGCTTCATCAAGGTTGGGGGGGGGGGAAAATAAAGGACATTCACAGCACAAAACTTTCCAAGCCACAAATCTGTCTAGTAGTGACTTTTTGCTGCCAAACACAACTTATTCCAGAAAACTTTGCTGTTTGGCATTTTCTACTTCATATCGTTTTTAAGGACAACAGAAATAAAGCTCAATAGGAACAGAAACATTCTGTGCAGGATAAAGGAAGGCTGTGATTCCCATCGGTGTCCCCAATTAACCCCCCAAACCACTGAGGGTGAAAAGAAAGCAAGAGCAGATAAGATGCCACTCTGGCCTCACATCACTTTCCTGGAGGACTAATGGCTGCTCAGTTGTCCAACCTTGGCCACTTTAAAGACTTATGGACTTCACTTCCCAGAATTCCCCAGCCAGTATAGGGAATTCTGGGAGTTGAAGACCACAAGTCTTTAAAGCGGCCAAAGTTGGACACTCCTGAACTACACATTAGTCCAGATTCAGACCAAATGCTAGATAGTAATGAAGGCTTTCACCTTTAATTATTAATCTACAACAAGCCATGATTGCACATTGTGGTTAAGGAATTGCTCCGTAGTTACATGACCTTTCGCCGTGAATTGAAAACGTACTTGTTCATCCAAGCGGGACTGGCTTAATTTTTAACTTTTAATTTTTAAATTCTGAAATTTGAATTTTAATAATTTTAAATTGGGGTACTGTGTTTTATTGGGGTCAATCTGACGGTTTTACATTTAAACTTTTAAATTTTTTGGCCATTATATAATATGTTATTTTAATTTGTTGTTTTAATATTGTATATCGTATATTTTTAATTTGGCTGTACACCGCCCTGAGTCCTTCGGGAGAAGGGTGGTATAAAAGTCTAAATAATAAATAAATAAATAAAATAAAATAAATAAAATCTGCCTTTAGACATGGCAGGCCAAAGGACACCATTGGAAAATCTGAAGGACCACTTGGGCACAAATTATCTTGGAGAAAATGTATTTAGATGGTCACTAAGAGTTGACAGTGGGTAATGGCCCCAATCCATCAAAAATCAATCAAACCAAATCACATTGCAGTTTGTTGACTTTGTTGTTAGTCACAACTGAATGTGTAATTTAGGAAAAGGGGCTTTCAGAGAAAATAAGGTTACACTCATGCTTTCGTTCTGGCTTCGCTGATATTCCACAATGCAAAATACTGTATTTTTCGGAGTATAAGACGCACCGGAGTATAAGGCGCACCTTAGTTTTTGGGGAGGAAAATAAGAAAAAAGCTGATTGGCAGGTGGATCGGCCTCCCGGAATACCCCCAACCAGCTGTTCCCAGAGGTGAATTTTAGCAACAGGTTCCTTGGTTGTGAGTTCTGTGCCTTGCTTTCTTTTGGCTTTTTTTTTTCTGCCTCGGAAACTCCGTTTCAAAAAAAAAAATTTTTCTGCCTCTGAAAGCCTCCAAAACAGAACTTCAGAAAAAAAGCCTCTGAAGCTCTTTGGGAACTTTTTTTCTGCAGCTCTATTTGGTGGCTTTTTTTTTCTGAAACTGCTTTTCTGAAGCTTCGTTTTTGATACTTTTTTCAGCCTCTGAAACCTCCGTTTGAGAAGCTGGGCGGGGCTACATTCGGAGTATAAGACGCACCCAGATTTTCACCCTCTTTTGGGGGGGGGAAAGGTGCAACTTATACTCCAAAAAATACGGTAAGTGATGATAAATGATGACAATTGTTCTGCTCAAAGCATCACAGGACCATCCATATATTTTGGCCAGAGAAACCAAAGAGGTCAAAAATTAACAGGTTACTAAGACCTTCATTTTTGGACAATCCAGGTCATCAGCATGTATTCTTTTTTATATATATATAATTTTATTTATGGTTTTTTTCTTTAACCTCCGTAAGTTCTTGGTGAACAGTTTATTATCTGGGTCAATATACTTTGCATACAATTCTGATAATGATATTACCATTTAAATATACACAATCCTAATTTTTCAACTTCTAGCGTTTGTGTATACATAGTAATTATAATATGTTTCAGTATACATAATACTATTTTCCCAATTTCTACTTTCTATTTCTTTTTTCTAACATTTACTAAAATAACCGCCATGTTAAAAAATATTCTATATCAATCCATCATCTCTTGCCCTTTTTAGAATTTCAACTCTTATTAACATTTTGGTGAATCTTTCCTGCTTCTCCATCACCAAGCATTCTGCGGTGTTCACTCATTTGCAACTGGAGTCGGTGACTTGAAAACACTTTCTAGATCTCCACTTCCCTGGGTGCCTGGTTCCTAGGGTGCTAGGAAAATCTCCATTTTCCTAGATGTTTGGTCCTAGATCTCTGCTGTCTTGGAAGCCTGATCCTAGATCTCCACTTACCTGGAAGCCTAGCCCTAAATACAATACCTGCTTTCCTGGAACGTTCATTCTAGATCTGTTTTCCCAGAAGCTTCGTTCTAGAACTTGCTTTCCTGGAAGCTTCATTCTAGATCTCTGCTTTCCCAGAAACTTCGTTCTAGACTTTGCTTTCCTGGAAGGTTCATTCTAGATCTCAGCTTTCCCAGAAATTTCATTCTAGACCTTGCTTTCCTGGAAGGTTCGTTCTAGATCTCTGCTTTCCCAGAAACTTCATTCTAGACCTTGCTTTCCTAGAAGGTTCATTCTATATATCTGCTTTCCCAGAAACTTCGTTCCAGACTTTGCTTTCCTGGAAGGTTCATTCTAGATCTCTGCTTTCCCAGAAACTTCATTCTAGACTTTGATTTCCTAGAAGCTTCATTCTAGATCTCTGCTTTCCCAGAAACTTCATTCTAGACCTTGCTTTCCTAGAAGGTTCGTTCTAGATCTCTGCTTTGCCAGAAGCTTCGTTCTAGACCTTGCTTTCCTGGAAGGTTCATTCTAGATCCCGGCTTTCCTAGAAGTCTGGTTTCATAACCACCTCTTCCCACAGAACGCATGTGGTGGTGACTAATGAGGTTCCAACCATACCATACCAAGGTAAAATGTGGGTCTTGACAGGGTAACAACCAGCCATGGCCACCATCCCCCAATCCCACCGGCTCTCACCTGGATGAATGAAGACCTTCTCCACAGAAAACATGGCCGCAATGGGGAGCAGCAAGTCATCACAGCCCAGAGAGGCAGCCTTGAGGACGGCACAGGACAAGTTAGGAGGCAGAGGAAGCCAAACCATCAGCTGGCCCAATTTGGTCACGTGACCTTGCCTACCATTTGAGGTTGGAAGAGAAGATTCATGAAGGATTATGTTCTTCAGTTAACTGGCTCACACAAGATGTTCAACTATCACCTAGGGAAGGTTAGCCCACAGTGTGACTCGGGATATCCCATTAAGCTTATCAATGAAGGAGATGACCTGGCTGAACCCGAGGGAGGGGTCAAACATGTCGTCAATCTTGAGACCCTTCGAACCAGTGGTTAAATGTAAAATTTGTTATTACTGGTTCTATGGGCATGGCTTGATGGGGGAGAGGTTAATGTGACTGGGTGGGCATGGCCAACTTTTTTTTTTACTTTTAAAAGCATTTTTTCTACAATCTCTTCGGCCCAAGAGGTTGTAGAAAAAATGCTTTTAAAAGGCTCCTCTGACGATCCCAGCTGAGTTGCCTGACCCTCAGAGGCTTTTCTTTTCTTTTAAAAGCATTTTTTTTTGCCTTTAAAAGAAAAGAAAAGCCTCTGACTATCAGGCAACTCAGCTGGGATCATTAGAGGAGGCTTTTAAAAGAAAAAATGCTTTTAAAAGGCTCTGATGATCCCAGCTGAGCCACGTGATCATCAGAGGGTTTTTTTTTTACTTTTAAAAGCACTAGAAAAAATGCTTTTAAAAATAAAAAAAAACCTTCTGATGATCGCGCAGCTCAGCTGGGTGGGGGTGGGGCAGGGATTTTTGCTACCGGTTCTCCAAACCACCCGCCGCCATCGCCTCAGATCGGGTGTACTTCTCTGAAAGCTCCCCAGTACAAATAATAAAGTTTACCTGTCAATTGCTCCGCATTGATAGAGCTGCTTAAGGGCGACTAGAATGTGCTTCTCATCCGGATGGTCCAAATATGGAAAGCTGTTAAAAGCAAAGAAGATGACTTTGACAGAGATGTACAGGAACTGTTACCTAAAAGGGCCTGAAGTTTTTAAAATCTAGAGTAATAGGATAACATTTGGAAGCAATTCAGGCAGACCCCTCCCTAATTGAGCCTCTGGTGGCTCAACAGACTAATGCAATCTGTTATTAACAGCAGCTGCTTGCAATTACTGCAGGTTCAAGCCCCACCAGGCCCAAGGTTAACTCAGCCTTCCATCCTTTATAAGGTAGGTAAAATGAGGACCCAGATTGTTGGGGGCAATAAAAGCTGACTTTGTATATAATATACAAATGGATGAAGACTATTGCTTAACACAATGTAAGCCGCCCTGAGTCTTCGGAGAAGGGCGGGATATAAATTAAAAAAAAAAAAATTCTAGCAGCAGGAGGAGGAGGACTGTGGGAACCTTGGTGTTTTCTGAGCTTAGTTGCATTCTTGCAATTTTCATTACCAAACTAAGTAACATCATCAGTGCTGGGAGTGGGGGATGAGGAGGAGGAGGAGGAGGAGGAAGGGGAGAATGACTGTGGGGTCCTTGGTGTTCTCTGAGCTTGGTTGCTTTCTTGAAATGTTCATTACCAAACTAGGTAACATCATCAGTGCTAGAAGGGAATGGGATATGCAGAGGAGGAGGAGGAGGAGGAGGTTGGGGGAGGAGGGAGAGAGTGGAAGGGGAGGACTGTTGAGTTCTTGGTTGCTTTCTTGCAGACGTTTTATTACCAAACTAGGTAACATCATCAGTACTAGACGAGGAGGCAGAGGAGATGCAGCACAATCAGGCTTGTAAAATTCTGTTACTACAGCCATATTCAGCAAAATGAGTTTTAATCTTTCTGTGGGGTTGATCCCAGTCTACCTGGTGGAGCTGACAAAACCAATGTGGAAATCAATAAAAGCACAATCTGATTCACATAGGCTGGGCAAAATTCCTGTTTGAAAAAAACAAAAAACACAATCTCCAAATGCAGGTAGGCCTCATTTTACAACCATTCGTTTAGTGACTGTCTAAAGTTCCTGTCAGGCCTGGAAGCCATCTTTATCCTTGGATCTTCAGGCCTGCCACATTTACTACTGTGGGAAACTGGGAGGCAGGATTGTATGGAGCATGGGTGATATATATACAGTCATAATAACATTCCTTTCTCAGGGAGACAAGGACATTCTGCCCTACCCCTGGAGGGGTGTGGCTGGGAGGCATCTCCAGTTGGGAGGGTGGATTGATTGGGCCATGTGATGGACATGTGGGCGCAAGGGAAGGGACTTGGACTTTCCTTTGGGTGGGGAAAACCTGGAAGCTTTCAGATTCGGGTTTTCCCAGATGTGGCAATATGACATCTCTCATAAAATGGAACTTTGAGGAAACTCAAGCCTCGGAGTTTTCTTTCGTTGGGGGTGTTACTTGGAACCCTGACAGTTACAATGGCATTGAAAAAAGAGACTTAAGATCGTTTTTCACTTACGACCATGGCAGCAACCCCCATGGTCATGTGATAAAAATTCAGACGCTTGGCAACTGGCTCCTGTTTATGACCGTTGCCGTGCCCTGAGGTCACGTGATCACCTTTTGCGACCTTCTGAACAAGCAAAGTCAATGGGGAAGCCAGATTCACTCTACAAGCATGTTACTAACAGTAACTGTCAGTAAGTGAGCGAGCGAGACACTGCAGTGATTCACTTAACAGCTATGACAAGAAACGCCACAAATTGGGACAAAACTCACTTAATAACCATCTCGCTTAGCGCCCACATGTCCATCACCTGGCCCAATCAATCCACTCTCCCAACTGGAGATGCCACCCAGCCACACCCCTCCAGGTGTAGGGCAGAATGTCCTTGTCTCCTTGAGAAAGGAATGTTATTATGACTAAATATATATCACCCATGCTCCATACAAACCTGCCTCCCAGTTTCCCACAGTAGTAAATGTGGCAGGTTTTGTGGGAGGTTTTGGGGTCAGTCGTGATTGTAAGTCAAGGACTACCTGTATAACAGTTTCCCCTACTCTTGTTTTTTTATTGGCATTTATATCCCGCCCTTTTCCGAAGACGCAGGGCGGCTTACACTGTGTCAAGCAATAGTCTTCATCCATTTGTATATTATATACAAAGTCAACTTATTGCCCCCAACAATCTGGGTCCTCATTTTACCTACCTTATAAAGGATGGAAGGCTGAGTCAACCTTGGGCCCGGTGGGACTTGAACCTGCAGTAATTGCAAGCAGCTGCTGTTAATAACAGACTGCATTAGTCTGTTGAGCCACAAGAGGCCCCCTCTTGAACAACAATCTTACAGGGTAGGCTGGGCAGACAAAGAGCGACAGAGAGCCAATAGGAACAAGTCTCGCTTTGGTGCTTAGGTCAGCATTTGAGGAACGAGATCCACGCCAAGGATTACCTGATGACGTTGTGGATGGCCAGGCACTTCAAAGTCAGCATCACGGATGTCAAACTGGTCCGTTTGATCTCTGGAACCATGTGGTCCGGCATGCACTCTTCCCAGAAGTCCTTGTTATAGACCCGGAAGCATTTCCCAGATGCCGTTCGACCGGCCCGGCCCGCGCGTTGCACCGCCTCACTCCTAGTGGTAGCACATGGAAAACAGAAAAATCTCAGCTACTTATTAGCCAAATGTCTCTGGAGATTCAGGTCAGGGTTGTCCCAAAGGTGTTTTTTTCAAGAGCCAACTGGACTTTCTGGTTTTTTCTTTTGAAGACGTTTTGCTTCTCACCTAAGAAGCTTCTTGAGTTTTGACTGGATGGTGGGGAATGGAAGGATTTATGCTCCTTGCAGATAAGCTGGTCATTTGCATCCTTTTAGTGGGTCGTTAAGGTCACCTGTTGTGCCTTGTCCTCCCTCCTCTCCTCAGCCGGGCCCCTCCCTCCTCCTGCCGGGCCTGCTATCAGATTCAGAGTCTGATAATGAAGAGGAACGGCCTGGCATGCCTCCAGCCCCCAGCCCTGGCACCATGCCCGGACAGAATGTCAGGAATGAACAAACAAACCTCACTCCTAGAGCGTGTGAGCATGAAGCCAGCCACGTGCTAGAATTGCCAGCAGCAGATCCAGAGGAAGAGAACCCACAGTGGACGGATCCCGGCTTCCGGAGATCTGAGAGGTGACGTCAGCAGAAGGAAGGGAGGGGCAGGCCTGGATAAGTGCTGAGTCATGGAGCTACACCCCACGGCCTATATAAAGGATCTGCTTTTTGGCATTCCTTGAATCAAGCAAAGTCTCATCTGGTTTACTGAAGTCACACCTTGGATTCCTGCCTGCCCTGAGAAATCTGAAAGGAATTTGGCAAAGCTGCAGAGGCTTCGTGGCCACACTTGATACAGACTTCCCAGACCCGGTCGTCGGAGGGGGAGGGGGACACGACATCACCTGGACACAGTGGTGAAATTGTTGTGTCTCGTCCGATCTCACCACCACAGCCGGGGTCTGCTTATCTGCTTCCGAACGCTGAAGAATGTCCTAGCATGCCTCCCGGCCCCAGCCCTGGCTCCATGCCCAGACAGGCTGAGGAGGGGGCATCTCCCGGCCCCAGCCCTGACTCCATGCCCAGACAGGCTGAAGAAGAGCAAGTATCTCCAGCCCCCAGCTCTGGGTCCATGCCCAGGCAAACGGAGCAACTAGACCCCTCCCCCTCCTCCACAGCATGTGAGCCTGAGGTAGGTCAATTACCAACAGCTGCAGGCTGGAGTGATCCTCGCTTCAGAAGACTTGATAGACGGGGCAACAGAAGGAAGGGAGGGGCAGGCCTGGATAAGTGCTGAGTCATGGAGCCACACCCCATGGCCTATATAAAGGACCTGCTTTCTGGCATTCTCTGAGTCAGGCAAAGTCTAAACATATCTTGCTGAAGTCACTTTCTGGTCTCCTGCCTGCCCTGAGGACTTTGCTAGGACTTTGGCAGAGCTGCAGAGGCACGCCTGATTCGGATTTCCCTGACCCGGCCGTCAGCGGAGGAGTGGGACACGACAGAAATGTAAAATTTGTTACTACCAGTTCTGTGGGCGTGGCTTGGTGATGAGGGTAATGTGACTGGGTGGGCGTGGCCAACTTAAAAAAAAACTTTTAAAAGCATTTTTTCAGCCGAAGAGGTTGTAGAAAAAATGCTTTTAAAAGGCTCCAACGATCCCAGCTGAGTTGCCTGATCATCAGAGGCTTTTGTTTTCTTTTAAAAGCATTTTTTTTTGCTTTTAAAAGAAAAAAAAATGCCTCTGACGATCAGGCAACTCATCTGAGATCGTCAGAACTTTTTAAAAGCATTTTTTTACAACCTCTTCGGCTGAAGAGGTTGTAGAAAAATGCTTTTAAAAGGCTCTGATGATCCCAGCTGAGGCACGCGATTGTCAGAGGCTTTTTTTTTTACTTTCAGAAGAAAAAATGCTTTTAAAAGTAAAAAAAAAAAACCTCTGATGATCGCACAGCTCAGCTGGGCATGGGGGTGGGCAGGGATTTTTGTTACCGGTTCTCTGAACCACCTGCCGCCATCACTACCGGATTGGGCGATCTGGTCCAAACCGGGAGCATTTCACCCCTGCCTGGAGGTTAATCTGTGTCCTCAGGGTCACCTGAGTGGTGCAAATGGGTGTGGAGCCTTCTTGGAACTGCTGATAGGACCGTGTTGTAGACTGGAGATGGATGATTGTCCTACAGTCCTCCTCTGTTGAGGGAAGACTGTTCAATTTTGACATAGATGGCCTCTTTAACCCCTCTTTCAAACCAGTGGTCCTCTCTGTCCAAAATGTGGATTTTGTTCTCTTCAAAAGAATGGCCTGTGTCTTCTACATGCAGACGGACTGCTGAATCTTGTCCTGATGTGTTTGTTCTCCTATGTTTTGCTATGCGTTTACCCCTCTCTCAACAGAGGGGGAGGGATAGATTCAAGAAGCAACTGGACTTTCTCGTTATTCTTTGAAGGCGTTTTGCTTCTCACCCAGGAAGCTTCTTCAGCTCTGACAAGATGGTAGGGAAGGGAAGGATTTATATTTCTTGCAGACAGCTGGTCATCTGCATTCTTTTAGCAAGTCATTAAGGGTCACCTGGAGATTGATCTGCCTGCAAGGAATATAAATGTCAGACCTGTAGAAGTTTCTTGGATGAGAAGCGAAACATCTTCAAAGAAAAACCAAGAAAGTCCAGTTGCTTCCTGAAAAAAGCATCTTTGGAACAATATTGACCTGGATGGCTGAGAATCTCTAAAGACTTTTAGCTATACAGTTTGGGATGAGCCCCCTTGAAATGTGTGGGAGTAGGAATGGATTTCCAGAGAAAAAATTGCAGACTACAGGAACCAGGAGCATCACTCAGGAGACTGTTCTGTCCTCCCTCGCCTCTGTCCGAGTGATGGCTTAATTAGCCGGCACTATCAACTCTGGCAGCAGAATAGCCAGTATCTGCCAAGAGCCTCCGTTATCTTCCACGATGCTGATGAGTCACCTAGAAACAAACTTCACCTCTTAATCAGTGGATTTGCCTGTTACAAAGAGACACAGCAGCTCTGGCTGCCTTTTATATCCTGTGGGGTGTTGGCTCCATGACTCAGCACTTCCTAGGCCTGCCCCACCCTTGCTTCTGTTGTTCCCTCCTCTCCTGCCTACGAAACCAAGCCTGATTGCCGTCAGCTGGGTCTGCAGGCGTGGCCTGGGGGGTGGTGGAAAGAGTCAGGGGACGGAGGCCTCGTTATCTCTTCCACCTGGCCTGTTTCTGGCTCCTGGAGCTGAGCCAAGGAAGCCGGTGCTCCCAAGGTAAGTCCTGACAGCCCTTCCCTCTCACTGTCCAAGTCAGTTTCTGGCAACAGGCCCGGCTCAGGAGGGCACAGACACAACAGAGACCTTGAGGACATAAATAAATCCCAAAGTGCTTCAAGGACCCTCTAAAAGGATGCAGATGACCAGCTGTCTGCAAGGAATATAAATCTTTCCATTCCCCACCATCCAGCCACAGCTGAAAAAGCTTCTTGGATGAGAAGCGAAATGTCTTCAAAAGGAAAAAACCCAGAAAGTCCAGTTGTCTCTTGAAAAAGAAAAAAACCTTTGGGACAACCAAGACCTGGATGACTGAGAATCTCCATAAACAGAAGCTTCAGTCTGTACTGTGGTCGTAAGTTGAGGACTACCTCGATGCAAAGCTAAATCAAGATTTCTGTCAAACTTACTTCGAAATTGGCACTACCTCCAGCACATCCAAGCTAACTCTTGGGTTGTGGTTTAGCTGCTTCACAAACCCACTATCAACCACGTATCTGAAATAAAAGAAGACAGAAGTGTAAAGTCTTACCAAACTGGGGGCGCACCTATACAGGTAGTCCTCAACTTACAACATGATTTAGTGACCATTCGGAAGTTACACCACCACTGGAAAAAAGTGACTTAGGACCATCTTTCACACTTACAACCTTTGCAACAACCCCATGGTCACATGATTTACATTTGGGTGCTTGGCAACTGGTTCGTATTTATGACGGTTGCAGTGTCCCCGTGGTCATGTGATCTCCTTTTGCGACCGTCCGACAAGCAAAGTCAATGGGGAAACCAGATTCACTTAACAACGGTGTTACTAACAACTGCAGGGAATCACTTAACAAATGTGGCAAGAAAATGGGGCAAAAATTACTTAACAAATTTCTCTCTTAGCAACATAAATTCTGGGCTCAGTTGTGGTCGTAAGTCAAGGACTACGTGTAAAAATAATAATAACTTCTAGACATTATTTAAAACTATAAAAAAAAAACACATGATCCTCAACCTGGATTTTCAATTTAGCACTCAGGGCTACCAAACCTGTCTTTCATTCAGGACCTGGTATACTGCACGAGTCAAAAAGAGGGCTGTGAAAATATTTACTGACCCCTCACACCTGGACATAAACTGTTTCAACTCCTACCCTCAAAACGACGCTACAGAGCACTGCACACCAGAACAACTAGACACAAGAACAGTTTTTCCCCGAAGGCCATCACTCTGCTAAACAACTAATTCCCTCAACACTGTCAAACTATTTACTAAGTCTGCACTACTATTAATCTTCTCATCGTTCCCATCACCCCTCTCCTCCCACTTATGACTGTATGACTGTAACTTTGTTGCTGGCAATCCTTATGATTTATATTGATATATTGACCATCAATTGTGTGGTAAATGTTGTACCTTGATGAAGGTATCTTTTCTTTTATGTACACTGAGAGCATCTGCACCAAGACAAATTCCTTGTGTGTCCAATCACACTTGGCCAATAAAAAAAAAATCTATTCTATTCTATTCTATTCTATTCTATTCTATTCTATTCTATTCTATGTGACTGCAGAGCAGGGGTGAAACCCAGCAGGTTCTGACAGGTTCTGGAGAACCGGTAGCAGAAATTTTGAGTCGGTTGAAGAACCGGCAAATACCACCTCTGGCTGGCCCCAGAATGGGGTGGGAATGGAGATTTTGCAGTATACTTCCCAAGCCACGCCCACAGAACCGGTAGTAAAAAAAAATTGGATTTCACCACTGCTGCAGAGCCCTCCTTTGGTCTCTGCAAGGCTTCATGTCTTACAACCGTCATAACCCACGACCATAATTGCCAGACTCAACTGCAAGCAGTCCTTGACTTATGACCACATTTGCCCACAAAACTACCGTTGCTAAGCAAGACAGTTGTGAAGTGAGCTTTGACTCATTTTACGACTTTTCTCGCCGCAGTTGCCAAGTGAATCACTGCAGTCATTAAGTTAATAACAGGGCTGCTAAGTGAATCTGGCTTCCCCCATTGACTTTGCTCGTCGGAAGGTCGCGAAACACATGACCCCAGGACTCTGCAACCGTCATAAACATGAGGCCAGTTTGCCAAGCATCTGAATTTTGATCACATGACCACGGGGATGCAGAAACGGTTGTTAAGTGTGAAAAATGGTCCTAAGTCACTTTTTTTCCAGCGCTGCCGTCAATTCGAACGGCCGCTAAAAATATCTCAAGGACTACCTGGATGAAACAGCTTCAGAGTTCAGCCACAAAGCCCAGCTCAACATCCCCAGAACTCTTACTTGATCCCATCGATGGTCAAAGATGTGGCTGCGATATTTGTGGACACGACACACTTCCTGATCCCTGGCGGAGGCGGCACGAAGATCTGTCTTTGCTGATCTAAGCGACAAGAACAGATTCGGAAGGAACACCAACTTCTGAACTGGCTTTCCCAAGATCGAAAGCAAAACCTGGCTAAATCAAACTCCACCAGAGACCAGCAGCAGCCAGGCTACAGAGCAAGGAGTGTCTGACCTGGACTACAACGGCCATCATTCCCAGCCAAGACAGTTGAAAGATATTGGGAACTCTAGCCAAGCGTATGAAAAGGCAGCAAGAATGGAATTTCTCTTTTCATAGAATCATAAGGACTGGAAAGGACCTTAGAGCAGAGATGGGATTCAGCAGGTTCGGACCAGTTCTGGAGAACCGGTAGTGGAAATTTTGAGTAGTTCGGAGAACCGGTAGTAAAAATTCTGACTGGCCCCGCCCTCATCTAACTCTGCCTTCCAACTCTGTTACGCTCACCTGTTGGCATGCAGCCATACAATGGCAAGATAAGTAAGCCGTCCACGGAGCGATCTCTTACGTTAAAGCGGTAATCTATCATTTCGGCTTTCTGGAAGAGAAGCTCGCAAGCTCTTTCAATCTCCGATTGTCCTAGTGGGAAACCACAAACTCATTTAAGGTATTTGTTCTATAGGCAATTCTCGACTTGTAACCATTTGTTTGGCGATCTTCGAAGTTACAATGGCAATGAAAAAAAAAAGGGGGGGGGCTTACAACTGGTCCTCGCAGTTATAACCGTTGCATCATTACCACGGTCATGTCATCCAAAATTGGGTGTTTGGCAACTGGCATGTATTTGGGTGGTTTTTTTTGTAACTTTTTTTTATTTTTTACACACAAACAACAACATACAATGCATCTTTTCTGAACAGAGTATCGGCCAGGTACACGTTCATACCAAATTTAGTTCTCCTCCAACACGTCTTACATGCTTTCACCAATATATTTTCTCTCATTTTTATTTCCCTTTTTACATTTCTCTTTGGACATATAATCTTACCCTTCACCTCCAATTTTAATCTTTTATCAAATTTTCCCTCTTTTCCCCCTTCTTTTCTATTCCCATTTATATTAAACCCTTATATTCCCACTTAATAATTATATTCTTTTATATCTTCTACTTATCCAACATCACCATCAATCGTGTATTTACATTTAAATGACAATTCATAGACTGTTAACCATAATCAAAAAAAAAGGAAAGGAAAAAAAACCAAGAAAAAAACTCAGTTTTTCTTTATAATGTCATTTCTAAAATATCATTAATCAATCCATAAAAAGGTAAAGGTAAAAGTTCCCCTTGCACATATGTGCTAGTTATTCCCAACTCTAGGGGGCGGTGCTCATCTCCGTTTCAAAGCCGAAGAGTCAGTGCTGTCCGAAGACATCTCCGTGGTCATGTGGCCGGCATGACTCAATGCCAAAGGCGCACGGAACGCTGTTACTTTCCCACCAAAGGTGGTCCCTATTTTTCTACTTGCATTTTTTTTTACGTTCTTTCGAACTGCTAGGTTGGCAGAAGCTGGGACAAGTAACGGGAGCTCACTCCATTACATGGCACTAGGGGTTCGAACCGCTGAACTGCCGACCTTTCGATCGATAAGCTCAGCATCTTAGCCTCTGAGCCACCGCATCCCTAATAAATCCATAATAACCTTCAAAAAAAATTTCTCATTTTAAATTCCATTCTCATTATTTAAATCATTTAGTATAATGCCAACTCTTTTTTGTGCTTTAAATTCCATGAGTATTTTAACCAGTAAATATTTTAATCCTTTTTTATTTTCCTCCTTTTTCTCTTCCTCCTCTTTTTTTCTTTTTTCTCTTGGCATGTATTTGTCCCAGCTAGCTTCCAACAAGGAGTTATGTAGGAAGCCCGATTCATTTAATGACCACGTGATTCACTGAACTGCAGCGCTTCGTTTAACTGCCATGATAAAAAGGTTGTAAAATTGGTCACGGTTCACTGAACAACCTCTTTGCTAGCAATGGAAATTCTGATCCTAGTTGTGGTCCTAAATCAAGGACTACCTGTATTCCAAGGGAAGAGACATCAAGCTTAAACAAAACAAGATAAAATATTTTATATATGAGCAACCTGTGATGACCCAGGGCACGGGAACAGAGATAACACAAACAGCTGGCAATTCAAACAGCCCCTTTATTGCTCCAAAACTCCCCAAACGCTCCCATGTTTCGGGCAAGTCCCAGAGCAGAGTGAGAACAAACCCCCACACAAACCTCAAGCAGCCTGTGGCTGCAATTAGTCCAGCCCAGCGCTGTCTGCACGGCAATAAATCCCAAATGTGTTTGGCAAAATGGGGCCGTGGTGGCTCAGGCTGTAAGAAGCCTGTTATTAAAACACAGCAGCCTGCAATTACTGCAGGTTCAAGCCCCACCAGGCCCAAGGTTGACTCAGCCTTCCATCCTTTATAAGGTAGGTAAAATGAGGACCCAGATTGTTGGGGGGGCAATAAGTTGACTTTGTAAATATACAAATTGAATGAGACTATTGCCTTACACACTGTAAGCCGCCCTGAGTCTTCGGAGAAGGGCGGGATATAAATGTAAATAAAAAAAAAAAAAAAAACAAGAGCAAAGCAAGGAGTTCAGGGAGCAAAAAATCCAGATAATTAATCCAGAACACCAACAAGGACTCTTGGCAAATTCAAACGTCAGCACACAACACTTCAGGAACTCAGTGTTTGTTCCCAACAAACGCCCCTCTCCACGGCGTCTCCTTAAGCCTCATTCCCCAGGTGTGCCTGGTGAAGCCGGGCGAGGCACTCTCCTCGCAGGTGACCTTCTCTGCCTGCACTGATCCTGCCTTCTCTGCACTCTTCTAGCCTGTTGTGCCTCGCTCGCCCCCCTCTCCGCAGCCGGGCCCCTCATCTCCTGCCAGACACTGATAGTGCTGAAGAATGTCCTGGCATGCCTCCAGCCCCCAGCCCTGGCACCATGCCCGGACAAACTGAGCAAACAAACCTCCCTCCGATAGCATGTGCGCCTGAAACCAGCCATGAGCTGGGATTACCGGCAGCTGGGGACAAAACGATGCAATGGATAGATGCACGCTTCCGGAGAATGGAGAGGCGACGTCAGCAAAAGGAAGGGAGGGGCAGGCCTGAATAAGTGCTGAGTCATGGAGCCACACCCCATGGCCTATATAAAGGATCTGCTTTCTGGCATTCTTTGAGTCAGGCAAAGTCTAACTTGGATTGCTGAAGTCACATCCTGGTCTCCTGCCTGCCCTGAGAACTCTTACAGAACTTTAGCAAAGCTGCAGAGGCTTTGCAGCCACGCTTGATACGGACTTCCCCGACCCGGCCGTCAGAGGAGGAGTGGGACACGACATAGCCCTTACATCAGGAGGAGGTGGTTCTTGCTCCTCGTCTGAGCTCTGTCTCTCCTCCCTGCCTGCAGGTCTTGCTAATTCCGGACAGCCATGCCTGGACTGACTCTGCCCTTCCCCAGTTTCCTCCAAGACCAGAGGAGCTGCCCTCTCACTCCCTGTCAGTTCTTGTTCCAGGTCATCTTCCACCGCAGATTCAGACTCCGATGGGGGCATGACACAACCTGAGCGCTTCAGCTTATTCGTGCTGTGCTAACAGGCACCATAAAGGGAATACAGGTAGTTCTCGATTTATGGCGGCTGCTCAACGTTATGATGGGCCATCCCCAAAAGGTACTTAAGACCCAATTTTGAGATTACGACAGCTGAACGCAGACACCCCATAGTTATGTGATTCCTTTTTCGGGCACTTGGCAACCGGCTCACCTGTATGGCCTTTTGCAGTGTCCCGCAGTGATGTGACCATCCAGTTTACAGCCTGGACTTCTGATTTCTAGTCATTGGGTATAATGAATTTACTTAATGACCACCACATTCATTTAATGACTGTGGTGTTTACGTAACAACCGCCACAAGAGATTTTTTTAAAAATCAAGTTAGGTCAGGTGGTGACCTACGTAATACCGACAATGACTTATGACTGTCATTCCAGGTTCCATTACAGTTTAACTCAGTTTCTTAAAGTTGTTTAAGTCAGGGATCCCCAACCTGTGGGCTGTGATGGGGTTCAAACCAGGCCATGGAAGCATCCCTTCTCCCCTCCCCCCACCTGTCCACAAAGTGGGGAACTCTGGTTTAAATCAAGGATTACCTACAGTAGTGGCCAAAATTGTTGAAATTTTTGGGAAAAGTGTATTTTTGAGGTTTGATGGCTAATAACACCACTTTTTTGGGGGGGGGGGAGTTTCAAGATAATCCTATTCCACTGCTGGAATGGCCTGGGAATAGCCCAGACCTTCACCCCATTGAAAATCTAGGGAGCCGACTCAAGAAACTTGTTAGTCAGAAGCGACCCAGCAATAAAACCCAGTTAATAGAAGCCATCGTTCAATCTTGGTCTCACATTATAACAGCTGCAGAACTCAAAGACTTGGTTCACTCCATGGGAAGATGTTGTAAGGCCCTAATTCATGCAAAAGGTTACACAACTAAGTATTAACTGACATGGTGATCATTTTTGTATATCTCACTTTTTCTATGGTGATAATGTTTGTATATCTCGTTTTTTCTGTGTTTCACTTTTCTTCTTTCTACTTCTTTCTATTGTAACTGCTATTTCTAATAGCAAATCCTTCATAAAAGTGATTGCATGACATTCTGGATTAAATCATCTTTCCATTGATATATAATTTTATGGTACTACTCCAAAAAAAGTGATGTTATTAGCTAGTTTTAGAAAATACACTTTTCCCCCAAAGGTTTCCACAATTTTGGCCACTACTGTATCTGTGAAGGAGTTAGTGATTCTCCACAGGGTAACATCAAATTTGGGAGCAGAGAAACACTTACCTGTCAGAAAAACCAGGATGTCTCCAGCCGAGCCATTCAAATGGACATCCAGGGTCACTTTGACAGTCTGAAACAAACAATGCTAAGAGTTTTTAGGAGGAACTCACGTGCAACATTTATTTTTCCACACCGTGCTAACTACTACAGGTAGTTCTCGACTTGGGACCACAACTGAAATGATTGAAAATTGAAATCCCCAAAATTTCTCTTGCTAAGCAAGGCAGCTGTTAAGTGAGTTTTGCCCCATTTTACGAGCTTTCCTGCCACGGGAAGTGAATCACGGCCGTGGTGTAGTTAGCAACTGTTAGCAACTGTTGAATGAATCTGGCCTTCCCGCTGACTTTGAATGTCAGAAGGTCATAAAAAGTGATCACATGACCCTGGGACACCGCACCTGTCAC
Source organism: Ahaetulla prasina (assembly GCF_028640845.1). NCBI lineage: Eukaryota > Metazoa > Chordata > Lepidosauria > Squamata > Colubridae > Ahaetulla > Ahaetulla prasina. Next base: position 9,117,459 of record NC_080539.1, read on the forward strand.
AAATATGAGTCAGTTGCCGAGCGACTGAATTTTCATCATGTGACCATGGAGATACTGCAACGGTCATAAGTGTAAAAACCAGTCATAAAATACAGTGCCACTGTATCTTTGAAGGGTCACTAAATGAATGGCCGTAAATCAAGGACTACCTGCATTGCAAGGTTACCTTAACAGAATCTTCCAAATCTGGAAGTGTAAATTTCGTGCCATCTCTTAGAATAGAATAGAATAGAATAGAATAGAATAGAATAGAATAGAATAGAATAGAATAGAATAGAATTTTTTATTGGCCAAGTGTGATTGGACACACAAGGAATTTGTCTTGGTGCATATGCTCTCAGTGTACATAAAAGAAAAGATACCTTCATCAAGGTACAACATTTACAACACAAATAATGGTCATTATATCAATATAAATCATAAGGATTACCAGCAACAAAATTACAGTCATAGTCATAAGTGGAAAGAGATTGGTGATGGGAACGATGAGAAGATTAATAGTAGTGCAGATTCATCTCTTTTACAGTTTAAGAACCGTGGGTGAGTGTGCCCCTTCTGAGTTTTTTTTCTCCACCCTTTATGCAGCTGTGGGATCCCCTTCCTCTTATCTCAGGGGTCTGCAAACTTGGCTCTTTTAAGACTTGTGGACTTCAACTCTCAGAGTTCCTCAGTTGAAGTCCACAAGTCTTAAAAGAGCCAAGTTTACAGACCCCTGTCTTATCTGATGGTTCTCTAGGCCAGCAGTCCCCAACCTTTTGTTGTGTCTCGTCCGATCTCACCGCAGCCGGGGCCTTCTTATCTGCTTCCGAACATGGAGGAATGTCCTAGTATGCCTCCCGGCCCCAGCCCTGGCTCCATGCCCAGACAGGCTGAAGTGGAGGAAGTATCTCCAGCCCCCAGCTCTGGCTCCATGCCCAGGCAAACGGAGCAATTAGACCCCTCCCCCTCCTCCACAGCATGTGAGCCTGAGGGAGGTCAATTGCCAACAGCTGCAGACTGGAGTGACCCACACGTCAGAAGACTTGATAGACGGAGGCAACAGAAGGAAGGGAGGGGCAGGCCTGGATAAGTGCTGAGTCATGGAGCCACACCCTATGGCCTATATAAAGGACCTGCTTTCTGGCATTCTCCGAGTCAGGCAAAGTCTAAACATATCTTGCTGAAGTCACTTTCTGGTCTCCTGCCTGATTTGAGGACTTTGCTAGGACTTTGGCAGAGCTGCGGAGGCACGCCTGATTCGGATTTCCCTGACCCGGCCGTCAGCGGAGGAGTGGGACACGACATTTTTCCAGACACAATTTTCCAGATTGGCAGCCCAGCCCAGTGCTGGGAAGGGGAGGCGTGTGAGTGGCAAGCGCCCATGCCCACCGCAAGTGGCACATGTACGTACGTACTCTTTCTGCTCAGGCGATTGTAAATGTTTGTACATGAGCGGAGGAGGGTGCTTGCACGAGACAGCAGGCACTTGCACTCGTGCACAAAGCTCTCCTTGTGCGAAACAGAGGGCGCTTGTGTTCGCTCACAAAGCTCCACTCACACAAATGGAGCTTCACATTTGTGAGCTTGTCTGCCCCTCTTGCAAGGGGAGCTTCACAGGTGTGCTCTTGACCATTTCTCCCGTGGCCCAGGTTTGAACAGGCTGCAGCCTGGTAGTAGGCCGCAGCCCGGGGATTGGAGCCAGAGGTGGGTTTCAACAGGTTCTGACCAGTTCTAGAAAACCCTTAGCGGAAATTTTGAGTAGTTCGGAGAACCGGTAGTAAAAATTCTGACTGGCCCCGCCCCCATCTATTCTTTGCCTCTCGAGTTCCAGCTGATCGGGAGGAAATGGGGATTTTGCAGTAACCTTCCCCTGCAACGCCCACCAAGCCACGCCCACCAAGCCACACCCACAGAACCGGTAGTAAAAAAATTTGAAACCCACCACTGGTTGGAGCCCCCTGCTCTAGTCTAGCCAACATCTTGTTGCCTACTTTATACCGGTCTCCCAAGATCAAGGGTGTCAACCTCAACTTCACTGAGGACCACATCAGGACTGTGGTTGATCTCAGGGAGCTGGGCAGGTGTGGCCGACTGGGTGGGCGTGGCCATCTTGACACCACTAACTGGGCATGGCCGACTAGGTGGGTGTGGCCAGCTTGACACCACTTGCCAAACCGCTGGCATGTTTCCTCTTCGCATTGGGCAGATTCAGCTCATGCGACGTGGGCCAACCGCTTACATTCTCCAGGAGGGGCCCGCAAACTGGATCCAACCACATTGCAGGTCAGATGCGGCCCGCGGGCCTTGGGTTTGACACCCCATTCCCATCTAGCACTGACGACGTTACCTAGTTGGGCAATGTAACACCTGCAAGCAAACAACCAAGCTTGGAAACCACCAAGAACTCCTCAAATAAATAAATTGAAAGTGAAAGTGAAAGTGAGCCGGTACCTCTGTGATGAAGGCAGAACTGTTGGCATCTCTGGGGCCCAGAGCATCACAGAAGATCTCCTCCACCAGGTATGTTCTTCCTGGAATCTCCACCACCGAGCAATTCCCAAAGAAGGCCGAGAACTTCTCCACATCCAAGGTGGCAGACATCACGACCACCTTCAAGGGTTCCTTCCTTTTAAGTTCTTTGTCGTGGTGGAAGAGCTGCTTCAAGAGGCCAAAGAGGATATCCTGAAAGAGAAGGGGTCCTCCTAATGCCCACGTTTTGGAAAAAATAGTTCCGCTTTCAAACATGGGACACACTGATGGGCTCTCACAGCCAATCCTAAACTGACCTTTTCATTGGCAAAAATATTCCCAGCTTGTCCGGGAAATACCAGATAAGACTGCAGGTACAGGGGTGGGCTGCTGGGGGTTCGGAGGGGTTCGGGAAAACCTCTCGCTAAGATTCTGTGCAGTTCGGAGAACTGGTCCCTTGGCTGCAACAGCTTCCTGCAACCATCTGCCAGCGAAAACGGAACTTGGGAGGGCCGCACGCAACCCGCACGAGCTCCGTTTTCAGTTGCGAGGGCCTCCTGCAACCCACCACCAGCAAAAATGAAGCTCCCGAGCTCCCGTTTTTGGTGGCGGAGGCACTGCGGGCCGGTCCTTCGCTGTTTCCAGGGCGGCCCTGTGGGCCAGATCTAAGTACTCTGTGGGCTGGATCTGGACCCCAGACAGGGGTGGGATTCAAAAATTTTAGCAACTGGTTCTCTGCTCGGTTGCTGGGTGGGTGGGCGTGGTCATGGTGGCATGGCCTACTTAGCCTCCTGCACCACGGTGGGGGTTTGGTTTTTTTGCCCTCCCGAAGCTTTCTTCGAGCCTCCGGGAGGCTTTCTTCGAGCCTCCGGGAGGACGAAAACGGCCTCCCCCAGGCTCTAGAGACCCTCCGGAGGCCGGAAATGGTCCCCTTTTCCGGAACTTCCGGGAGGCCCGTTTTTTGCCCTCCCAGAGCTTCCCGCAGGCTTTACCCTTACCTGGCATCCAAAACAGGCCGCGTGGAGATTCTTGGGAGGGGAAGGGTGGGCGGAGTCAGCCAGTCCTTGCAACTATCAGTTCGGCAAACCAGATGTAAAATTAGCATCCGGTTCACCTGAACCGGTCCAAACCAGCTGAATCCCAGTCCTGCCCCCAGGCCTTGAATTTGACACCCTGGCCCTAAAGTATTACTTTGACCTGGGCTGCATCTTTTTTTTTTTTCTGCATTAAGTCCTAAGATCTGAGCTTACCCTTTTCCTTCACCCTCCCATGCCCCCTTCTTCTTATGCTGTGTCTTTCAGATCTAGGGAGTCCTCCGGGATCCTATGCACAGTCACTCACGCCCTCGTCACTTCCCGCTTGGATTACTGCAACGCTCTCTACATGGGGCTCCCCTTGAAGAGTACCCGGAGGCTTCAACTGGTCCAGAATGCGGCCGCACGGGTGATTTAGGGAGCGGCTCGAAGCTCCCATATAATACCTATCCTGCGCAGGCTGCACTGGCTTCCGGTTGCCTTCCGGGTGCTATTCAAAGTGTTGGTTATCAGCTTTAAAGCGCTCCATGGCTTAGGACCGGGTTACTTACGGGACCGCCTGCTGCTACCGGCGGCCTCCCATCGACCAGTGCGCTCCCACAGAGAGGGTCTCCTCAGGGTGCCGTCGGCCAGACAGTGTCGACTGGCGACTCCCAGGGGGAGGGCCTTCTCTGTGGGGGCTCCAGCCCTCTGGAACGAGCTACCCCCAGGGATACGCCAACTCCCTGACCTCTGGGCCTTCCGGCATGAGCTGAAGACTCTTTTATTTCATCGTGCAGGACTGGCCTAATAGTTTTTTAATGGGGTTTTTTAATAGTTTTTAGAATTTTCAGACTATTTAAATTAATTTTTTTAATTTGTTTTTAATTTTTATATTTGTTGTTCTTAGTTGGCTGTAAACCGCCCTGAGTCCTTCAGGAGAAGGGCGGTATAGAAATTGAAATAATAAATAAATAAATAAATAAATAAATAAGCGCACCGCAAAGTGCCAACATCGCTTAAACACTGGATAATTGGCTGGCTGGTTCAGCTTCCACCAAGCCAGAGATAAGGTAAAGGTAAAGTTTCCCCACACACATATGTGCTAGTCGTTCCTGACTCTAGGGGGCGGTGCTCATCTCTGTTTCAAAGCCAAAGAGCCAGAGCTGTCCGATGACGTCTCCGTGGTCATGTGGCCGGCATGACTCAACACCAGAAGCACACAAAACGCTGTTACCTTCCTACCAAAGGTGGTCCCTATTTTTCTACTTGCATTTTTACGTGCTTTCGAACTGCTAGGTTGGCAGAAGCTGGGACAAGTAACAGGAACTCACCCGATTACACAGCACTAGGGATTTGAACCGCTGAACTGCCGACCTTTCGACTGACAAGCTCAGCGTCTTAGCCACTAAGCCAGAGATATAAATCTCAACTGGCTTTTTTCATTAGCACTGACCGTGCAGAGACTCCGTTCGTGAGCTTCGTCTAGAATAACGATGCTGTATTGGGTCAGATGCGGGTCCGCCAGGATTTGCCTTAACAAGCACCCATCCGTCAGATACTTGATCGCGGTTTCCTGTGCCATTTAGAATCAACAGAGTTAATATTAATCAGTAAAATAGAATAGAATAGAATAGAATAGAATTTTTATTGGCCAAGTGTGATTGGACACACAAGGAATTTGTCTTGGTGCAGATGCTCTCAGTGTACATAAAAGAAAAGATACATTCATCAAGGTACAACATTTACAACACAATTGATGATCAATATATCAATATAAATCATAAGGATTGCCAGCAACAAGTTATAGTCATACAGTCATAAGTGGAAAGAGATTGGTGATGGGAACTATGAAACGATTAATAATAGTGCAGATTCAGTAAATAGTCTGACAGTGTTGAGGGAATTATTCATTTAGCAGAGTGATGGCCTTCGGGAAAAAACTGTTCTTCTATATGAATATAGGTGTATATAATGAAATATATGAATACCTATTGCAATATAAAATGGAAGATGAGGTGGTTAAAGAAACAATGATCAAATGGGCAAAAAACTTCGGATACAATATAGAAATGGGAAAAAATGTGGAGAACAAATATAAAAATGACAATGTCAGCGGCATTCAAGGAAAACCAGTTGAAAATGTTTTATAGATGGCACCTTCCACCTGCAAGGCTTGCTAAGATGTACCCAAATAGCTCCACATTATGTTGGAAGTGTAAAAAGATAATATGGAATGTATTACCATATATGGTGGACATGCCCAGCAGCGAAAAAATTCTGGGTTAAAATTAAAATGTGGCTGGAAGAAATAACTAATCAACATATAGACTGGAGACCAGAGACCTTCCTGCTGGGAATATTCAACACAAAATACAGTAAAGAAATAGGATACCTAATTCTACATATAATAACAGCTGCCAGAATAGCATACGCACAGAAGTGGAAAAACGAGAATATACCAATGGAGGAGGAAGTGATAAAGAAAATCTTGGACTGTGCTGAGATGGATAAAATAACAAAGGAGTTAAAAAAAAGAAGAGTTGAAATATTACATAGCATGGAACAAATTGTGTAATTGGCTAGAGACTAGAAATATTAAATAATGAAAAAAGGTGAAAAGCTTATATATATATATATGTATATAAAATGGCAATGTACAAAAGAAAATGAATAGTTAAAAGGATAGATAGGATAGAAGACAAAAAGAAATGAGAGAACAGGACAAAAAAAAGTATAATTAAATGAAATGAGGGGGGAATAAGGATGTAAATATGAGAAGAATAAGGAAAGGAAGCTGATGTAAAAAAGGAATATATGTTTTATGTCAATGTATGTTATGTATTGTTCTTTTTTGTTAATATGTATGCATGTATGTATGTTTGTATGTATGTTTTTGTAGGTTTTCACGGGTATAGGTATGTAGGTCTTGGCATATTCAGGTCTTTTCCCGTGTAAGGTTGAGAGTATCTTGGCGACGTTTCGACAAAGTCTCACTCATCATCTTCAGGCTGGTGCTTTCGGCTTCGTGCTTGTGCGAGCAAAGCGTGGTCGGAGTTGCCGTCTCTCTATAAATATTGGTGGGGAGGTGGGGAGTGTTGCTGTGAGCGGGTTGGTTGGCTGTGTGGTTGCATCTTGATTGGTAGATGGAGTGAGTTTTTGCAGATTGGTCGGCTCTTTCACAGCATCCTGTGTGTGTATGTGTGTGTGTGTGTGTGTATGTATATGTATATGTATATATGTATATATGTATATGTATATGTGTATATGTATAAAATAGAATCAATATTTAGTCAGGGATGTCCTTTGGATTATAGCAAAGAAAACTCTTCAAGCTCCTTGAAGGGAATCCTCCAATCAGAAAAACAATGCTTTTTATTCAATGACTTTTCAAAAAAGTATTAAAAAGTAAAGGGAATGGTTTCTCCTGTCCAGTCATATTTGACTCTAAGGGGCGCTGCTCATCAAATAAACACTAGACTCTGGAGCTTATTTTCAGGAAAACACAATTTCAGGGTGATTACCCTGGCTGGGCGTCCTGCCCCTGGTGTGCACACAAAAGCCGGCAAGTGCGTGGGAACCTACGGTATCCGGCAGCAGCTGCAACCCACCTGTTGTGCCTTGTCCTCCCTCCTCTCCTCAGCCGGGCCCCTCCCTCCTCCTGCCGGGCCTGCTATCAGATTCAGAGTCTGATAATGAAGAGGAACGGCCTGGCATGCCTCCAGCCCCCAGCCCCGGCACCATGCCCGGACAGAATGTCAGGAATGAACAAACAAACCTCCTTTCTACAGCGTGTGAGCACGAAGCCAGCCACGTGTTAGAATTGCCAGCAGCAGATCCGGAGGAAGGGAATTTACAGTGGACGGATCCCCGCTTCCGGAGAATTGAGAGGCGATGTCAGCAGAAGGAAGGGAGGGGCAGGCCTGGATAAGTGCTGAGTCATGGAGCCACACCTCATGGCCTATATAAAGGATCTGCTTTTTGGCATTCCTTGAGTCAAGCAAAGTCTCATCTGGTTTGCTGAAGTCACACCTTGGATTCCTGCCTGCCTGAGAAATCTGAAAGGAATTTGGCAAAGCTGCAGAGGTTTCATGGCCACGCTTGATACAGACTTCCCAGACCCGGTCGTTGGAGGGGGAGGGGGACACGACACCACCGGACCTTTGGTTGGCACACTCTAAGGCTACCCAGAGCAGAAGGCACGGAGCAGAAGGCAATCCTGATGCATCGTGCTGGCTGCAGGCAAGCTGAGAGAAGCAAAGATGACTCTCCCGCAGCTACCTGAGGCGACCTGCGGGCTGCAGGCAAGCCGAGAGACGCGAAGACGAGCCTCCCGCAGCTGCCTGCTTCTGTGGCCCGCCACTGCTAGCTTTCCCTGAGGCCCGCTTGGCCCATCCAGATCACCTGCCCCCCCCCCGCGCCTCTACTTCTGCCTGTTTGCACAGGTACTTAACTCACCTGTGCTGCGAGGGCTGCGGCTGCTGCCAGACACTATCGGCCTGCCCGCGCTCGCCACCTCATATGCTGACTTCGCCCATCCCCCTTAACTAGGGCTTAGTTTTGGGATAGGGCGTCTAAACCGACCCGTGCGCTCTCACAGAGAGGGACTCCTCAGGGTGCCGTCAGCTAGGCAGTGGCGTCTGGCGACACCCAGGGGAAGGGCCTTCTCTGTGGAGGCTCCCACCCTCTGGAACGAACTCCCCCCAGGACTCCGTCAACTTCCGGACCTCTGAATCTTCCGTCGCGAGCTTAAAACACACTTATTCATCTGCGCAGGACTGGATTAGTTTTTAAATTTATATTGGTTTTAAATGGTTTTTATTATTTATATTGCTTTTTAATTCGGCTTTGTAGAATAAGTTTTTTAACTGTGGTTTTAGTCTGTATTTATATGTCTTTTACTTGCCTGTGAACCGCCCTGAGTCCCTCGGGAGATAGGGCGGTATATAAATGTGATTAATAAATAAATAAATAAATAAATAAATTGACCTGGAACTTATTTTGGGGGGTAGGTCCTATTTTCCGGTATTTATCTTCTCGCATTTGCATGCTTTCAAACTGCTAGGTGGGCAACAGCTGAGGCAGGAGGCAACAGCTGAGGATAGGGTGAGGCAGCTCATCCCATCATGCGGCACTCGGGTCTCGAACCTTTCCAGGCTGTCAACTGGAAAGCCGAGAAGCTCAGCGTCTTTAACCGCTGAGCTATCGCGCTCCTTAACAAAAAATCATCATCATCGTAGTATAATTTAATAATCGGGTCCTGGGAATTAATTTATTGATAGATAAAAAATGCCAAATCCAGTCTAAACAATCTGACTGTGCAACTAACCATAGTAGTAGTAGCAGTAGTAGCAGTAGTAGTAGTAATAATAATAATAATACGAAATCTAGCATACTTATCTCGTTTGCTGTGTATACTGTCATTTTGTGTAAATAAAATAATAATAATAATAATAATAACAACAACAACAACAACCACCACCACCAGTCTAAACATCTGGTTCACGGCACGATGAAGAATAATAACCGGAAAGAGACAGAATATTACATGGTCAAAAAAAAAACAAAACCCCAGCAGGCAACACAGATAACAAGAAAACCTGACAATGGCTAAGATGCATATAAAGCCAAAATTGAGAAGACAATTTAAACAAAATATACTTTTTGTTAAATACTAAAAGAAAAGAACCTTGTTTTAAATATCCGCTTATCAGGGTCAAGGATTTTTTTTCCCCTCTTCCCTCCTCTTTCTTTTTTCCTTGAGTGCTGCTGCATCATTTTTAATTTTTATTTTTTATTTTGAATTTATATCCCGCCCTTCTCCGAAGACTCAGGGCGGCTTACAATGTGTTAAGCAAGAGTCTTCATCCATTTGTATATTATATACAAAATCAACTTTTATTGCCCCCAACAATCTGGGTCCTCATTTTACCTACCTTATAAAGGATGGAAGGCTGAGTCAACCTTGGGCCTGGTGGGACTTGAACTTGCAGTAATTGCAAGCAGCTGTGTTAATAACAGACAGACTTAGTCCGTTGAGCCACCAGAGGCCCTGTTTTTGACTGAAAACTAGGAGAAAAAAAACCAGGCACTATCATGTTCCTAAACATAAGACAGGAACCTCTTCTGACTTTTTTTTTTAAAAAAGCAGACAAATCCAATAAAGAACCACACATCTCAAGAATAATCTGGATTCGAACCCATACCTCGGAGATGCATTCCTCAAAGCGAACCTGGTATCCCACGAGGCCCCCCACTGGGCAGCCTAGCTCCTCTGCCACTCTTTCGGCCACAGAGATGGCAGCCATGCGCCGCGGCTGCGTCACAGCAATTGTGCCATGCCTGGCATACCCTATAAAAAGCAAGTGAAAGACATTATCGAGTTTTGGAAAAAAGAAGAACAAAAACCCACCCTTTGAAAAACATTTGTTATTTTATACACCTCAGTGCAGGTACTCCTTGACTTACAACCATTCACTTAGTGGCCATTCGAAGCTACAAAGCGACTGGGAAAAAAATGGCTGATGACCATTTTTCACACTTACAACCAGTGATGGGAATCCAATTTTTTTTACTGTTGGTTCTGTGGGCGTGGCATGGCTTGGTGGGCGTGGCATAGTGGGCATGGCAGGGGAAGGATACTGTAAAATCTCCATTCCCTCCCCACTCCAGGGGGAGGTTACTGCAAAATCCCCATTTCCTCCCGATCACCTGGGACTCGGGAGGCAGAGAATAGATGGGGGTGGGGCCAGTCAGAGGTGGCATTTACCGGTTCTCCGAACTACTCAAAATTTCCGCTACCGGTTCTCCAGAACCGGTCAGAACCTGCTGAAACCCACCTCTGATAATGACTGTTGCAACATCCTCGCGGTCATTTGATCAAAACTCAAGATGCTTGGCAACCGACTCATATTCGTGCAACCTTCTGACAAGCAAAGTCAATGGGGGAAGCCCGATGACAAACACTTAATCCCATTACAAACTTAACAACTGCAGTGATTCACTTAACAACCAAAAAAGGTTATAAAATGGGGTAAAACTTAACTTAAAAACTGTCTTAGCAAAGGAAATTTTGGGCTCAATTGCGGTTGTAAGTCGAGGACCACCTATACGCAAGAATCTAGTCCAATGATGGCTAACCTATTCCGGACCAAGTGGCCAAAGCACGCACATGTGCGCATGTGCCCGAACCCCCAAAATGCAATGCGTGTGCGGCCCCGCACGCCCCACTGTGTATGTGTGCACGGCCACTGCACGCGCTCCCTGATGCAAGCGTGCACCGCCCACTCATGTGCCCTGGCCCCCGCATGTGTGCGCCACCCATGCACATGTGTATGCAGCCCCCACACATCCCCACTCAAGTATGCGCGCGCACCCCCCTGCACCTGCGTGGTAGAGACCTGAAAACTAGCTGGCCAGCAGGAGGCACATGTGCATGCACAGTGAAGCTGAACTCGGGCGATGGCTCACCCACAGAGAGGGCGCTGTGTGCCACCTCTGGCATGCCTGCCATAGGTTCGCCATCACGGATCTAGTTACTTAAAGTTGAATACTAAATTGTTCCAGATAAATGTCAACACAATTTCAGAGGGGTTGGACTTGGGCTTTATGAAAATGATGGCTAATCTTTTCCAGACCGAGTGACCAAAGCGTACACATGCGTGTGAGAATGCGTGTGCGCATAACCCGCAAAATGCAATGCGCGCATTGCCCCACCACATGCGCATGCACGGCAGAGACCCAAAGACCAGCTGGGCAGCAGAGTTGAACTGGGACGACGGCTCGCACGCCATCAGAGATGACGCTGCGTGCCATTTCTGGCACACGTGCCATAGGTTCGCCATCACGGGTTTATGGCAATGTAAGAACTCTAAGCTAACGACACACTTAACTCCGCCCTCCCAACTCTGCCTGCTTTTCTCCTGTACAAACCTTGGCAATTACTCGCGCCCGTGAATCTCGGAAGTGGGATACACTCGTGCGTAGACGCTCTTACCTTCTTCAAATAAATATTTGGGAAGTTGGGTGGTTTTTCCGCTTCCCGTCTCACCAGTCACCACAACAAACGTGTTGCCTTGAATGGTCTCCACTAATTTCCTTCGGAATTTGCTAATGGGCAGCTGTGCAGAGTTCGGAGTTTTTCCCTTTCCTCCCTTCGGCATTTCGGGTGGCGGCTGCTGTATGGGCACAAAACACAAGTAAAACGGAGAAACGTGCAGTTAAGCGATCAAAGGAATCACAACAGATCTTTTTTTGTTAAGTTTTCGTTAAGCTAATTAATATTAAGTCCTTTGGAAATGATGAAACCTGCTCAAGGTTCTCTGTAGAGCAGGGTGACTGAGCTGGCTGGTCAGTAAGTGTGTGTGTGTGTGTGCGTACACGCAAGGTGCGCAAAACAATAGGCATAACTTTTTTTTTTCTAAATTTGCATTTATATCCCGCCCTTCTCCGAAGACTCAGGGCGGCTTACACTATGTTAGCAATAGTCTTCATCCTATTTGTATATTTATATACAAAGTCAACTTATTGCCCCCAACAATCTGGGTCCACATTTTACCTACCTTATAAAGGATGGAAGGCTGAGTCAACCTTGGGCCTGGTGGGACTTGAACCTGCAATAATTGCAGGCAGCTGTTGTTAATAACAGGCTGTTTAGCAGCCTGCGCCACTCAAGGACCCTTTTGCAAACAAACAAACTTTGCAAACAAAGGCCCACTGTTTTTTTTTTTCTTTTTACGTGCAGGGTTCCAATCACAACATTGCACCTTAGGTGACGGTAAAGGTTCCCCTCGCACATACGTGCTAGTTGTTCCTGACTCTAGGGGGCGGTGCTCATCTCCGTTTCAAAGCCGAAAAGCCAGTGATGTCCGAAGACGTCTCCATGGTCATGTGGCCGGCATGACTCAACGCCAAAGGCGCACGGAACGCTGTTCCCTTCCTACCAAAGGTGGTCCCTATTTTTTCTACTTGCATTTTTTACGTGCTTTCGAACTGCTAGGTTGGCAGAAGTTACATGGCAGCACTAGAGAATCGAACTGCTGAACTGCCGACCTTCCGATCGACAAGCTCAGTTTCTTAGTCACTGAGCCACCGCATCCCTGTGCATTGCACCTTACGTTTTGCAAAATTTGGATTCTTTACATACCCTAAGTCTAGTTTTCCTGAGTTTCAGCTTGTCCAGCTGCAGGTAAAGGGAGAAACTGTAACAGTAATAGAGTTGGAAAGGACCTTGGATGTCATCTAGTAGTCTAACACCCTGCTCAAGCAGGAGACTTATACTATCTCTGATAAACTGTCCAGTCTCTTCTTAAAAGCCTTTAGTAATGGGGCACCCACAACTTCCACTGGTTAATTGTTCTCACTGTCAGGAAATTTCTCCTTAGTTCTAAGTTGCTTCTCTCCTTGATTAGTTTCCACCCATTGCTTCTTGTTCTACCCTCAGGTGCTTTGGAGAATAGTTTGACTCCCTCTTCTTTGGGGCAGCCCCTGAGATATTGGAACACTGCTTTCATGTCTCCCCTAGTCCTTCTTTTCATTAAACTAGACATGCCCAGTTCCTGCAACCGTTCTTCGTATGTTTTATCTTCTAGGCCCCTCATCATTTCTGTTGTTCTTCTCTGAACACTTTCTAAAGTCTCAACATCTTTTTTGAAACCTTGAGACCACCTTTGTCTCTAATTTTTTGTTTTTACATCCACAGAGATTCTCAGTCATCCAGGTCATGGTTGTCCCAAAGGTGTTTTTTTCAGGAGGCAACTGGATTTTCTCGTTTTTTCTTTGAAGATGTTTTGCTTCTCATCTAAGAAGCTTCTACAGCTCTGACTGGATGGTGGGGAATGGAATATAAATATAAATATAAATCCGTCCATTCCCCACCATCCGGTCAGAGCTGAAGAAGCTTCTTGGATGAGAAGCAAAACATCTTCAAAGAAAATCGAGAAAGTCCAGCTGCCTCTTGAAAAAAAAAATCACCTTTGGTCACATTTTTCTTTACACCGTTATGCGGCATTTACTAAACGTGGCACCCTCCACCCGTATTATTGATCGCAGAAGGCATTTTCAGACGATGCAAGGGGCAATCCAGCCAGAGCTCTTAACCGCATCTCAAAACAAACCGAAAGCCAAGGGGAGGCACTTCCAAACGCGTGCAGTCAGAAACCGGTTGGTCGTATTGCAACCATTTCTGGTTTGCAACAAAAAAAAAAAAGGAAGAAAAGTACTATCAGCGCAGAGTTTACAATTCTCCCAGGTTAAGAAAACTGCATTGGGGGAAAAACATTAACCTGGTGATTTTAAAGAGGGGGGGTGAGATCTGTAACAATTGCAAAACTCTGGGTGAAGCATGCTGGGAGATGTAGTTCCACAGCATAAGCCAAGGAACTATGAGGCTTAAACCGAGCACACACACACAACCCCGCTCAGCCGACGTCCTGCGCATGTGCTGTACTACACTCCCCATCCTCCACGGCCAGCGACGCCTTCCCACTGGAAACAGTCCTTCTTACCTCTTGCACGCGAGTCCTTCCACAAGCGGCAGCTGCGGCCACGTGACTCGTGGAGAACACGTGGTTACAACACGCGCGCGCACACACACAAACAGACGTCACGTTCTTCCGGGCACAAGCCCCACCTACCCGTCCAACCCCGCCCCTTTTTTTGATCAGCTGTAGCACTTTGGACTGTCATCGGACGAGAAACTGATTGATTGATTGAGGAAGAGGTGGATGGATAGAGGGATTGATTATCTGCTATCGATCTAGTCGGGGATTTAGCAATTGCACCGATTACGTGAATGAACGCTGAAAAGGTGGCGGAGTTTCTCACGACCACAGGATAGGAGATCTATCTGCCACCCTCCACTGCCCTCAGAGCTCTTTCTTGACAATTTTAAGATGAGTGGGTGGCTAGCCGAGGAATGCTGGCAGTTGAAGTCCACCCATCTGAAAAGCAAAGTGGCTGGGGAATTCTGGGAGTTGAAGTCCACAGATCTTCAAGCATACTGGCTGGGGGATGCTGGGAGCTGAAGTCCATCCACCTAAAATGCAAGCTGGCCAGTTGGAATTCTGGGAGTTGTGCCTGCGGAATGCTGGGAGTTGAAGCCCACCCATCTGAAAAGCAAGCTACTCAGGGAATTCTGGGAGTTGAAGTTCACCCATCTAAAAAAAACCAAGCTGACTAGGGAATTATGGGAATCAAAGTCCAGACATCTTAAAGTTGCCAGGCTGAGAAACAGGTAGTCCTCAAATTTCGACCACTTTGTTTAGCCATCGTTCCAAGTTACAACAGAACTCAAAAAAGTGACTTTATGACTGGTCCCTGTACTTACAACTATGACAACATCCCCACAATTATGTGATCAAAAGTCAGGTGTTTTATCAGCCAGCACATATACGATCACCATTTGTGACCTTCCCAGCTGGTTTCCAAGAAGCAACATCAATGGGGGAAGCGAGATTTTCTTAATGACTGTGTGATTCACTTAACAACTGCAATTATTTCCTTCACAAAAAAGACCATACAAAAATCAGTTGTCACTCACATAACAACCACCTCACTGAGCAATGGAAATTCTGGTCCCAATCCTGATCGTAAGTCGAGGACTATCTGATGAGAATATTGTTTGAGACTTGCTTGTGCATTGCCGATGATGGCCTGGGTTTATTCCTTGTAATTGGGAAAGATGGAAGGCAAAAGGAAAAGGAGACAGATAATAGAATAACAGAGTTGGAAGACTGGGTCATCTAGTCCAGGGGTCTCCAACCTTGGTCCCTTTAAGACTTGTGGACTTCAACTCCAGAGTTCCTCAGCCAGCAAAGCTGGCTGAGGGACTCTGTGAGTTGAAGTCCACAAGTCTTAAAGGGACCAAGGTTGGAGACCCCTGATCTAGTCCAACCCCCTCCCACTTGTGCCCCCAAGCAAGAAACAGCAGACGGTTTAGATAGTATCATTGATGCAATGAACAGGAATTTGGCCAAACTCTGAGAGACAGTGGAGGATAGTGGGGCCTGCCATATTATGGTCCATGGGATTGCAAAGATTTGGACACAATTTAGCAACTGAACACCAATCTAGGGCTGCCATAAAAAGGCTGTAAAATTATGAACTGACCACTAGAGGGCAGAAAAGGATATTCTTTGACACCGACACTTAGGGCAGGGCTTCTCAATCTTGGCCACTTGAAGATGTGTGGAACTCCCAGAAATACAGATTCACTGAAGTTTGAGCAAATCAGTTCAGTTTTTACAAAAAATATCAGTAAGCCAAACACGGGTCAGGCAGCTATGTGAATTGAGCCATTGTCTGGGTTCCCACTACACCGAAGGAAGAGTTAGGCCAGGGGTCTGCAAACTTGGCTCTTTTAAGACTTGTGGACTTCAACTCCCAGAGTTCCTCAGCCAGCAAAGCTCCAGCAAAGAATCCTGAGAATTGAAGTCCACAAGTCTTACAGTTGCCAAGTTGGACACCCCTGCCTTATTGGTTTTGCCAAAACCTGGAAGTAGCTGCCCAGGGAATTTTGGGTGCTGAAGTTCACACGGCTTCAAGTTCCCAAGGATGAGAAACACTGCCCTAAGCACAAAATACTGTGTGCCAAAGCCTGGGTTGTGTTTTCTGAACTTTGCTTGAAAAATCACTCCCAAAGAAAAATAAAAAGGAGAGAAAATCCTTCTCCTTCCTGTTGATTTGCAGGTTGCCTTTATCACTGGTAAAACTTCCTGGAGTTAATCTTATCAGTCTGCAGTGAAAATGTTTGCTTTAAAAAAAAAATGACAGTCAAATCCTGCCTTATGACCACTTTCCATTACGTGAGAAGGTTAAATTCCAGAAAGAGCAAACATACCGGCGAATGGCAAGAAAAGGCAGAAGTTGAATACACCTGGATAAGATTTTCTGAGCATGGCCATACGTTCTCGCAAATTAATTCTCATTTTTTTCTCCAGATTTATACAACATCACAGAACCTAAGTGACTTTCTTGTCACGTGGCAGAAAAGCTCTGAATTGCCGTGATCAAAGGACAATGTTGACTTCTCACCCTTCAATCAGCTCAAAGATTGACAGCAATTATTTTATGACCTGTTTTGCTGTAGTTGTTAAGCCAGCTTCAGTTGTTATGTGAATTGGTCCTCACATTTACAACTGTCTCCATGGTTTGCTCTGGAACGAACTTCCCCCCCCGGTTTACGCCAATTGCCTGACCTTCGGACCTTTCGCCGGGAACTGAAAACTTATTTATTTACTCAAGTGGGACTGGCCTGATTTTTAAATTCTAAATTTAAATTCTTAAATTTTAATTGTAATTTTATTGGATATTTTATATGGTCTATTAGACGGTTTTAATTTCGGCCTTTTATTGAATAAGCTTTTTAATTGTTATTTTAGTATGTATATTAATTGTTTTAAATGAAGGCTGTACACCGCCCTGAGTCCTTCGGGAGAAGGGCGGTATAAAAGTTTAATTAATTAAATAAATAAAATAAATAAATGTGATTAAAAAACAGGGGCTTGGCAACTTACGGGACCGCCTACTGCTACCGAATACCTCTCACCGACCCGTGCGCTCTCACAGAGAGGGACTCCTCAGGGTGCCGTCAGCTAGGCAATGTCGTCTGGCGACGCCCAGGGGACGAGCCTTCTCTGTGGGGGCTCCCACCCTCTGGAACGAGCTCCCCCCAGGACTCCGTCAACTTCCGGACCTCCGAACCTTCCGTCGCGAGCTTAAGACACATTTATTCATCTGTGCAGGACTGGACTAGATTTTAAATTTATAGGGGTTTTAATTAGTTTTAATATTTACGGTATATTATTTTTTAAGAATCTGGCTTTAGAATAAGTTTTTTAATGGTTATTTTAATTTGTATATTACTGTTTTTATTTGCCTGTGAACCGCCCTGAGTCCTTCGGGAGATAGGGCGGTATACAAATATGAATAATAAATAAATAAATAAATAAATAAATAAATAAATAAATAAATAAATAAATAAATAAATAAATAAATAAATAAATAAAACTGGCAGGTATTTATGACAGTTGCAGGGTCCTGGGTTCATGTGATCATCATTTATATTAACCTTCCCTGCCGGCTTCCGGCAAACAAAGTCAAGGGGGGGAAGAGCCAGATTCACTTAATGACCATGTGATTCGTTAAGAGATTGCAGTGATTTGCTTAACCCATAGTGGCCAAAAAACTCATAAAGTCGGGCATGACTCACTTAACAAACCACCTTGACTTTGCAATGGAAATTCTAGTCCCGCTTGTGGTCATAACTCTGGATCTTGTAATTCTGGTACTGTACAAAATCAAGCAGGTCTTCTCTTGAGTTTCTTCATCGCCCTTCCCTGTGTCATCTTTTTTGCAGGTCTCCCCTTAGCAACTTCCTCTCTTATCCCAAGTTCAGTTCTCCATTTGCTCAGAGATGCCTGTGAGAACCAGCAGAGGTGCTAAAATATGATTAACATGGTTTAAACAAAATGCTTCCTTGGAGTTAGGAAAATCCCAGTTTTCAATACAATATCATTTTTTCAGGGCTACTGAGTATCTGGGAGGGGTAGGAAGTGAAGGGAGGAGGACACAGCGAACCCTGCCTTGCAACCGTATGATGGAAACCACATGATTTATGTTCTCATGTTCGGTGTTGAGAGACGAGCATTTCTCATCCTTTCATCACGATGGTTTGCAACTATGCTGGAAATGACGATAAATAGATGACAAAATACCCATATGGTTTTTCAATTCATACAGTACTTCTTAACTCTCAAACATTCATTTAGCGACCATTTAAAGTTACGATGACGCTGAGAAAAGTGACTTATGACCATTTTTCATATTTACGTCCGTTACAGCATTATTAATTATTCTCACTGTCAGGAAAGAACTTGTCCTTAGTTCTAGGTTGTTTCTTTCCTTGATTAATCTCCATCTGTTGCTTCTTGTTCTGCATTCAAGGTGTTTTGGAGAATAGCTTAACTCCCTCCTCTTTGTGGCAGCCGCTGAGATATTGGAAGGCTGCTATCATGTCACTGTCTGGTCCTTCTTTTCACTAGACTTGACATAGCAAATTCCCACAACTGTTCTGTAGACAGACCCAATTCCTGCAACCATTCTTTGTATGTTTTAACCTCCAGTCCCCTAATTCATTCATTTATAAAATGGTGTAGAAAATTAGCACCCACCTCTCTCCTAGAAGAATGAAATATTCTAGGAAATATTAAAAAGGCAAAATATTCCCCCTAAAAGAGAAATAAAAGAGACACAGAAACTCAGCCCCATCAGATATTTTGGTGCCAGCTTATCTACAAGACAAAAGACCTTCAGCTCCAGGGTGATAGGATTAGCCCTCACTCAAGATCTAAACCAGGACAAAGCCATTAAGCCATAATATAAATTGCCCGAACCTCTTCATTATATCACCCAGCAAGATTCAACCAAGCATGGGACTCAAGACAAAGTTACCCCTGCATGGCCCCATGGGAGTCTGACAACCAATCGGAATACATTCCTTTCACAGGAACAGGAAACAAGTTCAAAGCCCAAGAGAGGGTATAAATCTCTTTCTCTCTCTCTCTCACCCATGTGCTCGATTGCCCAGGATCTCAAACCATGTGTTCCTGTCCACTGTTAAACCGTCTTTCCAATCAGCCTCCTTGTTCCCATAGTGTCTTTCTTCCCACTTGGAACTGAACCCAGATGGACATTCTTCCAACAATGGAAGAAAATTGATTGCAGAAAATATGACTTTTGTAACAGAGTTGTTAATGCTTGGAATACACTACCTGACTCTGTGGTCTCTTCTCCAACTCCCAAACGCTTTAACCAAAAACTGTCTACCATTGACCTCACCCCATTCCTAAAAGGACTATAAGGGGCGTGCATAAGTGCACAAAAGTGCCTAACATTCCTGTCCTATTGTTTCCTTTCAATAAATGTTCTTGTATATAATGTTATGATAAAATAAAATATAAAATAAAAAAATGGCAATCTATCAAGATAATAAAAAGACCAATAACTATGATAGGATGTGTTATATGTTCAAAGATATATATATATATATATATATATATATATATATATATATATATATATATATATATATATATATATATATATATATATAGGTCTTTAGTTGTTCGGGTTTTCTCCGTGTAAAATTGGAAGTGTCTTGGCGGCGTTTTAGAAGTCTCATTCGTCATCTTCAGGCTTCAACCGTGCTTCTGGGAGCAATGTGTGATCGCAGCTATTTCTTCCTTTTAACTGCTAGTGGGGTTTGAACTGATTGGGTGGGAGCTTGGCTGTGCTCTGATTGGATGGGGTTTTCTGTGCTCTGATTGGCTGGGGGTGTGTCCTGTGTTGGTGGGGGCTTGGTTGTGCTCAGTCTAATCTGTGCTGCAGGGGGATTTGAGCTGGTGAGCTGCACTGCTGCTGTTTGGCTTCGTGTTCGTGGTCGTGCTACATCTTCGTAGTGGGTGTCAGTCTGCTGCATGTATGGATTGGAGGGGTTTGAAGTGGCTAATGTTGCAGCTGCGGTCTGGCTTCTGGTCCTTGGTCGTGCTTCCTGATCAGTGTGGGTTTGGGTGTGTTTTCTGGGTGGATGTGTGGTGGTGACATCCTGTGTGGACCTCGTGAGTGTGGGTCTGGTGTCATTCCTCGTGTTAGGGACACGTTTGTCAATAAGGGCAGGTTTCCAAATGGCTGGTAGGCGGGAGGTATCATCTCGTTTGTTCATGCTGTGTGGGCGTTTTTCTATCTCGATGGCTTCTCTGATTATTCTGTTGTTAAAGTGTTCAGTTTTGGCGATAGTTCTGGTCTTTTTAAAGTCAATATCGTGTCCTGTGACTTTAAAGTGTTGGACCAGGAAGAAGTTAGTTCCTCTTTTTGAATGAGTTCTTGTGTTCTTCAATCGTGCACTTATTCTTCTGTTGGTTTGTCCAATGTATGTGGTGGGGCAGGCGGTGCATGGGATTTCATATACTCCTTGATTTTCTAACTCAATTTTGTCTTTGGGGTTTCTTAGGATGGTGGATATTTTTGGTTTGTGCAGAATGCTGTCTTGATGTTATGTTTGTGGAGGATCTTGCTGATTCTGTCTGTGGTGCCTTTTATATATGGGAGGAGGGCTGTGCCATTTTCTTGCTCTCTGTCTTGGGTTTTAGTGGGGGTTCTTTTGGATTAGTTTGGTAATCTTATTTCTCTGGAATCCATTGGATGTTAGTACGTTTGTGAGAGTGTGTAGTTCGGTTTTAGGTGTTGTTCGTCAGCTAAGCATTTTGTTCTAGAGATGAGTGTCTTGGCTACGGAGTTGATCTGTGCTGGGTGGTGGTGTGAGAGTGCATGCAGATAGCGGTTTGTGTGTGTTTTCTTCTGGTAGATGGTGTGTCCTAGGGAGCCATTGGGTTTCTTGTAGACTAAGACATCTAGGAAGGAAGTTGGTTGTTAACTTCTGTTTCCATGGTGAACTGTATTTTGGGGTGTAGGCTATTGAGGTGTGTGAGGAAGTTTTCAAGTTTTCTTTCCCGTGTGGCCAGATTATGAAGGTGTCGTCTCGTATCTGAGCCAGAGTTTGGGTTTGTGATCAGATTTTTCTAGTGCTTGGGTTTCAAAGTGTTCCATGTAGAGGTTGGCAATGACAGGTGAGAGGGTGATCCCATGGGTGCGCCTTCTATTTGTTTGTATTTTTGTCCGTTATAGATGAAGTATGTGTTGGATAGGCAGTGGTTGGTCAGATCTAGTATGTGCTTGGGGGTTATATTTGTTTTGGATAGCTGTCAAGGCTTCTTTGATTGGCACTTGGGTGAAGAGGATATGACATCAAAGCTCACGAGTAGGTCGCTGGGCTGTAAGTTTTGTTTCTTTATGATCTCTATGAACTGGAATGAGTTTTTACGTGTGAGGCGATGGATTCTGCATAGGGCTGTAGTTGTTTGGCGAGAAATTTGGCTAGGTTTTGTAGAGGTGAGCCTATGGAGCTGACTATGGGTCTGAGTGGGGTTCCTTCTTTGTGTATCTTAGGGAGGCCGTAGGGCTTAGGGCATCTGGGTGATTTCTCTCTGGGAATGATTCTTTGTTGGATTTCTTCGCTGATGGGGGAGGCTTTTATTTTGGATCTAGTGGTTTTCTAGGTAGGTGGTGGGGTCTGTTTTAGGGGCTTGTATGCAGGGTCTTGGAGTAGGTTGGTTAATTTGGTTGGGTAGTAAGATGTGTTCATAACCAGCGTGGCGTTGCCCTTGTCTGCTGGTAGGATTATTATGCTGGTATCTTTTTTCAGGTTAAGTAGTGCTGTCTGTTCCTCTTTGGGTAAGTTGCTTTTGGGTGGCTTGCTGCTGCAGAGGATGTTGGTGATTTGAGTCTGATTTTGTTAGCGTCATCGGGGTTGATTTTGGTCAGGCTGGTTTCAACTCCGCATATAATGGTCTCAGTGGGGATGTATTTGGGAGTGACTGCAAAGTTGAATCCTTTTGAAAGGACATCGGTTTCAGCTTTGGTGAGAATCCTATCTGAGATGTTATGCACTGTTTGTTTCATGTGTTGCTGTGAGGGTGGAGGGTTTGTTTCTGGCGTTCTTGTAGTCTTGAGTTTGTTGGTGTGCGTGTCTGTCTTGAGGGTGGTCTGTGTTTGGCTCTCAGGCGGCAAGTTGTTTGGATTTGTCCCAAAGTGCGGGTGCATCTTGTTGCTGAGTTTGAGGTGAAGTGTGAGGAGATCTTTGTTGATTTGATCTAGGAGGAATCTTTTGTGTGAAGTTCATTTCTGATTAAGGCCAATTCTGTTCTTTTTAGGATCGTTTGGTGGCTGCAGAGTTGGAGTGGAATTTCAATTGGAAGCATTTGGGGATTAAATTTTCATCGCGGCAGTTTCGTAGGAATGCGAGGTCACATAAAATGGAAGCTCTTTGGACTTCTAGTTTTTCATAGGTCCTGGTCAGATGGTGGATTTCCTCCCCGTAGAGGTGCAATATTTGTTTTCTGAGGTTTTCACGGGTGTTTGCATATAGGTCTTTGGTTGTTGGGTTTTCTCCGTGTAAAATTGGAAGTGTCTTGGCGACGTTTCGAAGTCTCATTCGTCATCTTCAGGCTTCAACCGTGCTTCTGGGAGCAATGTGTGATCGCAGCTATTTCTTCCTTTTAACTGCTAGTGGGGTTTGAACTGATTGGGTGGGAGCTTGGCTGTGCTCTGATTGGATGGGGTTTTCTGTGCTCTGATTGGCTGGGGTGTGTCCTGTGTTGGTGGGGGCTTGGTTGTGCTCAGTCTAATCTGTGCTGCAGGGGATTTGAGCTGGTGAGCTGCACTGCTGCTGTTTGGCTTCGTGTTCGTGGTCGTGCTACATCTTCGTAGTGGGTGTCAGTCTGCTGCATGTATGGATTGGAGGGTTTGAAGTGGCTAATGTTGCAGCTGCGGTCTGGCTTCTGGTCCTTGGTCGTGCTTCCTGATCAGTGTGGGTTTGGGTGTGCTTTCTGGGTGGATGTGTGGTGGTGACATCCTGTGTGGACCTCGTGAGTGTGGGTCTGGTGTCATTCCTCGTGTTAGGGACACGTTTGTCAATAAGGCAGGTTTCCAAATGGCTGGTAGGCGGGAGGTATCATCTCGTTTGTTCATGCTGTGTGGGCGTTTTTCTATCTCGATGGCTTCTCTGATTATTCTGTTGTTAAAGTGTTCAGTTTTGGCGATAGTTCTGGTCTTTTTAAAGTCAATATCGTGTCCTGTGACTTTAAAGTGTTGGACCAGGGAAGAAGTTAGTTCCTCTTTTTGAATGAGTTCTTGTGTTCTTCAATCGTGCACTTATTCTTCTGTTGGTTTGTCCAATGTATGTGGTGGGGCAGGCGGTGCATGGGATTTCATATACTCCTTGATTTTCTAACTCAATTTTGTCTTTGGGGTTTCTTAGGATGGTGGATATTTTTGGTTTGTGCAGAATGCTGTCTTGATGTTATGTTTGTGGAGGATCTTGCTGATTCTGTCTGTGGTGCCTTTTATATATGGGAGGAGGGCTGTGCCATTTTCTTGCTCTCTGTCTTGGGTTTTAGTGGGGGTTCTTTTGGATTAGTTTGGTAATCTTATTTCTCTGGAATCCATTGGATGTTAGTACGTTTGTGAGAGTGTGTAGTTCGGTTTTAGGTGTTGTTCATCAGCTAAGCATTTTGTTCTAGAGATGAGTGTCTTGGCTACGGAGTTGATCTGTGCTGGGTGGTGGTGTGAGAGTGCATGCAGATAGCGGTTTGTGTGTGTTTTCTTCTGGTAGATGGTGTGTCCTAGGGAGCCATTGGGTTTCTTGTAGACTAAGACATCTAGGAAGGAAGTTGGTTGTTAACTTCTGTTTCCATGGTGAACTGTATTTTGGGGTGTAGGCTATTGAGGTGTGTGAGGAAGTTTTCAAGTTTTCTTTCCCGTGTGGCCAGATTATGAAGGTGTAAATCTCGTATCTGAGCCAGAGTTTGGGTTTGTGATCAGATTTTTCTAGTGCTTGGGTTTCAAAGTGTTCCATGTAGAGGTTGGCAATGACAGGTGAGAGGGTGATCCCATGGGTGCGCCTTCTATTTGTTTGTATTTTTGTCCGTTATAGATGAAGTATGTGTTGGATAGGCAGTGGTTGGTCAGATCTAGTATGTGCTTGGGGGTTATATTTGTTTTGGATAGCTGTCAAGGCTTCTTTGATTGGCACTTGGGTGAAGAGGATATGACATCAAAGCTCACGAGTAGGTCGCTGGGCTGTAAGTTTTGTTTCTTTATGATCTCTATGAACTGGAATGAGTTTTTACGTGTGAGGCGATGGATTCTGCATAGGGCTGTAGTTGTTTGGCGAGAAATTTGGCTAGGTTTTGTAGAGGTGAGCCTATGGAGCTGACTATGGGTCTGAGTGGGGTTCCTTCTTTGTGTATCTTGGGAGGCCGTGAGCTTAGGGCATCTGGATGATTTCTCTCTGGGAATGATTCTTTGTTGGATTTCTTCGCTGATGGGGAGGCTTTTATTTTGGATCTAGTGGTTTTTCTAGGTAGGTGGTGGGGTCTGTTTTAGGGGCTTGTATGCAGGGTCTTGGAGTAGGTTGGTTAATTTGGTTTGGTAGTCAGATGTGTTCATAACCACCGTGGCGTTGCCCTTGTCTGCTGGTAGGATTATTATGCTGGTATCTTTTTCAGGTTAAGTAGTGCTGTCTGTTCCTCTTTGGGTAAGTTGCTTTTGGGTGGCTTGCTGCTGCAGAGGATGTTGGTGATTTGAGTCTGATTTTGTTAGCGTCATCGGGGTTGATTTTGGTCAGGCTGGTTTCAACTCCGCATATAATGGTCTCAGTGGGGATGTATTTTGGGGTGTAGGCTATTGAGGTGTGTGAGGAAGTTTTCAAGTTTTCTTTCCCGTGTGGCCAGATTATGAAGGTGTCGTCTACGTATCTGAGCCAGAGTTTGGGTTTGTGATCAGATTTTCTAGTGCTTGGGTTTCAAAGTGTTCCATGTAGAGGTTGGCAATGACAGGTGAGAGGGTGATCCCATGGGTGCGCCTTCTATTTGTTTGTATTTTTGTCCGTTATAGATGAAGTATGTGTTGGATAGGCAGTGGTTGGTCAGATCTAGTATGTGCTTGGGGGTTATATTTGTTTTGGATAGCTGTCAAGGCTTCTTTGATTGGCACTTGGGTGAAGAGGATATGACATCAAAGCTCACGAGTAGGTCGCTGGGCTGTAAGTTTTGTTTCTTTATGATCTCTATGAACTGGAATGAGTTTTTACGTGTGAGGCGATGGATTCTGCATAGGGCTGTAGTTGTTTGGCGAGAAATTTGGCTAGGTTTTGTAGAGGTGAGCCTATGGAGCTGACTATGGGTCTGAGTGGGGTTCCTTCTTTGTGTATCTTGGGAGGCCGTGAGCTTAGGGCATCTGGATGATTTCTCTCTGGGAATGATTCTTTGTTGGATTTCTTCGCTGATGGGGAGGCTTTTATTTTGGATCTAGTGGTTTTTCTAGGTAGGTGGTGGGGTCTGTTTTAGGGGCTTGTATGCAGGGTCTTAAGAATTTGGTTTGGTAGTCAGATGTAACCACCGTGGCGTTGCCCTTGTCTGCTGGTAGGATTATTATGCTGGTATCTTTTTCAGGTTAAGAAATCGTCTGTTCCTCTTTGGGTAAGTTGCTTTTGGGTGGCTTGCTGCTGCAGAGGATGTTGGTGATTTGAGTCTGATTTTGTTAGCGTCATCGGGGTTGATTTTGGTCAGGCTGGTTTCAACTCCGCATATAATGGTCTCAGTGGGGATGTATTTGGGAGTGACTGCAAAGTTGAATCCTTTGGAAAGGACATCGGTTTCAGCTTTGGTGAGGATCCTATCTGAGATGTTATGCACTGTTTGTTTCATGTGTTGCTGTGAGGGTGGAGGTTTGTTTCTATCCGTTCTTGTAGTCTTGAGTTTGTTGGTGTGCGTGTCTTGAGGGTGGTCTGTGTTTGGCTCTCAGGCACATCCTAGATCGACCAAGTGCACTGCATCTTGTTGCTGAGTTTGAGGTGAAGTGTGAGGAGATCTTTGTTGATTTGATCTAGGAGGAATCTTTTGTGTGAAGTTCATTTCTGATTAAGGCCAATTCTGTTCTTTTTAGGATCGTTTGGTGGCTGCAGAGTTGGAGTGGAATTTCAATTGGAAGCATTTGGGGATTAAATTTTCATCGACACCTTCATAATCTGGTCCACATGGAAGCTCTTTGGACTTCTAGTTTTCATAGGTCCTGGTCAGATGGTGGATTTCCTCCCGTAGAGGTGCAATATTTGTTTTCTAGTTTTCATAGGTCCTGGTCAGATGGTGGATTTCCTCCCGTAGAGGTGCAATATTTGTTTTCTGAGGTTTTCACGGGTGTTTGTATATAGGTCTTTGGTTGTTCGGGTTTTCTCCGTAAAATTGGAAGTGTCTTGGCGTGTTTGGAAGTCTCATTCGTCATCTTCAGGCTTCAGCTTCGTGCTTCTGGGAGCAATGTGTGATCGCAGCTATTTCTTCCTTTTAACTGCTAGTGGGGTTTGAACTGATTGGGTGGGAGCTTGGCTGTGCTCTGATTGGCTGGGGTTTTCTGTGCTCTGATTGGCTGGGGTGTGTCCTGTGTTGGTGGGGGCTTGGTTGTGCTCAGTCTAATCTGTGCTGCAGGGGATTTGAGCTGGTGAGCTGCACTGCTGCTGTTTGGCTTCGTGTTCGTGGTCGTGCTACATCTTCGTAGTGGGTGTCAGTCTGCTGCATGTATGGATTGGAGGGTTTGAAGTGGCTAATGTTGCAGCTGCGGTCTGGCTTCTGGTCCTTGGTCGTGCTTCCTGATCAGTGTGGGTTTGGGTGTGCTTTCTGGGTGGATGTGTGGTGGTGACATCCTGTGTGGACCTCGTGAGTGTGGGTCTGGTGTCATTCCTCGTGTTAGGGACACGTTTGTCAATAAGGGCAGGTTTCCAAATGGCTGGTAGGCCGGAGGTATCATCTCGTTTGTTCCTGCTGTGCGGGCGTTTTTCTATCTCGATGGCTTCTCTGATTATTCTGTTGTTAAAGTGTTCAGTTTTGGCGATAGTTCTGGTCTTTTTAAAGTCAATATCGTGTCCTGTGACTTTAAAGTGTTGGACCAGGGAAGAAGTTGGTTCCTCTTTTTTGAATGAGTTCTTGTGTTCTTCAATGCGTGCACTTATTCTTCTGTTGGTTTGTCCAATGTATGTGGTGGGGCAGGCGGTGCATGGGATTTCATATACTCCTTGATTTTCTAACTCAATTTTGTCTTTGGGGTTTCTTAGGATGGTGGATATTTTTTGGTTTGTGCAGAATGCTGTCTTGATGTTATGTTTGTGGAGGATCTTGCTGATTCTGTCTGTGGTGCCTTTTATTTACAGATTAGACTGAGCACAACCAAGCCCCCACCAACACAGGACACACCCCCAGCCAATCAGAGCACAGAAAAACCCCCAGCCAATCAGAGCACAGCCAAGCTCCCACCCAATCAGTTCAAACCCCCACTAGCAGTTAAAAGGAAGAAATAGCTGCGATCACACATTGCTAGAAGCATGCTGAAGCCTGAAGATGACGAATGAGACGAAACGTGCCAAGACACTTCCAATTTTACGGGAGAAACCCAACCAAAGAATATACAAACAGTGAAAACCTCAGAAAACAAATTTGCAGGGAGGAAATCCACCATCTGACCAGGACCTATGAAAAACTAGAAGTCCAAAGAGCTTCCATTTTATGTGACCTCGCATTCCTTTAAACTGCGGATGAAAATTTAATCCCCAAATGCTTCCAATTGAAATTCCACTCCAACTCTGCAGCCACCAAACGATCCTAAAAAGAACAGAATTGGCCTTAATCAGAAATGAACTTCACACAAAAAGATTCCTCCTAGATCAAATCAACAAAGATCTCCTCACACTTCACCTCAAACTCAGCAACAAGATGCAGCACTTTGGGACAAATCCAAACAACTTGTGCCTGATCAAACACAGACCACCCTCAAGACAGACACGCACACCAACAAACTCCGAAGACTACAAGAACGCCAGAAACAAACCCCTCCACCTCACAGCAACATGAAACAAACAGTGCATAACATCTCAGATAGGATCCTCACCAAAGCTGAAACCGATGTCCTTTCCAAAGGATTCAACTTTGCAGTCACTCCCAAATACATCCCACTGAGACCATTATATGGAGTTGAAACCAGCCTGACCAAAATCAACCCCGATGACGCTAACAAAATCAGACTCGAAATCACCAACATCCTGCAGCAGCAAGCCACCCAAAAGCAACTTACCCAAAGAGGAACAGACAGCACTACTTAACCTGAAAAAGATACCAGCATAATAATCCTACCAGCAGACAAGGCAACGCCACGGTGGTTATGAACACATCTGACTACCAAACCAAATTAACCAACCTACTCCAAGACCCTGCACAAGCCCCTAAAACAGACCCCACCACCTACCTAGAAAACCACTAGATCCAAAATAAAAGCCTCCCCATCAGCGAAGAAATCCAACAAAGAATCATTCCCAGAGAAATCATCCAGATGCCCTAAGCACGGCCTAAGATACACAAAGAAGGAACCCCACTCAGACCCATAGTCAGCTCCATAGGCTCACCTCTACAAAACCTAGCCAAAGCCAAACAACTACAGCCCTATGCAGAATCCATCTCACACGTAAAAACTCATTCCAGTTCATAGAGATCATAAAGAAACAAAACTTACAGCCCAGCGACCAGTGAGCTTTGATGTCATATCCTCTTCACCCAAGTGCCAATCAAAGAAGCCTTGACAGCTATCCAAAACAAATATAACCCCCAAGCACATACTAGATCTGACCAACCACTGCCTATCCAACACATACTTCATCTATAACGGACAAAAATACAAACAAATAGAAGGCGCACCATGGGATCACCCTCTCACCTGTCATTGCCAACCTCTACATGGAACACTTTGAAACCCAAGCACTAGAAAATCTGATCACAAACCCAAACTCTGGCTCAGATATGAGACTACACTTCATAATCTGGCCACACGGGAAAGAAAAACTTGAAAACTTCCTCACACCTCAATAGCCTACACCCCAAAATACAGTTCACCATGGAAACAGAAGTTAACAACCAACTTCCTTCCTAGATGTCTTAGTCTACAAGAAACCCAATGGCTCTAGGACACACCATCTACCAGAAGAAAACACACACACAAACCGCTATCTGCATGCACTCACACCACCACCCAGCACAGATCAACTGTAGCCAAGACACTCATCTCTAGAACAAAATGCTTAGCTGACGAACAACACCTAAAACCGAACTACACACTCACAAACGTATTTAACATCCAATGGATTCCAGAGAAATAAGATTACCAAACTAATCCAAAAGAACCCACTAAAACCCAAGACAGAGAGCAAGAAAATGGCACAGCCCTCCTCCCATATATAAAGGCACCACAGACAGAATCAGCAAGATCCTCCACAAACATAACATCAAGACAGCATTCTGCACAAACCAAAAATATCCACCATCCTAAGAAACCCCAAAGACAAAATTGAGTTAGAAAATCAAGGAGTATATGAACCCATGCACCGCCTGCCCCACCACATACATTGGACAAACCAACAGAAGAATAAGTGCACGATTGAAGAACACAAGAACTCATTCAAAAGAGGAACCAACTTCTTCCTGGTCCAACACTTTAAAGTCACAGGACACGATATTGACTTTAAAAGACCAGAACTATCGCCAAAACTGAACACTTTAACAACAGAATAATCAGAGAAGCCATCGATAGAAAACCACACAGCATGAACAAACGAGATGATCCCGCCTACCAGCCATTTGAAACCTGCTTATTGACAAACGTCCCTAACACGAGGAATGACACCAGACCCACACTCACGAGGTCCACAGGATGTCACCACACATCCACCCAGAAAGCACACCCAAACCCACACTGATCAGGAAGCCACAAGGACCAGAAGCCAGACAGCTGCAACATTAGCCATTCAAACCCTCCAATCCATACATGCAGACTGACACCACTACTGATGTAGCACACCACCAACACGAAGCCAAACAGCAGCAGTGCAGCTCACCAGCTCAAATCCCCTGCACAGATTAGACTGCAACCAAGCCCCACCAACAGGACACATCAGCCACCAGAGCACAGAAACCAGCCAATCAGAGCACAGTGCTACCCAAGTCAAACCCACTAGCAGCAGGAAGAAATAGCTGCATCATTGCAGCACTTGAAGCCTGAAGATCAATGAGACTTGTCAAACGTCGCCAAGACTCAAAGGAGAAAACCAACAGACTATATCAGTGAAAACCTCAGAAACATATATATATATATATATATATATATATATATTCTGAGGCACTGTTTGTATAGGTCTTTGGTTGTTCGGTTTTCTCCTGTAAAATTGAAATGTCTTGGCGACGTGAAGTCTCATTCGTCATCTTCAGGCTTCAGCCAGCTTCTGAGCAATGTGATCGCAGCTGTTTCTTCCAACAGTGGGGTTTGAACTGATTGGGTGGGAGCTTGTCCTGATTGATTTTTTGCTCTGATTGGCTGTGTCCCAGTTGGTGGGGCTTGTGCTCAGTCTGGTCTGTGCTCAAGAGCTGGTGAGCTGCATAGCTGTTGTTTGGCTTTGTGGTCGTGCATCTTCATAGTGGGTCTGCTGCATGAATGGATTGGAGGGGTTTGGAAGCTAATGTTGCAGCTGCGGTCTGGCTTCTGGTCCTTATTCTGTTGCTAAAGTGTTCAGTTTTGGCGATAGTTCTGGTCTTTTTAAAGTCAATATCATCCTGTGACTTTAAAGTGTTGGACCAGGAAGAAGTTAGTTCCTCTTTTGAATGAGTTCTTGTGTTCTTCAATCGTGCATATTCTTCTGTTGGTTTGTCCAATGTATGTGGTGGGGCAGGCCTAACTCAATTTTGTCTTTGGGGTTTCTTAGGATGGTGGATATTTTTGGTTTGTGCAGAATGCTGTCTTGATGTTATGTTTGTGGAGGATCTTGCTGATTCTGTCTGTGGTGCCTTTTATATATGGGAGGAGCTGTGCCATTTTCTTGCTCTCTGTCTTGGTTTTAGTGGGGGTTCTTTTTGGATTAGTTTGGTAATCTTATTTCTCTGGAATCCATTGGATGTTAACGTTTGAGAGTGTAGTTGGGTTTTAGGTGTTGTTCCTCAGCTAAGCATTTTGTTCTGGAGATGAGTGTCTTGGCTTGATCTGTGCTGGGTGGTGGTGTGAGAGTGCGTGCAGATAGCGGTTAGTGTGTGTTTTCTTTTGGTAAATGGTGTGTCCTAGGGAGCCATTGGGTTTCTTGTAGACTAAGACATCCAGGAAGGGGAGTTGGTTGTTAACTTCTGTTTCCATGGACAACAAACAGTGCATAACATCTCAGATAGGATCCTCACCAAAGCTGAAACCGATGTCCTTTCCAAAGTTCAACTTTGCAGTCACTCCAAATACATCACTGAGACCATTATATGCGGAGTTGAAACCAGCCTGACCAAAATCAACCCGATGGCGCTAACAAATCAGACTCGAAATCACCAACATCCTCTGCAGCAGCAAGCCACCCAAAAGCAACTTGCAAGAGGAACAGACAGCACTTTAACCTGAAAAAGATACCAGCATAATAATCCTACCAGCAGTTAAAAGGAAGAAACAGCTGCGATCACATTGCTCCCAGAAGCACGGCTGAAGCCTGAAGATGACGAATGAGACTTCGTCGAAGCGTCGCCAAGACACTTCCAATTTTACGGAGAAAACCCGAACAACCAAGCCCCACCAACACAGGACACACCCCAGCCAATCAGAGCACAGAAAAACCCCATCCAATCAGAGCACAGAAAAACCCCATCCAATCAGAGCACAGAAAAACCCCATCCAATCAGAGCACAGAAAAACCCCATCCAATCAGAGCACAGAAAAACCCCATCCAATCAGAGCACAGAAAAACCCCATCCAATCAGAGCACAGCCAAGCTCCCACCCAATCAGTTCAAACCCCACTAGCAGTTAAAAGGAAGAAACAGCTGCGATCACACATTGCTCCCAGAAGCCAGACCGCAGCTGCAACATTAGCCATTTCAAACCCCTCCAATCCATACATGCAGCAGACTGACACCCACTACGAAGATGTAGCACGACCACAAAGCCAAACAACAGCTATGCAGCTCACCAGCTCAAATCCCCTGCAGCACAGATTAGACTGAGCACAACCAAGCCCCACCAACACAGGACACACCCCAGCCAATCAGAGCACAGAAAAACCCCATCCAATCAGAGCACAGAAAAACCCCATCCAATCAGAGCACAGCCAAGCTCCCACCCAATCAGTTCAAACCCCACTAGCAGTTAAAAGGAAGAAACAGCTGCGATCACATTGCTCCCAGAAGCCAGACCGCAGCTGCAACATTAGCCATTTCAAACCCCTCCAATCCATACATGCAGCAGACCCACTATGAAGATGTAGCACGACCACAAAGCCAAACAACAGCTATGCAGCTCACCAGCTCAAATCCCCTGCAGCACAGATTAGACTGAGCACAACCAAGCCCCACCAACACAGGACACACCCCAGCCAATCAGAGCACAGAAAAACCCCATCCAATCAGAGCACAGAAAAACCCCATCCAATCAGAGCACAGAAAAACCCCATCCAATCAGAGCACAGAAAAACCCCATCCAATCAGAGCACAGCCAAGCTCCCACCCAATCAGTTCAAACCCCACTAGCAGTTAAAAGGAAGAAACAGCTGCGATCACATTGCTCCCAGAAGCACGGCTGAAGCCTGAAGATGACGAATGAGACTTCGTCGAAGCGTCGCCAAGACACTTCCAATTTTACACGGAGAAAACCCGAACAACCAAGCCCCACCAACACAGGACACACCCCAGCCAATCAGAGCACAGAAAAACCCCATCCAATCAGAGCACAGAAAAACCCCATCCAATCAGAGCACAGCCAAGCTCCCACCCAATCAGTTCAAACCCCACTAGCAGTTAAAAGGAAGAAACAGCTGCGATCACACATTGCTCCCAGAAGCCAGACCCCAGCTGCAACAATAGCCATTTCAAACCCCTCCAATCCATACATGCAGCAGACTGACACCCACTACGAAGATGTAGCACGACCACGAACACGAAGCCAAACAGCAGCAGTGGAGCTCAGCAGCTCAAATCCCCTGCAGCACAGATTAGACTGAGCACAACCAAGCCCCACCAACACAGGACACACCCCAGCCAATCAGAGCACAGCCAAGCTCCCACCCAATCAGTTCAAACCCCACTAGCAGTTAAAAGGAAGAAACAGCTGCGATCACATTGCTCCCAGAAGCCAGACCGCAGCTGCAACATTAGCCATTTCAAACCCCTCAATCCATTCATGCAGCAGACCCACTATGAAGATGTAGCACGACCACAAAGCCAAACAACAGCTATGCAGCTCACCAGCTCAAATCCCCTGCAGCACAGATTAGACTGAGCACAACCAAGCCCCCACCAACACAGGACACACCCCCAGCCAATCAGAGCACAGAAAAAAACCCATCCAATCAGAGCACAGCCAAGCTCCCACCCAATCAGTTCAAACCCCCACTAGCAGTTAAAAGGAAGAAACAGCTGCGATCACACATTGCTCCCAGAAGCACGAAGCTGAAGCCTGAAGATGACGAATGAGACTTCGTCGAAACGTCGCCAAGACATTTCCAATTTTACACGGGAGAAAACCCGAACAACCAAAGACCTATATATATATTCAATTTCACACAGCCTCAAGTTACAGAAACCGTAATGTAGACAGTGATCAAGTTGCCATTAGTTCTGGTACAAAAAAATATCTTCAAAGGGGAACCTCTCTATCCTCTATTATATTTTTTATCTCTATGGGCTCCTCCTTGGTCGAGATGCTTCTCACCAATTGCTGCCAAATACTTGTTATAAAAACATTATAGAGGTTAAATTGGTGGGCTTCAAAACTGCAATTAAGACTCTCCATGGTTTTAGATGGAGGCAGCAAGTCCCCCACCCCACCCCCAAGGGATGCATATCTATGTGTTTTATAGAAAGAAGACTAGAAGGAAATTATATTTTGGTTTTTGACACTTGTGGGTAACTCTATATTATTATTTCTATAGGATAGACAGTACCAGCTGTCCTCCATCATGTCACGTGATGAGAGCAAGACTGGAGGGGAGGGGCTATTTTTGGATCAGTGCAAAGGGAAGGTTAAAATCGAGAGAAACACACTTCAGGTTTCCAACCGAACAGCACTGTCTGTAACCCTTCTGAGAGAGAACAGGAAATATATTGCAGAAGCAGTCTTCTAATATTTGAGAGGCTGCCACAAAGAAAAGCTGGGGTGGGTGGGTGTTTACACCTCTTCTCCAAAGCCCTTGAAGACAGGACAAGAAGCAATGGATGGAAACTAATCAAGGAGAGAAGCAACTTAGAACTAATAAATTTCCTGATAGTGAGGATCAGAATAGAGCTGGAAGGGACCTTGGAGGTTGTTGTGTCTTGTCCGCTCTCACCGCAGCCGGGGTCTGCTTATCTGCTCCCGAACACGGAGGAATGTATGCCTCCCGGCCCCAGTTCTGGCTCCATGCCCAGACAAGCTGCAGAGGAGGGAGCACCCCCCGGCCCCAGCCCTGGCTCCATGCCCAGGCAAGCAGACAGCTAGACCCCTCCCCTCCTCCACAGCATGTGAGCCTGAGGAAAATTTACTTCCAACAGCTGATTGGGTGACCCTCGCATCAGAAGATTGGATAGGCGGAGGCAACAGAAGGAAGGAGGCAGGCCTTAATGAGTGCTGAGTCATGGAGCCACACCCCATGGCCTATATAAAGGATCTGCTTTCTGGCAGTCTCTGAGTCAGGCAAAGTCGAACTTATCTTGCTGAAGTCACTTACTGGTCTCCTGCCTGCTCTGAGGACTTTGCTAGGACTTTGGGCAGAGCTGCAGAGGCAAGCCTGATTCGGATTTCCCTGACCCGGCCGTCAGCGGAGGAGTGGGACACGACAGAGGTCTTCTAGTCCAACCTCCTGCTCAAGCAGAAGATCCTATATGCTATTTCAGACCGGTGACTGTCCAGTCTCTTCTTAAAAACCTCGAGTGATGAAGCCTCTACAATTTCTGGTGGCAAGCTGTTCCACTGGTTAATTGTCTTCACTGTTAGAACAATTGCCACCATCTGGCTTCCCCTTTTGACTTTGCTCGTCGGAAGGTCACAAAAGGGGATCACGTGACCCCAGGACACTGCAACCGTCATAACTATGAGTCAGTTGCCTGCATCCAAATTTTTTATCATGTGACCACGGGGATGCTTCAATGGTCATGTTACTTTTTTTCAGTGCCGTCGCTAAGTCACTAAACAAACTGCTGTTAGTCAAGAGCTGTGTACACATATGTATATAGATACATCTCTCTTGCACAAGAACTGTTATCACGGGTTGATGCCCCTGTATAAATTTGACAGGGCCCACACGGAATATATTTTATTTCTCAAATGCTCTGGGAAATTCTGTGGTAACTTTTCCAGTCTTCTAGAAACTAATCAATACTATTTATGACATCTGCCATCTGTCAGAAATGGGGTAGGCAGGGTTTCCTGCTTGGGGAGGTGCTGGGGTTGGACTAAATGACCTACAAGGTCCCTTCCAACTCTGTTATTCTGTATTCCATTCTGTAGATTATTTCCTCCCCATATTTGCCAAATCAGAGAAGTTGAAAAAGGAATGGAGAACATATTTCCACCAACCGTTCTTTAAAAAAAAACAATAAAAAGAACAACGAAAAACATTCAATATTATAGATTTTAAAAGAAACAAACAAATAAAAAGACTACATATACTAACTGCAACTAGAATTGTATTTGCTCAACAATGAAAAAACAATGAGATCCCGTCTGAGGGGAATATAATTAAGAAAATATTAAGA
This sequence comes from Ahaetulla prasina, assembly GCF_028640845.1. Classification (NCBI taxonomy): domain Eukaryota; kingdom Metazoa; phylum Chordata; class Lepidosauria; order Squamata; family Colubridae; genus Ahaetulla; species Ahaetulla prasina. The sequence goes on from NC_080539.1 coordinate 9,153,312, forward strand.
ATGTGCAGAAATTGATAGATTAATGCTCACTATTAAGGATAAAGAGGAAACTGAGTAATTTTTGATATGGGGCGTATTTTATCAATGGCTAGACAACAGAAACAGAAGTGAGAAAGGAGGAGATATAAAAAGAGGAAATGTTAAAAGTGGAGAGTTGTTAAAGATGTTAAGTATAAATCTTAAGTATTAATCTTATATTATAAAATGTTATTTATAAATCTAATAAATAATAATAATAATAATTATTATTATTATATTATTATATTATCAATTTGATGAATACAACAAAGATGTGTAATATGGCTATTTAAACATAACTGTACCCAGACCACACAGTTTGATGAAAATTGAATGTTATATAAATAAAACAAATAAAACATTTTTTAAAAAAACCCCAAACAAACGGGATGGGAGGGGAGGGGAGAATAGGAATTTCGCCTCAGCGCGAGTCTAACTCTGGCGCATGCGCATCTGGCGCCTGCTTGAGGGCGCGCGCGGTCGACCTCGCGCCGGAAGTGAGGGCTGGCAAGAACATCTCTGGGGGGAGGAGGGGCGGACGAGTGACACGCCAGGGGGAGGAGCCTAGCTTTGAAAGAAGAGGAGGGGTCAGTTAATTGGCGACGTCACGTGATTCGGAATGGAGGTGGCGGCGGCGGCAGCAGCTGAGGCGAACATCTTCCTCAGGAGTCGGCGGGGGCGGCGCTGCTGTTGCGGCGGCCGCGGCAGCTGCTAGTCCAGGCGAACCGGCGGGCCGCGACGGCGGCAGCCGCCTGAGGCGAGCGACTGTTTGCGGGGCACGGGCGGCGGCGGCGGCGTCCGCCATGGACTGAGGAGACCGCGATGGGCAACAAGGAGTCGCGCATCGGCTTCCTCACCTACGACGAGGCCCTGCGGAGGGGTGAGTGGGGAGGGCGGGCCGCCGAGGAGGCGGGTATGCAAACGAGCGTTCGGAGCGCCCTGATTGGCTCCGGCGGCGGGCATGCTAATGAAATATGTAAATGAGCGGGAGAGTGGGGGACGGAGGGGCGCAGAGGTTGGCAGGGAACAGCGACCTCTCCAGGTGGGCGGGGCTAAGATGAGGCAGGCGAAAAGGGGGAGGAGCTTTGGAGAGTGGAGGGGCGGCCTTCTCGCCCCCCTGGGGATGGAGTGCAGCTCCCATCATCCGTGGCCAACCTGGCTGGGGTCTTATTGGGGGGTGGGGGCTCTCCAAGGGTGGTAACATGGCAGATGAGATGATGGGAGGTGGAGATTTAACCTGGAGCCCATCAGGTGGGGAAGGGGGCTGGGTACCATGGAAATGGAGAGGGGGCTGGGGGGGGCTGACTCTGGGGTAGGACTCAGGGTGGGCCAAGGTAGCATTGCTGGGGAGGGAGAGAGTGGCTGGAGTGTTCGACATCTCAAGCTGTGGAATAGTGGGGTGTATGGGATGGTCCTGTGGACTTCGGTGGATGTTGGGGGGGGCACAGGGGTACCATCACTGTTGTGTAAGGGGGGGGATGGGTGTGGACAGGTTATCCCTGTTTGGTTGTGGTTGGAGCTGATTAAAAGGTTGGGCCATTTTCAATCATGGTTGTTCCAAAGGCAGCTGGACTTTCTTGTTCGGGGTTTTTTTATCCCCCTTGAAAATGTTTCTCTTCTCATCCAAGGAGCTTCTTCAGTTCATTCTTCAGAAGCTTCTTGGATGAGAAGCGAAACATTTTCAAGAGGGGAGGGGAAAAATCCAGTTTGCCTTTTGGGCCCTATTTACGGAACAGTTAACGACACACCTTAAGGATGTAACTTCAAAAGTTGCCAGTTGGAACCTGGCTTAATCCTGGGGACCAGGATTAAGGTTGCTATGATGGCTGGTGTGGCTGTTGAGGGGTTGGACCTGCCCCTCTTCAGGTTTTTATGGGGTGGGGGAGTAGATATAGATGTTGATTAGGTCTTGGAATGAAGCTGGAGTGGCCGGCTCCATAGTGGAGACTATGATTGATGGGAATGGAGGGTTTATTGCTCAGAGAACAGACTATGATTTTTAGGGAATGGAGAGTTTATTGCACAGATGAGTATGGAAATAAGATACTTGTACAGATACTTGAAAGGACTAGATATTCATATATATGTTAATTACTCATATGCTTGATGTATTGGAGAATATCGGACAGATCTTGCTGTGATTACAGCCATTGCCGTATGGTAAGGTCCCTTGGAAGAAAATCTCTTTAATCTGGTATTTGCCGGGTTTGTTTTATTGGCGGTCATTATTGGTTGCTTATTAACGGTGTTATTAGCTACTGTGTTGTGGAACATTGAGCGATCCGCACCTAATAAAAAGTACTTAAAAGCACACAAAATAACCTACGTACCTTACAACAGGCCATTATAAGAGTGGCATAATCTTAAGAACTAGCTGCTCGGTGTTCTTGTTGCCTTCTTTTCTTCCCCACTTGTTTTCCTTGTGTGTCATCTCCTTTTATGCCATAAGCCAGCCAAGCCTGTGGGCACAGACTCTCTCCTTTTGTTTATCTCTTAGCCCCTCTGGAAGCCGGTTTCCAACCCTGGGGGCGGGGATAGAAGTGCTTTTAAAATACATCCTTCAAAAAAAAACCCGATGTTGTGCAAGCCATTACATTGCATTCACAGAGTTGGAAGGGATCTTGGTGGTCTTCTAGTCCAGGGGTCTCCAACCTTGGCAACTTTAAGACTTGTGGACTTTAACTCCCAGAATCCCTCAGCCAGCAAAGCTGAAGTCCACAAGTCTTAAAGTTGCCAAGGTTGGAGACCCCTGTTTCTAGTCCAACGCAGTTCAGAGTCTGGGTCAAAGGAAGAGAAATATCCTTCCCCTCCAGCGGGTGCTTTTAAAAAATACGTTCAAGAGGTAACTTGAGGTTAGAATAGGGAGAATGGTGGATTTCATTCAGGGGCCCCATGCCAAATCTCCCCAGTCATGGAGTGGATCGACTCACAGCTGACATCGTGGCTGCCAATGAGAGGAAACACGCCGGCTCCCTCTTGGCCCAAGTGGGTGGCTGTTGTGTCACTCCGGGATGGCGTGTTCCAGCTTCACAGCCATAGCGGTTATTAAGCAGCTGGAGAGGAACAGGCTAATTCTGCTTTGGGGGAAGCTGGAGGCTCTGGTGGGCATTGTATCAAAAGCAGAAGCCCGGCTTTGAACTTCCCTGATGGGGATGAGGTTTCTGGAAGCAGGGGGACTGGCAGGAAGGCGGGGTGAAGCGGGTACGGTATGTTTGACCACCAGTTAGCAACAGACATAGTGGGGGATATTGCTGAACGGAGATGGGGATAAATGGGTGGGTGGGTGTAGGAAGTTAGCACCCACCCCTCTTCTAGAAGAATGAAATATTCTAGGGAATATTAAAAAGGCAGAATATTATACCACCCTGGATAAGAAATAGCGAAACATGTTTTTTTAGGCAGGAAGCAGACTCCCTCTTAATAGCCCCCACCCTCCTCAATGGCCCACAGCAGATGTCAACACTTAAGAGATAAAGACAGAGGTTCCCAATCTTTTTCGCCCGCGGCTCCCCCGGAAATCCGACCTGCAACTGCGCATGCGCACCAGACGCCCCAGAAATGGTGCATCAGCGCCAGACCCAACGGGCGCAGATATTCCGCGGCGCCCCCATGACGATAGCGCGGCTCCCTGGGGAGCCGCGGCTCACACTTTGGGAATCACTGGATAAAGAGATAGCTAGGACTATTCATAAGCAAATGCCCTCACCCAAGATCCAACAAAGATCGGATTAAGCCCTCTACCCATCGAGCAACAGAACTCACCACATGGCACCTGGGGAGATTGCATCACCCAGCAAGCCTCAACCAAGCCTGGGACTCAAAAGACAACCTACAAAGTTACCCCTGCATGGCCCCATGGGAGTCTGACAACCAATCAGAATACAAGTGTCAGCGTTCCAGAAAACCCCTCCTGCAGAAAAGACTCCGAAGCAAACATTTTTCAAAGTTCTTTTACTAGCATAGGTAATTTGGCACAGTTGGATGAAAACCGAATCTGGGGATCCGGGTTCCTCCCTCTGTAATACAAACTCCAAAATCCCCACCCTCATGACCCCTCTGCCGATCACATGCTCCAATCCTCAACCGTCCCATGTCGAAGAATCACTCCGGCCACTCCTTCTCCAGATGTGAGCCCAGCCTGACCTTGACCGGCAGGAAGAATGTTGCAATGTCTAATAGCCCCTTGTACCCTCACCCCCCTCTCCTACTTTCCCACACCGGAGAAAGTGGCAGCGTGTGGAAGCCTTCGGCCTAGTATGGCTTCCAAAGCTGACAACAAGCTCAAATTCAAAGCCCAACAGAGGGTATAAGTCTCGCGTGCGCGCATCTTTTTTGCCCAGGACTTCAAAACCTGTCCACCATTAAACCGTCTTTCCAAGCAGCCTCCATGTTTCCAGTGTCTTTCTCCCCACTTGGAACTGAGCCTAGATGGACATTTCTTCCAACAGGAGTAAGTGAGAAAAGGATGCTGATGAGAGAGAGAGAGAGAGAGAGAGAACGCAAATGGAGTGCTGGATCATGACTGGACAGAGGGTTCTCATCCTACCAGCATGTGCCTGTAACTGAATTCTGGAGCCATAGGTCATTGGGGAGAGAGTGACCAAAGGCCCTTTGCAAATTGGCCGTTGGGCTGCCCCCTTGCAGGCACCAGGGTCTGGAGCGGTTCAAGCCTTGTGTTTTTATTTATCAAAACAAACATACAGCCACCCAACTCTCGCACAGGTGACTCTGAATGACTTGCAACATTTTAAAAATCTACCATAGGATAAAAACCCATAAACATGTACCCGTAAACCCCCCCTCTCCCCCATGGAAGCAACAAGACAAATCAGCCAATTGATGGGCTTTTGTGTCCATTTGTGGGGGTGTCCCCTGACCCACTGACAAAACCACATTTTTAGGGCCTTCCGGAAAAGCAACAGGCTGGCGAGCAACTGAATACCGCAGGGAATGATGTTCCATAGAGGAGGCGGCCACCACCAAGAAGGCCCTCTTCCGTGGTCCAGTGCCAATCTTTAATGGATGGGACCCCGTAACATGTGCTGCCTTCCCACCTGATTTGCCCTTGTATCGCCTCTTCCGTGAGAGCTGCCCTGACTGCCGGTCTGCTTGCAGGTACAGCTCAAAGTGCTGGTGATTCCCCTTTAAAGCCCCGCGTGTGTTTCTGCTTCTGGAGCAACTAAGGTCAGCATGAAGTATAACAGCAACAGAGTTGGAAGGGGCCTTGGAGGTCATCTAGTCCAACCCCCTGCTGACGCAGGAGGTCTATACTTAGGGATTCGAACCGCCGAACCGCTGACCTTTTTGATCGACAAGCTCAGCGTCTTAGCCACCAAGTGTCTTTCTGTTCTTAACAACACTATCATGGACCCGTTTGGGCTTAAGATGACACCTTGATCTTTCCTGGAAGACCTTGAAGGCATTGAAGAGCAACTAGCTTCAGACTTCTGGACTGAAACATTCTTTGGTATTGGTCCATTCATCATCCTTCTTGGCTAAGACACACTTTTCTCTTTTATATCCTTTACCTTCTTGCTTTCTTTCGATTAAGCCTCTGTGGTGCTGCGGGTGGGCTTGTGGGTATTAGATGAGCTGTGATGTTTAGAGGCTGGCGGTGAACTCCGCTGCATTTTGCTGCAAACCTTTTATCCACTGATTTATGCTGCCAGAATGTGACCTGGGTGGAGTACGCATGACAGGCCTGAGTAAGGCTTTTCTTTCCATGTAAACATTCTAGGCCACTGGGTCCAGTCCTTTGGTGGTGCGGCTCTTCCACTTACAGCACCATCCGTGGATGGCTGCCTAACTTCTCTGAATGTGAAGGGAAACTGTTAACTCTGTGGGTCAGTTCACTGTCAAACTTCTCTATTTTCAACTATAAAATTCAATTGGATTCTGACTTATTTCAGAGTTGGTTATCTGCATTCTGAAATTAAGGAAGTCCCGGCTTTCTCAAGGTTAAATATAGTCAGGGCCTTCAATGTCTGTCTGTCTGTCCCTATCTATCTATCTATCTATCTATCTATCTATCTATCTATCTATCTATCTATCTATCTATCTATCTATCTATCTATCTATCTGACTATCTGACTATCTATCTGTATCTGTCTGCCTGTCTATCATCTATCTATCTGTCTGTCTGTCTGTATCTGCCTGTCTATCATCTATCTATCTATCTATCTATCTATCTATCTATCTATCTATCTATCTATCTATCTATCTATCTGTCTGTATCTGTCTGCCTGCCTATTATCTATCTATCTATCTATCTATCTATCTATCTATCTATCTATCTATCTATCTATCTATCTATCTATCTATCTATCTATCTATCTGTATCTGTCTGCCTGCCTATTATCTATCTATCTATCTATCTTATCTATCTATCTATCTATCTATCTATCTATCTATCTATCTATCTATCTATCTATCTATCTATCTATCTATCTATCTATCATCTATCTATCTATGAGTGACTGACTGACTGACTGATTTATTAGTTAATAAGTAAGTAATATGCCAACCATCTTGCCTAGAAGCAACTCCAGGTGGCTTACGATCCATAAATAGCAAGATAAACAATGAATATTACTGGTAGCACTAAAAGATGATTTAAAATTGACGGTGTTTTTTTGTGTGTTTTTGTTGTTGTTGAACTAGTCTTGTTTATTCTTGATCGCCTTTGTCGAACCTATTCCAGTTTGTCCGAACCTTTCTTAACAGTTTAGTGCCAAGAACTGGACACAATATTTAAAATGATCTTTAACCCAAGCTGGAACCATTGCTTTCAATAATTTGAGACCCTATATTTCTCCGGTGTCTGCATATCTTTTTGCAGCCATGTTGCTGACTCATACTCAATTTGTAGTCAACTAATATTCCAAGATCGTTTCACAAGTATTATTGTCAAGTAGCTATCTTCTATTTTTTAGCGTTGCCTTTGAGATATATATATACCGTCTTTCCCCAAAAATAAGACTCTGTCTTATATATTTTTGAACCCTGAAATAAGCGCTTGGCCTTATTGCCATGTGCTAAAAAGCCCGATTGGGCTTATTATCAGGGGATGTCTTATTTTGGGGAAAACAGGGTATATATACATATAGGACGTACGTGTGTGTGTGTGTCCCCTTTATCCAGATTTTCTGTTTTATATGCAGCCATACTGGCTTTTTCTGCCGTCTGTCATTTTTTAAAGTAATTGAAACTGTGCTTGTATGATGTGAGCTGCGTTCTTTTGCCTGTTGCTTTCTCAGGCATATCATAGCTGCTCGCTTCTGTGTCTGAGCTGAAGCTGCCTGCCTGGGACCTTGGGGGTCAGATGACAAGAAGCAACCGGCCGTGTTAATCATTTCAGCTTATATTTGAATCTGTTCTGCCCCTTTTCAAAATCACGATTGATTCTGGGAGTTGTAATCTCAGTATGTCTGGAAGATATCAGGTTTTGAGAATGCTAGACTAAGCAGGGAAGCGTGATGGTTCACTAAAATATAGTTTGCGATGGTTTTGAGTCATTTTTGTGGTTGCTAATTGCTTCCAAGTTTTTCTTCCCAAGTATAAATACACGGCTGTGCCAAATTTGAACAACATTCCTGAATGAATAGTTGTTGCAATTAAAAGTTTGGAGCTGAACTTCGGTTTAGACTTCCCTATGTTGAAATCCAGCCCATTTCCATTATGAAACTTATATCTTGTTTCTTTAAGAGGAACCAAGATGTCATAACGTTTATTGGCAGAAGGTTTACAGGCAAGACTACCGGAGGAGGCAGCAATTATTCAAAGAAAAGGAAGAGGAAGAAAAAAATAATAATACCAAAATGTATCTCTAATTTGTAAATAGCTGGTCTCCTGGGGCAAGGGAGACCAATTTCTAGGCAACCAAACAGCAAAGCTTTTCAGATGTTGATGTTGTGCTTTTTGTGTGTGTGGATCACACGTGTCCCTCCAGTGTGTCTTAGATGAACTTACTCTTTGGATAGGTTAGTCACTTTTGCCCTTTTGTAAAGTTGTTTAAAACTGGGAATTAAGGTTTGATCTACTGGTTAAGGCGCCCGCCTAGAAACCAGGAGATTGTAAATTCTAGTCCCACTTTAGACATGAAAGCCAGCTGGGTGACCTTGGGCCAATCACCAGGAGGCAGTGATTTCTAGTCCCGCCTTAGGCATGAAAGACAGCTGAGTGACTGGGCCAATCACCAGGAGGCAGTGAGTTCTAGTCCCACCTTAAGCATGAAAGGTGGCTGGGTGACTTTGGGCCAATTGCAAGGAGGTTGTGAGTTCTAATCCCACTTTAGTCATGAAAGATGGCTAGGTGAGTTTAGGCCAGTCCCCCTCTCTCTGCCGAACCCATCTCATAGGTTTGTTGTTGTGGAGAAAATAGGGAGGAAGAAGGCATAGAATGTGTGTTTGGCACCTTGAGTATTTATAAAAATAAATAAATTAGGATTATGGATGGATATATATATATATATATACCTATATATATATATATACCTCTGTGTTTGTCTGGCGATGTGTGTTTGTGCCAGTGATTTCAAAGCGAATGGTGTCCACCCATTCAGGTTTTAGCTATTATAAGTATCCCCGTCCACATTCATTCCTCAGTTATGTGGGCTGGGATTGCAGCCTAACCCAACGGCTTTAATCTTCTTTTTCAAAGAGGCTTTTTTCCTTCTGAATTGTTGTTCTCAGAAAAGAGCAGTCAGTAAGTTGCTTTTTACAGACGGGAGCCTGCCTGCCCTAAACGTGCTTGCTTAAGCCAGTAAATCATTCCTTTCAGTACAAAAAGAAAAGGGTGCAGTGATGAAAACATTCACTTCTGCTGTGTTGCCTTGTGCTCTGTAGGTGAGGAGCAGATGGTGGCAGGTCTACATTGCACCAAAATAAAACCTTTTGTGCATAGTGTACACTAGTAGAAATCTCCTCCTAAAGGTTATTTTTTTTGTGGGGGGGGAGCGTTCTCTTTTTAGAGCAACCCCCTTAACCAAAAATCAAATCGCAACGGCTCTTGGAAGAGACTTCCGGGATGAGTTGTCCTAAGGGAAAATCTCAGCTTGTGAAAAATAAGCAGTCTTTCCTTTTAGGTCCTTCCATTCATTTGTTCATTTTAGGACGGTTATGCAACAAAGTTTTGTTCGTTTTTAACCATTCAGTCATATCCGACTCTTGGTGTTCTCCATGCTACCCCGTCCAACACAGCTTCTTTCAATCGTTGGGTGTTCAACTTTGCATCCGAGTTGACGTTATCAAGCCAGCGTGTTCTTTGCTTCCCCCTTCATCACAACAACTATAAACAATTTTAGTCACTTATCATTTTCTCTTAAAATACAAGAAATGATCACTTCTTCCCATAACCCATCTTGTATATATAAAAGGTAAAGGTAAAAGGTTAAAGCCTCATTTAGTCCTGATTGGCAAAAGTCCATTAAGAGCTTTCTGAGATAAAAACATGTGTTATTTTAACCTTGGTCAAACACATCAACTTTATATTCCTTCCTTCAAGACGGGTCTCCAACCTTGGCAACTTTAAGACTTGTGGACTTCAACTCCCAGAGTTTCGAAGTTTATATAGGATGTTAGCACCAATCCCTCTCCTAGAAGGATGACATATTCTAGGAAATATTAAAAAGGCAGAATATTATATTTCCCTGGATGAGAAATGGAGAAACATATTTTTAAGGCAGGAAACAGACTCACTCTTAATAGCCCCCACCCTCCATAATAACCCACAGCAGATATCAGCATTTAAGAGATGGCTAGGTCTATTCATAAACAAATACCCACACCCAAGATCCAACAAAGGTAGGATTAGCCCAAAACCCTCTTCATTACATCATCACCCAGCAAGATTCAACCAAGCATAGGACTCAAGGCAACTTGCAAAGTTACCTCTGCATGGCCCCATGGGAATCTGACAACCAATCAAAATACATTTCTTTCACAGGAACAGGAAGCAAGTTCAAAGCCCAAGAGAGGGTATAAATCTCTCTCTGTCTCTCACCCATGTGCTCGATTGCCCAGGACCTCAAACCATGTGGTCCGGTCCACCATTAAACCATCTTTCCAATCAGCCTCCATGTTCCCAGTGTCTTTCCCCCCACTTGGAACTGAACCCAGATGGACATTTCTTCCAACACTTACAAAAGTCTTTTTTATAAACCCAGTATAGGAAAGTTATCCAGGTCAATCTTTAGATTTTTTTTGTATGTCACATTTAATTATTTAATTATTGTATGTCACCTTTAATAGTTTAATTATTAAGACACCAGCCAGTTTCATTTGTGGGTCCCGTGTAGCACCTTATTCCATATCATTCTTGTTGTTTATGATTTATAAATCCAGTTTCAGATCAGCCTCTGTTTTGCCTGGTGAGACTTGTTACTCTTATATAACATCTTTGTATATAGGCAAGCACTCTTAAAATTAACTTCCGGATCCATTGTTCAAAAATATCTTTCCCCACATCCAATGTTAAGATATTTTGCTCCAATGGCTGTTAATACATTTCAGTATTCTTCTCCTTTAATTGTAAACGTCAGTTCTGCTTGGTTCCCTCTAGTGTGCAACCTTCAAATCCCCATCCTATCATTTTTTTAAAGAACTGAAAGCACAGGCATTTTCTCATGAAAAGGATTCTTACACAGGTAGTCCTTGACTTACGGCCATTCGGTGGTTTGAACTTAACGATCACCTTGGAAAACGGACTTTTATGGGAAGATGCAACAAAAACATGCATTTGGCTCTCTAAAGATACTGTCACCTTTGAGTCAAGCTTGAAATTTCATGAAAATTTGTTTTCTTGGCAAAAAATTCCTTCGTTTATTGTTTTGACTTTGCAGTTTATCTTACGGCCCGGTATTTTCCGGTGGTCTCTTATTAAAGTCTGACCCTGTGTAGTGATTTAAGATCTATCAAAATTGGCTAGATGCTGCCACACTGGAGGCCACTGGGAACAAAGTTGAATTGAGACTTAATTCTTTGGCTAGATAAGGGGTTATCAACTTTAAACACTCAAAAGAGCCACAAACCTCCTAACTGGAAGCCCCCCATTCAATTCTGGAGCTGGCCGGAAGTCCGGTTCCCCAACCATAGAGTCTCCTCCTAGCAGGGCATCCTTTTTCCTCTACCTGTCCTAACCGAAAGCCCAATCAATTGTGGACCCACATGTGGCTCCAGAGCCGCGGGTTGATGACCCCTGGGCTAAATGATAACAACAGTTAGATCAGGGGTGTCAAACTCTATTTCATTGAGGGCCGCATCAGGGTTGTGTTTGACCTCAGGGGGCCGGGGTGGGCATGGCTAGGGTGGGTGTGGCCAGTTCGAAGTCACTCGTGTCGGGGGCGCCTGTGGCGGCCTGAGTGCTCTGCCAGTGAAAACAGACTCCCGAGCTCTGTTTCCAGCCATGACGGCCTCCTGCAACCCTCTGCCAGTGAAAATGGCGCTTGGGAGGGCCACATGCTTTGTTTTCACTGGTACCGGTCCTTCGCTGTTTCCAGGTCAGCCCCGTGCGCTAGATGTGAGGACCCCGTGGGCCAAATCCGGCCCCTGAGCCTTGAATTTGACACCCCTGAGTTAGATGGACCATAAACAAAGAATTCTCTTTACGGTTCGTTTTGGACAAAAATATTCCACAGGACTCTATTCCGGTTCCTCATTTGTATCAATGACTTGTATGATGGGATTATGGAGATGACACAACAATTTGGATGACGCGAGCTTGCAGATGACACATAACTAGGAGGGGCAACTAATACTTCCCATGAAAGTGATTCAAAAAGATCTAGGGCAATCTTAAGCACGGATTGAAAAGTATGTGATGGAGTTTGAGAAATGCTGTAAACTTTGAATTGGGCGGGGTAGAAAAAACTTAAGGCATGAATATAAGATGGAGTGAGGACCTGGCTTGATGGGGATCTGGTGTCCTTGGCAATCGCAAGTGAAACATGAGCTAGAAGTAGCATGCAGTTGCTAAAAAGGCCAATGCCATTTTTGGCTGGATTAACAGGAACACAAAGTCCATGCCATGAAAAGTAATTGTTCCCCAAAAACGGAGAATATTTCTAGCTCAGGGTTAAAATGAGGGGGTCCTTGGTATTTTCTGAGCTTGGTGGGGGTGGGGGTTTGGCAGACGTTTTAAGACCCAGTTAGGTAACATCATCAGTGCTAGAAGAGAGTGGGGTTTACTCCACATTTATATACAAATGGCTTGCGCCATCAGTGTTGGTAGGAATGTTCTTGGTGGTTCCTTAATTAGGCGATTGATTGATTGATTGAGTTGGGTGATGGAACAACTGCAAGGAAGCAACCAAGAGAGCACCGAGGACCCCTCAATCGTTCCCTGCTCTACTCTGCCCTGGTCAGACTCCATTTGGAGTTCTGTGACCAGTTTTGGGCACCTCAACTCTACAAGAACTGTGGGAAATTGCTGCAAATTCAAAGGAAGGCTACCAAGATGGTAAAACTCCTGGAAACTAAGCCTAGGAGGAAAAGTCAAAGGATCTAAATAAGTTTAGCTTACAGAAGAGACCACAGAGGAAGAGACTTCTCAGCAGTGTTTTACATATCTGAAGGGGTTGTCATACGGTGTAGAGCAGGGGTCTCCAACCTTGGCAACTTTAAGACTTATGGACTTCAACTCCCAGAAGTTGCCAAGGTTGGAGACCCCTGGTGCAGAGAACAAGAAAGCAGTCTTGATGGTGTTATATACCCTGTTTTCCCGAAAATAAGACTCAACCGGAAAATAAGTCCTAGCTTGATTTTTCAGGATGCTCGTAATATAAGCCCTACCTCGAAAATAAGCCCCAGTTAAGCTTGTTAGCCAGATGGGTGCATTTAGTACTGTATTTCCCCAAAAATAAGACCTAGCCAGAAAATAAGCCCTAATGTGTCTTTTGGAGCAAAAATTAATATAAGACCCGGTTGTCGTGTCCCACTCCTCCGCTGACGGCCAGGTCAGGGAAATCCGAATCAGGCTTGCCTCTGCAGCTCTGCCCAAAGTCCTAGCAAAGTCCTCAGAGCAGGCAGGAGACCAGTAAGTGACTTCAGCAAGATAAGTTCGACTTTGCCTGACTCAGAGACTGCCAGAAAGCAGATCCTTTATATAGGCCATGGGGTGTGGCTCCATGACTCAGCACTCATTAAGGCCTGCCCCTCCCTTCCTTCTGTTGCCTCCGCCTATCCAATCTTCTGATGCGAGGGTCACTCCAATCAGCTGTTGTTGGAAGTAAACTTTCCTCAGGCTCACATGCTGTGGAGGAGGGGGAGGGGTCTAGCTGCTCCGTTTGCCTGGGCATGGAGCCAGGGCTGGGGCCGGGGGATGCTTCCTCCTCTGCAGCCTGCTTGGGCATGGAGCCAGGGCTGGGACCGGGAGGTGCCCCCTCCTCTGCAGCTTGTCTGGGCATGGAGCCAGAACTGGGGCCGGGAGGCATACATTCCTCCGTGTTCGGGAGCAGATAAGCAGACCCCGGCTGCGGTGAGAGCGGACAAGACACAACACCAGTCTTATTTTCTGGGAAACACAGTAGAAGCTGATGTCTAGGTGTAAAGGGGCATGAATGTTTTTTACGTTCTTAATGACCAGGTAACATTTAGAAGTAGATCGGAGAGACACCTCCCTAAGCCCTAAGAAGGAAGAAACAAACTTGAAATATTTTGGTTATTATAGCCAAACTATTTCTATTATTATAGAAATAATTCTAGCCTTCCTGTGGAGTAGATTTTGTGATCTGGTCAGGTGTGACACAGAGATGGACATCTCCTTTATTTCCACAGAGGGCGGGACCAGAACTAATGGGTTGAAAAAAAGAGGAAAGTTCAGGCTAGACATCAGGAGAACATACAAGCTGGTATAATAGACTTCTCTATGAAGTGATTGCCGGGAGAAATATCAACAACCTCAGATATGGCAGAAAGCAAAGAGGAACTAAAGAGCCTCTTGATGCGGGTGAAGGAGGAGAGTGCAAAAGTTGGCTTGAAACTCAACATTAAGAAACCTAAGCTCATGGCATCTGGTCCTCTCAACTCCTGGCAAATAGATGGGGAAGAAATGGAGGTAGTAACAGATTTTATTTTCCTGGGCTCCAAGATCACCGCAGATGGGGACTGCGGGCAAGAAATTAAAAGACGCTTACTCCTGGGGAGGAAGGCTATGGCAAATCTAGATAGCATATTAAAAAGCAGAGACTTCACCCTGCCAACCAAAGTACATATAGTCAAGGCTCTGGTTTTCCCAGTTGCAATGGATGGCTGTGAAAGTTGGACCATAAGAAAGGCTGAGTGCCAAAGAATGGAGGCCTTTGAACTCTGGTGCTGGAGAAGACTCCTGCGAGTCCCTTTGACTGCAAGGCGAACAAACAAGTCAGTCCTAGAGGAGATCAGCCCTGACTGCTCTTTAGAAGGCCAGATCCTGAAGATAAAAATGAAATACTTTGGGCACCAAATGAGAAGGAAGAAGAGCCTAATGCTGGGAACGATGGAAGGCAAAAGAAGAAGGGGATGGTAGAGAACGAGGTGGCTGGACGGAGTCACTGAAGCAGTCGGCGTGAGCTTCAATGGACTCCAGAGGATGGCAGAGGACAGGAAGGCCTGGAGGAACGTTGTCCATGGGGTCGCGATGGGTCAGACCCGACTTCACAATTACCAACAACAACTTGAAGTGATAATTTCTTTAGAAGTGCTTAGAAGTGGTCAGTTCAATAGGCATCAGTCCAAAATGTTTAACGGCTGGTTAAATTCAGTGATGTCTGTGCTTCCTTCCAGTTGTATGATTCTGGGATTCTTAACTTTGTTCTGCAGCCTGAATAAATAGGCATATTTAAAATGATTTTTTTAAAAAATTCTTCTCCAGGGGAATTAAAACAGACATGCTTAGATTAGCCCAAAGGCATAATTCTGTTCCACAACAATCAGCCCAAAGCCTCTGAGAAACTCCTGATCAGGAGATGAACGTAACAAGCAGTATCTGACTTCTGTACCCAGTTACAAGGACAGTTCCGTTTCTTCCGAGGTGGAAACGTGGGACAGTGCCGAAGTATACCGTATTTTTTGGAGTATAAGGTGCACCTTTTCCCCCCAAAAAAAGAGGGTGAAAATCTGGGTGCGTCTTATATTCCGAATGTAGCCCCACCCAGCTTCTCAAACGGAGGTTTCAGAGGCTGAAAGAAGCTTCAGAAAAGAAGCCCCCAAACAGAGCTTCAGAAAAAAAGCCTCCAGTACAGCTTCAGAAAAAAAGCCTCTAGCAGAGCTTCAGAAAAGAAGCCCCCAAACAGAGCTTCAGAGACTTTTTTTCTGAAGTTCTGTTTTGGAGGCTTTCAGAGGCAGAAATAAGTTTTTTCTAAAACAGAGTTTCAGAGGCGGAAACAAAAGCCATAAAAAGCAAGGCACAGAGCTCACAACCAAGGAACCCGTTGCTAAAATTCACCTCTGGGAACAGCTGATTGGGGGTATTCCGGGAGGCCGATCCACCTGCCAATCAGCTTTTTTCTGATTTTCCTCCCCAAAAACTAAGGTGTGTCTTATACTCCGAAAAATACGGTACATTTAGATCCTTCACCGTGCCTTTCGAGTGATATTTCGGTACACAAAACCAAAAACATTTAGGAACGAAGCAGTCTCGTATATGTGTGGATGGAGCTGGTTGAGGTGTTTTGGGGCGTGAACCTCTGCATTTCACAGATAGTCCTTGACTTACGATCACAGTTGAGGCCAGAATTTCCGTTGCTAAGGAGGACAGTTAAGTGAATTTTGCTTCATTTCACGACCTTTCTTGACGGAGCTGCTTAAATGAAACCCTGCTGTTGTTCAGGTAGTAACATGGTCGTTAAGTGAATCTGGCTTCCCCATTGCCCTTGTTTGTCAGGAGGTCCCGAAAGGGGATCACAGGACCCCCAGGGACAATGCAACCGTCATAAATATGAGTCAGTTGCCAAGCAGCCAAATTTTGATCACGTGACCTCTTAGGGATGTTGTAACGGTGATAAGTGTGAAAAATGGTCATAAGTTCCCTTTTTTCAGTGCCGATGTAACTTGGAATAATCACTAAATAAACTGTTGTAAGTCGAGGACTAACTTTACCTGTATATAAATCTAAGAAAGAAATACTGTTGAGAAAGAATAGGAGGACTTCTGATTGGAAAGAGTTGCTGAATTGTGGGGTCCTTGATGCTCTCTGAGCTCGGTTGCTTTTCTTGCAGACATTTCATGACCCAACTAGGTAACGGCATCACTTCTAGAAGGGAGTGGGGTTTGCTCTCTGTTATATATACCTGTTGTGATCCGTCAGCAGCCTACGGAGCTGGCAACGGAGTCGGACAGCGATGAGGCTGAGGTGAGGCCAGGGACATCGGGAGGTGAGGTGCGGACCCCAGAGCCTCCAGAGACTGACAGTAGTGAGGCAGAGGAATAGGAGGAGCCTGTTCCTAATGCAGGCATGAGAAGAGCTGCCAGAAGGCAAGAGCAGCTCAGGTAAAGAGGACGACTCGGGAGTAGGGCCAAGAGATGATTGGCCCCTCCCATAAGGCTTAAAACAGACCAGCACTGGTGTTTCAGAACAACGGCAAAGCTGTTGCAACTTTGTCTTCTGCTTCGTCTAGGTCTTGCCTTTATTTATTATTTATTTATTTATTTATTTATTTATTTATTTATTATTGATTGATTGATTGATTGTTCACATTTTTATACCACCCTTCTCCGAAGACTCAGGGCGGTGTACAGCAAAGATAAAAACACAGATAAAAATTTTTAAAATACAATATATAATTAAAAAACTAATTCCATAAGCTGACTATTTAAAATACGTGAATAAAATTATAGAATAAAATAACCCCACTAAAAACCCCACTCGATTAAAATTTATCATTAGGCCAGCCCTGCTTGATGAAAGAAGAAAGTCTTAAGCTCGCGCTTAAAGGTCTGAAGATCAGGGAGTAGGCGTAGCGCCACGGGTAGTTCATTCCACAGGGCAGGAGCCCCCACAGAGAACGCTCTTCCCCTGAGGGCCGCCAGTCGACATTGTTTGGCCGACGGCACCCTAAGGAGGCCCTCCCTGTGAGAGCGCACAGGTCGATGGGAGGCTACTGGTGGCAGCAGGCGGTCCCGTAAATATCCCGGTCCCATGCCATGGGGCGCTTCAGAGGTGATGACCAAAACCTTTATTTTGTGACTTCTGAACGTTTGCCAAGAAAGGCCTTTGGCAGTTTGCCTAATTGGACCAAGGTTTGCGAGAGAACTGAGGAATTTGTGTTGGGAGGCATTTGTTTTAATTTGAGGTGAACGATGCTGGGAATGAAGTAATTCTCAGCTGTTTGAAAACATTTTCACGGACTGAGTTTCTTACTACCTACTTGGGACTGGGTCACAACAATACCAGGGGCTTGCCCTATCAGTGTTTGTGGTAGTGGTCTTAGTGGCTCCTTGATTAGGCTGAGCTGCTGAACCATCCATAAGTGAAAAGAAATAATTGCATTTGGTTTTCATATTCCCTCCTAACCCTGCGCTTTTGAATCATTTGCAACCTAGGTATGTTAGTTTCGACAGAGGTTTATCATTGTTTCTGCTATTAGAAGGCTGGGCCTAAACAGGTTCCTTCTTCCTTGGTTGAAGACAAAATAAGCCGGAGAGTAAACATCGAAAGAGCAAGAGTGGCTTTTGTGGCTTCTTATGTTCTTTTTCATCTTGCAGAAAAAAACACACTGAGTTGGTTGGGTAATTGACTGAGCTAGCTAAGCTTCTTTCCCTAGTCTTCTAGAAATGTCATACTTGTTCAAATATTAATAACTTGGGCTATTCCATTAGCCGCCAAAACCTGTAGAGCCACACAGCCTTCACATTTCTAAAGGTTACCCTTCTACTTCCTACTAATTTGTTTGGTTGCGCCGTCCAGGTAATCCTCGGCTTATGACTGCAGTTGAGCCCAAAATTTATGTTGCTATGTGCGACAGTTGTTGTGTGAATTTTGCTCCATTTTAGACTTTCCTTGCCACCGTTGTTAAGTGAATTGCTGACAGTGTTACATTAGTTACACGGTTGTTAAGTGAAGCTGGCTTTCCCATTGACTTTGCTGATCAGGAAGTCACAAAAGTGTGACACCACACACACACACACACACACACAAACACACACACACACTGCATAATACACATAAATACACATGCCTGTTGCCAAGCATCCAAATTTTGATTACGGGACCATGGGGGTACTGCAACAGTCATAAGTGTGAAAAATGGTCATAAGTCACTTTTGTCAGTGCCATTGTCACTTCGAACAGTGACTAAATGAATTGTAGTAAGTTGAGGAACAACCTGTAATATGAAGAAAGCTGCAGATGGGCCAAAATTAAGAAAAAATATATATCTTCAAGCTTTCATGCTAATGTCACTTACCTAGATTGTGTTGTTTCCCTGTGTCATATATTTGGGTATATGCATAATTTTGTATTTATTTATTTATTTTGTCGTGTTCATGTAGTGTATGTTGGAGGTGATGATCCTTTGAAAGCTGTATGCAATGAAATTTCATTGTAATGTATGCCGATTAGTGTACATTTAAAGTGACAATAAAGTTGGTCTAAGGCTAGTAACATGGTTGTTAAGCGAATCTGGCTTCCCCATTGGCTTTGTATCAGAAGTTCTGTTTTATCTGCAGAGCAAACAGTCACCATGTGCTTTACTGCTCAATTGTTGTAACAGGAAACTCTACTTAGAACAGAAGAGCATAGAGTATATACCATAGAGCACTGCATAAGGCAGCCTTGAGCTACAAGGGCCAGATCTGGGGAAAGCCACCTTCAATTTCCTCTAGGCATTCTCTTTGGACAGCCTAAGGTCTTTGCTTCCCTCCATGGGTGAGCAACAGAGGTTCATCTGGAATTAATGGCCAACACACTGGACAATCAGTGGACGTTTGCAGGCAAAATGGAGCTGTCCTAAACTACAGGCTAGTCCTGTGATGGCGAACCTATGGCATGTGTGCTGGAAGTGGCATACAGAGCCATCTCTCTGAGCACATGAGCAGCTGCTCTTCCGGTTGTCAGCACGCATGCTCATGCCCCCATTTCAGCACTCGGTGCCGAAAAGGTTCGCCAACAATGGGCTAGTCCTTGACTTACAACAGTTCGTTTAGTGAGCTTTCAAAGTTACGGCACTGAAAAAAGTGACTAATGACCATTTTTCACAGTTAAGACCATTGCAGCATCCTCATGGTCACATGATAAAAATTCAGATGCTTGGCAACTGACTGATATTTAGGACGGTTGCAGTGTCCCTGGGTCACCTTTTGCGACCTTCTGACAAACAAAATCAAGGGGAAAGCCAACTGTGGCAAGAAAGGTCGTAAAACGGGGGGGGGGACATTCACTGAACAACTGTCTCACTTAGCAAGAGAAAATTTGGACCTAATTGTAATAATAAATCGAGGATTACTTGTACTGCCTTCCGGAACAGAATTGACAATAAAATTGCCAACATAGGGGGCGGGTGGGGAATCTTTATATGATGTTCTCACCTAAAAAGGGAAAGAATAGGAATAGGAATAGGAATAGGAATAGGAATAGGAATAGGAATAGAATAGAATAGAATAGAATAGAATAGAATAGAATAGAATAGAATAGAATAGAATAGAATAGGGTTCTAAATCTAATAAATAATAATAATAATATTCTATTCTAAGAGAAGGGAAGAGAAGAGAAGAGAATGAGTGGAATGGAATGGAATGAAATTAGAATAGAATAGAGAATGGCATGGAATAAGAATAGGACCGAATAATGGAATGGGAAGAATAGAATAGAATAGAATAGAATAGAATAGAATAGAATAGAATAGAATAGAATAGAATAGAATAGAATAGAATAGAATAGAATAGAATTCTTTATTGGCCAAGTGTGATTGGACACACAAGGAATTTGTCTTTGTGCATAGGCTCTCGGTGTACATAATAAGAGAAGATACATTCATCAAGAATCATAAGGTACAACACTTAATGATAGTCATATTGTACAAATAAGCAATCAAATCATATTAGGAAACGATCAATATAAATTGTAAGGATACAAGCAACAAAGTTACAGTCGTGCAGTCATAAGTGGAGGAGATGGGAGATCGGAACGATAAGATTAATAGTAATACAGTCTTAGTAGTTAATTTGACAGTGCTTGGGGAATTATTTGTTTAGTGGAGTGATGGCGTTCGGGAAAAAACTGTTCTTGTATCTAGTTGTTCTGGTGTGCAGTGCTCTGTAGCGTCATTTTGAGGGTAGGAGTTGAAACAGTTTATGTCCAGGATTTGAGGGGTCTGTAAATATTTTCACAGCCCTCTTTTTGATTCCTGCAGTATACAGGTCCTCAATGGAAGGCAGGTTGGTAGCCATTGTTTTTTCTGCAGTTCTGCAGAACAGGAAAAAGGAACAAAAAAAAAATGTTTTACGAGACTGCAGGAACTGCCCTCTGAGTGAAGACTCCAGTGATCAAGGATCCGACTGTTCTCCTTCAAGCCTTGAAATCTAATTGTGTTTTCCTTCAGCTGTCACTGCTTATTCGTCACATCACACAGCAGTGTTGTTGCTGTAATCCTGTTAATCTCACAGAGCTAGGAACTCTCACAGTGGCCAGCAACAATTGTGGAGAGTGAGTGGGAGAGACCAAAAGACGTCTGAGTCAGGGCAATTTTATTTTATTTTATTTTCAGATTACTGTCCGCGTTCACCCAGGTCGCAAATTGCCCTGGGTGTGGCATCAATATATTTAGTGCTATGATACTTCCCATAATCATATATAAAAGGGTGTGGATTTTGTAATGTATTACTGTAAGTTTTGGCGGGAGTTTTAGGCGGGAAGTATCTCGCTTCTGATTGGATGCAGCCTCTGGCTGAAGTGTATATAAGGAGAGGTTTTTCTCCAGAAGGTTTGCTGGGTCACACTATATTAAAGAGCTGTTGTCACTAACCTGGTCTCCTGCCTCGTCAATACCCAAACCTAACATTGGCGACGAGGATGGGATCTTGAGGCAGAGCACCAGAACAGAGCTGAACTCACTACGAGAATCAAACCCAGCAAGGTGATAGCGAATGCAGCGATGACCGGCTACACGCCACCCACTCCGTTTGACCCTGCCCAGGAGACATGGGGAATATATATGACCCGTTTCGAAAGTTTCCTGGAGGCAAACGAGCTACAGGGAGTCTCCGACAACCGCAAACGGGCTTACTTCATAAGCCACTGTGGGTCCGCAGTCATCGCCGTCGCAGAAGCCCTAGCGGAGCCAACACCGCTACACTCCGTATCGTGGCAGACCCTTCAGACCCTCCTGAAGAATCACTACGCACCAGCCCCGTCCAAATACGTTCGAGTGCGAGTTTGGGGCGCAGGCAACAAGAAGGCGAGTCTATCAGCGACTACATGGCAGCCCTGAGACAAGCCTCCAAGCATTGCAGTACCGCGATCTGGACGAAGAGCTGCTGGAACAACTTATACGGGGTCAGAGACATCCGTTTGAGGAGACGGTTGCTAGCCAAGAGCAACCTGACATTGGCAAACGCTCTGGGCGAAGCCAGAGCCCATGAGATGTCCAACCATGCAGCAGACACCTTACAAAAGCGACTCACGCCGATGGCGGGCGCAAAGCCGAGCACAGTCCACCACGAAGAAACCTATCGTGAGTCAACCAGCGAAGAGGAGGAAGAAGTCCACTACACCGGAAAATCGACAAGGAAGACCCGGAGGAATGCGGAAGTTGCGGGCGACATCAGCGCCAAAGATGTAAGTTCAGGGCGCCATTTGCGGCGGTGTGAAAGGAAGGGCACCTGGCTCAAGTCTGCCGAGCACCCCAACCTTCCGCCGAAAATTCAAATCGGCCAATCAGAGCGGCTCTGAGTCAGAGATGCAAACCCCACATTCCGCGAAATTTCAAACCAGCCAATCAGAGCGCGAGATCGGCGAGGCGACCCGCGATTGGCCAGGAAAGAAAGAGCGCGAAGTCAAACCGAATGACTGTTACCATAGACCACGCAGCTACCCGCATCGAAGAAAAGATCTTCACAAACCCGACAATTGAAGGCGTACCGTGCCGACTGGAAGTAGACACAGGATCAGCTATCACAATCATGTCCTGGGACACTTTTGTGAAAGCCTTGCCGCACATCGCAAAGCGCAAGCTACAGAAACAACGGCTCCGGGTGCAGGATTACCAGGGCAACGCATCCCTGTTCGAGGGACAACGACCGTCGAGGTCAAGCACGGGACATACGAAAAGACCCTGCCCATCACGTTAGTCGAGGAACCTTGCCAAGCTTGCTGGGGCTAGACTGGTTCAGGCGTTGGGAATGGGGTGACTGGCGTCCACGGGCGGATGCAACCTGCAAAACGCCCTAATGGAGGAATTCGCAGGCGTATTCGAGGACCGTTTAGGCAAGTACAAGGGACCCCTATCTCCTTCAATTTAGACCCCAAATAGCTCCCATTAGGTTAAAGGCAAGGAGGGTTCCTTTGCACTCAAACCTAAAATCGACAAAGAGTTAGATAAATTAGTCAGCCAGGGATACTAGTGCCAGTTGACCATGCCAAATGGGAGACGCCAATCGTCACCCTATAAAACCAGACGGGTCCATAAGAATTTGCGCTGATTACAAGGCTACCTTGAACAAAGCATTGCAAAAGCGCCTACCCAGTTCCAGTAGTGCAACACTTATTGCACTCACTAGGCACGGACAAGTTTTCGCCAAATTAGACTTGGCACAAGCGTACCAACAGCTACCCGTAGATGCTAGCACAGCTGAAGCCCAGACCATTGTAACGCACCGGGTGCCTTTAAGTGCACCCGGTTACAGTTCGGGTGAGTGTGGCCCAGGGCTATTCAAAATTTGATGGGCGGCTCCTACAAGGGTTACCGGAGTCGTACCCTATTCGATGATGTGTTGGTATCAGGGAAGATTTAAGAGAACTGGGGAAGCGGTTAAGGAAAGTTTTGGCCATTTTAGGCGGCAGGATTAAAAGTCAAAGCAAGCAAGTGTCAGATAGGGGTCGAATCTGTTGAATTTTTGGGCTATAGAATAGACAAAAGGATTCACCCACTGAGAGCAAAGTCAAGGCGATAAAGAGAGCCCCAGCACCCAAAAACAAGACAGAACTCCAGGCTTTCCTGGGTCTGGTAAACTTTACGCCGTGTTTTTAAAAGACAAGGCAACCGTTGCTGAACCGCTGCATAAATTGCTTGGAAAAACACTGCTTGGTCGTGGGGAAGTCAGAGAATAGGGCATTTGAGGCAGTAAAAGTTTGCTATCAAGCGATAGCCTGTTAATACAATACAACAACAGACTGCCGTTAGTATTGGTTTGTGATCGTCCCCTATGGAGTAGGAGCTGTACTTAGCCACAGACTCCCAAACGGCACTGAAGCCCCTATAGCGTTCTATTCACGAGCGATGTCCCGGCTGAGAGGAATTACAGCCAGCTAGATAGGAGGCTCTCGCAATAGTGTCAGGGTGAAAAATTTCACGAATCGTTTTGGGAGAGACTTTGAAATTATCACTGACCACAGACCGCTATTGGGATTACTGGCTGGCGACCGCCCAACGCCAGTGGCACTATCACCCGGCTGACCAGATGGACTATTTTCTGGCCGCCTACTCTTACAAACTGCAGCATCGACCTGGAAAGAGCTGGGGCATGCGGACGCATTGAGCAGATGCCCATTGCCGGGAAATCGAGGACCCTACTCCGGGCACCCCGTTCTACTAATTGACTCTTGGGACTCTGGCCCAGTCACATCGCAGGAAGTGGCTCGGGCCTCCTACCGGGACGTTGTTTTAAGAACTGTAATCGGTTGGGTTCAAGGGATGGCCGCTGCGCGGGCGACCGTTTTAGAGAGTTTGTAAAGAAAAGAGGGAATTGTCTGTGCAAGGGGTGCCTGCTCTGGGGGATAGGGTGGTAGTTCCAGAGAAGCTGAGAAAAAGTCCTGGAACTACTGCATGAGGGTCACCCAGGAATTGTAAGGATGAAGGGCTAGCCAGGAGCTATGTTTGGTGGCCCCTAATGGACAGGAAATCGGTGACAGGGTTGGCGATGCCAGGTATGTCAGGAATCAGACCACTACCACCTCGGCCCCAGTGTTGGAGTGGGAGAAACCCCAAGGCCCTTGGTCCCGCATACACATTGATTTTGCCGCCCTTCCACGGCCAAACATTTCTAATTGTGGTGGATGCATTCTCCAAATGGCTGGAGATCATCTTAATGAAATCCACAACCGCTGGAGCTGTCATTGCAGCACTAAAACACCTTTTCGCCACGCACGGGCTACGGACACCCTCGTGTCCGATAACGCCCACAGTTCACCGCAGCATTATTTGAAGGGTACCTGGCTGAAGAGGGCATCCGACATGCCCTCTCAGCGCCGTTCCACCCTGCGTCGAACGGCCTTGCTGAACGCTTTGTTCGGAGTGCGAAGAAGCGCTATCACGGCGGCCCGGCGATTGGCAGGCACAGATCGACGCATTCCTAACCGTCAACACAGGACCCCTGTGTGGCCACCGCCGCAGCCCAGCCGAGCTATTAATGGGCGGAAGCTACGGTGCCCGCTAGACCGGCTACACCGAACTACGTGCAGGACGGGTTCAAAACAAAACCAGATAGAATCCGGAATTAAACATAGGAGACTCAGTGTGGGCACATAATTACAGCGGCGGCCCAAGCTGGAAGAGGGGATAGTCATAGACAAACGGGCCCCAAATCTTATCTAGTGGAAATAGACGATGGCAGAGTTTGGGCGCCACATAGATCAATTAAGAAACAGATTGAGCGATAAGGCAGAATTAGGCGAGACCAGCCCTGACTATGATTTAATTAACCCCACAGCTGACTGGAGCCGAGAACAAACAGAAAGCGTAGAACCAAACAGAGACTTATCTGAGTCCGGCGAAGTCCAGCGACACCCTCCGGTCCCTCTAGAGGACAGCAGGTCCGAGCCGGCAAATAATCCAGGGCCGGATGGCCGGGAGGAGGAGCTCAGAGGAACGAAAAGCCCCTCCGGCAAGCTCGACTCAACTCCAGAAAGTGAATTGCGCAGGTCCGGGAGAGTCAGGAGACGCCCCACGTACCTGCGGGACTACGTAGAGAAGTAATATGTAAATATTGGCAAAGTGCCTTCTGGGAGGGAAGGAGTGTAATGTATTACTGTAAGTTTTGGCGGGAGTTTTAGGCGGGAAGTATCTCGCTTCTGATTGGATGCAGCCTCTGGCTGAAGTGTATATAAGGAGAGGTTTTTCTCCAGAGTTTTGCTGGGTCACACTATATTAAAGAGCTGTTGTCACTAACCTGGTCTCCTGCCTCGTCAATACCCAAACCTAACAGATTTTATAATGGGTGACTAGGAAGAGACCACACAGAGGTCATATAGGGACCATAAGGTTCATAGAGCTCGTATCTATGGATATGATCTACATAGGAACCATGGTAGGACAGTGTTTGGAACGCAGTATTGCAGGCTAATTCTGCCCATTGCCAGGAGTTCAATCCTCACCAACTCAGGATTGACTCATCCTTCCAAGGTTGGTAAAATGAGGAGCCAGATTGTTGAGAGCAGGGGTGGGCTTCAAAAATTTTATCAAGGGCTTCTCTGCCCGGTTGCTGGGTGGGCGTGGCCATGGTGGGCGTGGCCTAGTTGGCCTCCTGCACCATGGTGAGGGGGGGCATTTTTGCTCTCCCCAGGGTCCGGAAGCTTTCCTCGAGCCTCCTGCATGGCGAAAAAGCCCTCCACAGGCTCCAGAGACCCTCTGGAGTCCAGAAACGAGCCTGTTTCTGGCCTTCCAGAACTTCCGCTAGGCCCGTTTTTTGCCCTCCCCGAGCCTCCGTGCACACCCTGCACTTACTTGCATATAAAACAGGCCGCGTGGAGACTCCTAGGAGGGGCGGGGCGGGAGAGGCCAGCCAGGAGTGGGATTTGGGGGTTTTCTGAACTGCACAGAAGCTTAGCTAGAGGTTCTCCAGAACCCCTGCAAACCCCCAGCTGCCCACCCTTGGTTGGGAGCAATATGGTGACTCTGCAAACCGCTTAGAGAGGGCTACAAAGTGCTATATAAGTCTAAATGCTATTGCTATCTACCATATGATACAATATTCTACAGGGAGGCCTAACGCTATCTTAGCACTGGTGGTGTTACCTAGATTGGTAATGAAATGTCTGCATGAAAACAACCCAGCTCAGAGAGCACCAAAGACCCCCACAGTTCAACTCTAAGCTTCAAATGTTTTATTGGTACCACAGAGGTCATTTAGACTGATGCTTGCTCAGTGTTAAAGCATGGTCAGCAGTTGGTCATCCAAGTCGTTGTTGGAAAACTTCAGCGTGGGGAGTCCATCCGTGTCCTAGAAAAAATAATTCACTCCTTCATGCATCTACCTTCATGAAGTTCCTCCTTGATAGCCAAAATCTTCTTTTCATTTAAACGTTTTGGCTCTTGTCTGGCTCTCCGTTTCCTTAGTACTTGTCTTTCTCAACATTCAGCAACATTAAGATGAATGGAATTCAACCCCCAGAATTTCACACTGGGGAATTCTGGGAGTTGAAGTCCACAAGTCTTAAAGTTGCCAAGGTTGGAGACCCCTGCCCTAAAGGGACCATCCTCTTCCTTCAAGAGACCTTGGAAGACTGAATTTTCTAATGTAATCATCCCACATTCAAAGTCAGCAGCTGTAGAAAAGAGGTACTGGAAGAAGAGCAGCATTTCCTCTCCCCCCCCCCCCACCTCCGAAAAGGTCTTGGTCCCTGTCACATAAAGACAAGAATATTTTGCCGGTGGTTAATTGTCATTGAGGTAGCAGTTGACTTCTTTCATCAGAGTTTCAGATGATTTTTTTTTTGGGTGGAGCAGTAATGATTAAAGCAAATGGACCTTGCCTTGAAAGTGGTGTGTCTTAGCGCAGGGGTCTCCAACCTTGGCAACTTTAAGACTTGTGGACTTCAACTCCCAGAACTCTGGGAGTTGAAGTCCACAAGTCTTAAAGTTGCCAAGGTTGGAGACCCCTGTCTTAGCATAGGGCCAGATGTGTGTGAGATGTTTGTGGCATTGCAACGATGCTTTGCGTTAAGTGCCTTAATATTTTTATGGAAAGCTTATTTACCTGAGAGGATGGGTCCCTCAGGTGAAAACGACTTTGATGGCAATAAAAAGGGTTTTGACCAGCAATATAACCGATCCAATTGACTCAACTTTGCTCTGTTGTTCTTAGCAACGGGTAGATTAAGACATTGTAGGAAGAGTTGAGTTAGTCCTTCTAGTCTAATGGATGAAGTTGAGTCTTGCTACCTGACTGGAAGGATAACGCTGAAATCTTGGGAATTTATGTATAGATGTTTTGTTTTGTTTTCTGCATACTAAGTAATTCATGCCTTTTTTTGCCGTTGAATAAAATTTTATTGGCCA
Source organism: Ahaetulla prasina (assembly GCF_028640845.1). Classification (NCBI taxonomy): domain Eukaryota; kingdom Metazoa; phylum Chordata; class Lepidosauria; order Squamata; family Colubridae; genus Ahaetulla; species Ahaetulla prasina. Next base: position 9,180,730 of record NC_080539.1, read on the forward strand.
AGTGTGATTGGACACACAAGGAATTTGTCTTGGTGCATATGCTCTCAGTGTACATAAAAGAAAAGATACGTTCATCAAGGTACAACATTTACAACACAATTGATGGTCAATATATCAATATAAATCATAAGGATTGCCAGCAACAAGTTATAGTCATATAGTCATAAGTGGAAAGAGATTGGTGATGGGAACTATGAAACGATTAATAGTAGTGCAGATTCAGTAAATAGTCTGACAGTGTTGGGGGAATTATTTGTTTAGCAGAGTGATGGCCTTCGGGAAAAAACTGTTCTTGTGTCTAGTTGTTCTGGAGTGCAGTGTTCTATAGCGTCGTTTTGAGGATAGGAGTTGAAACAGTTTATGTCCAGGATGCGAGGGATCTGCAAATATTTTCACGGCCCTCTTCTTGATTCGTGCAGTATACAGGTCCTCACTTTGGCTTTTACATGAAATCTCATCTTTTCTCATTGTTGTTGTTTTCAGTTGCTAAGCCATGTCTGGCTCTTTGTGACCCCATGGGCCATAGCACACCAGGTCCCTTGTCCTTCATTGTCTCCTGGAGTTTGCTCAAATTCACATTAATTGCATCCAGGGGTCTGCAAACTTGGTTCTTTTAAGACTTGTAAACTTCAACTCCCAGAGTTACTCAGCCAGCGAAGCTTTTCCAAGGAGTCCTCTCATTTAGATAGCCAAAGTGTTTGAATTTCAGATTCAGGATTTGTCCTGCGAAGGAGCAGCCAAGAGTTGATTTTCTTTAGGACAGGGGTGTCAAACTAGCGGCCCACAGGCCGGATGCATCACACACAGGCCATGCCCACCCCAGCTCTGTGAATGGGGAAAATGTAACAAAAATATCACATGTGGGCAATGTGACACTGCGAGTTTGACACCCGCGTTTTAGGACATTTCTAATTGTACTCTCATCGAAGGCTGCATGGACTTATGGGATTGATTGATTGATCATATTCATCAAATTGTTTTTGACTTCCAAGTGACCAGATAGATAGATTTTTCTCAGGATCCAATCTGGGTCGGTCACCGGGACCAGAGGTTTAGTCTTCCGAGCTTTCAGAGACGTGCTGGAGCCCATCCTCAGGGAATGAGTGCCAGCACAAGTCCGAAAGCTCGGAAGACTAAACCTGTGATCCCGGTGACTGACCCAGATTGGATCCTACACAGTGGTAGATTTCAAATTTTTTTACTACCAGTTCTGTGGGTGTGGCTTTGTGGGCGTGGCATGGCTTTGTGGGTGTGGCAGGGAAAGGATACTGTAGAATCTCCATTCCCTCCCCATTCCAGGGGAAGGATACTGCAAAATCCCCATTTCCTCCTGATCAGCTGGGACTCAGGAGGCAGAGAATAGATGGGGGTGGGGCCAGTCAGAATTTTTACTACCAGTTCTCAGAACTATTCAAAATTTCCACTACTGGTTCTCCAGAACTGGTCAGAACCTGCTGAAAGCCACCTCTGATCCTGCAGCATTATCATGCAACGCATAGATTCGCTTTCATTTCTGATAGATTTTCTCCATGATGGTTTACCCGTAGCTTGACCCTTCAGGTCTTCCAACAATGTCCCCATCAGCACCGTGACTTGAGTCCTTCCATCTTGCGGCTGGTTGTCCTCTCCTTCTCTTGCCTTCAACCTTTCCCAGATTTGGAGCCTCCTCCAGAGAGCTGGGTCTTCACTTATCATGTGTCTGAAGTAGGATAATTTAAGCCTGGTCATTTGTACCTTGAGTGAGATGTCTGGGTTAATTTGTTTGGTGAGCCATTTTCTTTTCGTTTTTTTTTTCTTGGTATAAACCCGTGATGGCGAACCTATGGCACGTGCGCGTCCACTCTGTGAGCATGCAAGCCGTTGCCCCAGTTCAGCGCTGCTGCGCATGCGCGCATGCCTCCTGCCATTCAGCTGGTCTTTGGGTCTCTCCCACACATGCGTGGGGGGGCGGGGCGAGTGCAGGGTGGGTGGGGCACGTGCAGGGGCTGCGCACACATGCACTGGGGGCGGGGTCTATACGTGCATTGCATTTGGGGGTTTGGGTGCGCACGTGTGCATTTGCACACACAAGCTTTGGGCACTTGGTCCTGTCGTGTCCCACTCCTCCGCTGACGGCCGGGTCAGGGAAATCCGAATCAGGCGTACCTCTGCAGCTCTGCCAAAGTCCTAGCAAAGTTCTCAAGGCAGGCAGGAGACCAGAAAGTGACTTCAGCAAGATATGTTAGACTTTGCCTGACTCAGAGAATGCCAGAAAGCAGATCCTTTATATAGGCCATGGGGTGTGGCTCCATGACTCAGCACTTATCCAGGCCTGCCCCTCCCTTCCTTCTGTCACCGCCGCCTATCAATTCTTCTGAAGCGAGGGTCACTCCAGTCGGCAGCTGTTGGTAATTGACCTCCCTCAGGCTCACATGCTGTGGGGGAGGGGGAGGGGTCTAGTTGCTCCGTTTGCCTGGGCATGGAGCCAGAGCTGGGGGCTGGAGGTGCTTCCTCCTCCTCAGCCTGTCTGGGCATGGAGCCAGAGCTGGGGGCTGGGAGGCATACTAGGACATTCCTCAGCGTTCGGAAGCAGATAAGAAGGCCCCGGCTGCGGTGAAAGCAGGCAAGACACAGCAGGTCCAGAAAAGGTTAGCTGATATAAACCATATTCTCAGGAGTCTTTTTCAACACCTAAAGTCAAAAATGTTCCCCGGTCTATTATATATATGTTACTGGCAATGTGCAAAAAGCTGGCACTGCATAGAATGCCTAGGAAATCTATAAAATGTGTGATTAATATGTATATACTGTCCCTTGGCATTGTATAGAATACTTAGGCATTATGCAGAATGACAAGACCTATTTAGGCAAAGTATGAAACGAGAGTCAAAAAGAGGGTAGTCCTCAGGTTACGATGAAAATTGAGCCTGAAATTTCTGTCTCTATGTGAGACAGTTGTTAAGTGATTTCCCCCCCTCATTTTATGAACTTTCTTGCCACAGCTGTTAAGTGAATCACTGTAGTTGTTAAGTTAGTGCCAGAGATGTGAAGTGACTTTGCTTGTCAGAGGGCAACAAAAGGTGATCACATGACCCCGGGACATTGCAAGTGTCATAAATATGAATTCAATTGTCAAATAGTCTGAATTCTGATCGTGTGACATGGTGGATGCTGCAGCGGTCTTAAGTGTGAAAAACGGTCATCAGTCACTTTCTTCAGTGCTGTTGTAACTTCAAACGGTCACTAAATGAACTGTTGTTAGTAAAGGAGTACCTGCATTGAAAAAAAACCCGTATATGAATATGAAAGAAGAAATGCAAAATAAAGTACAGGATTTTCTTACTGGGATAAAAAACAATAGAATAGAATAGAATTTTTATTGGCCAAGTGTGATTGGACACACAAGGAATTTGTCTTGGTGCATATGCTCTCAGTGTACATAAAAGAAAAGATACGTTCATCAAGGTACAACATTTACAACACAATTGATGGTCAATATATCAATATAAATCATAAGGATTGCCAGCAACAAGTTATAGTCATACAGTCATAAGTGGAAAGAGATTGGTGATGGGAACTATGAAACGATTAATAGTAGTGCAGATTCAGTAAATAGTCTGACAGTGTTGAGGGAATTATTTGTTTAGCAGAGTGATGGCCTTCGGGGAAAAAACTGTTCTTGTCTTTTTTCAAGAGAAAAAGACCAGTTGACCTATTGGTACTTGTTGCAAAAACGAAGGTTAGAAAGGCGTCTTAGTGGAAGTGTTTTATTAGATTGCATAAAATGTGCGAAACATGAAGCGTTTCATACTTGACGTCTTGTTTTTGGCATTCTATAGCTTTCTTAGGCCTTCTAGAAAATGCCTAATTTCATTCATTGACGGCAACGTTTTATGTACCAAGATGGCGACATATCAAAATGGACAATGGACAAATGAGATTGTGAAGATGGTTAGAGCTAGCTGCTAGCAGCAAATCTGACCTGTTAGGTACGGAATGAGACAATAAGTAGTTCATAAACAATTGCAAACTTTCTATGGACTTGTTCCTTAAAATGGAAAAAAAGTGAAATGGTGTTTTCTGGATTTGATGATTAGACAAATATTGAATCGGGGGGGGGGGGGGCTGAAGGAGTTATTGTAATGTTAAGGAAGGAGGAAGGACTTTGTTATAAAAAAAGCTTAAAAATAGCGTCTTTAATTTTTTTCTTTTTAACTATTCTGCAACTTTTCTCTTTTTCTTTTTCTTTTAAATTTACTTTTATATTCTCTTCTTTATGTATTTTCCCCTATATTTTAAATTTGTATATTTTATATCTGTAGCTGCTCAGAATTGCTTGGATAGTGATATGAATGACATATAAATTTAATAAATATTTACTTGTTAGCTATGTAAAGTTTTAAAATAAAGTTGTTTATTTCCTGGTATTTCATTAAATTATACTCAGCCCTGTAGTTTTGAAGCGATAGTCCCTTGGGGAAAAAAAATCCTATGTCCCATTACCTTCTTAAAAATAGAATAGAATTATTTATTGGCCAAGTGTGATTGGACACACAAGGAATTTGTCTTGGTGCATATGCTCTCAGTGTACATAAAAGAAAAGATACCTTCATCAACAATTCTAAGGTACAACTCTTAATGATAGTCACCAGGCACGAATAAGCAATCAGGAAACAATCAATATTAATATAAATCACAAGGATACAAAGGCATGCAATAAAGAGGACTTGAGACTAAGGTATAACCTGCAGGATACATTATGATTTTATGACATAATTATTCTTTTTTAAAAAAGTAAAATAAAAAAAAATACAGTTCTTAATGATACATTTCTCCTGTTTTACATTGTAGGAAGTTAGCACCCACCCCCCTCCTAGAAGAATGAAATAGTCTGGGAAATATTTAAAAAGCAGAATATTATATTTCCCTGGATGAGAAAAGGAGAAGCATGTTTTTAAAGACAAAGCAGCTCCCTGCAGCTCCCTGCCTCTCCCACCCCCTTCAGCTTCAGGGTGATGGGATTAAATCCTGGCCCTCAGGATATTGATAGGATTAGCCCTCTACCCATCTCACCACATGGCACCTGGGAAGATAAATCACCCAGCAAGGCTCAACCAAGCCTGGGACACAGACAGCCTACAAAGTTAGCTAAGACCCCCGCCCCCTGGGAATCTGACAGCCAATGGGATACATTTCTTGTACAGGAACAGGAAGCTCTAAGGTGGGGCCCAAGAGATGGTATATAAATCTCAATCTCTCTCTCTTGCTTAGGACAATGATGGCTAACCTTTTTTTCCTCGGGTGCTAAAAGCGTGCGCGCGCGCCCACACTCATAATGCAATGCCCTCCACTTACGCTCCACCCTTCCCTGCTGCCCTGCCCCCCTGCACATATGTGTGCAAACCCCCCCACATTCCCCCACCCACCCCCGCGCATGTGCATGTGACCCCTCCCACGCCCTGTTTTGGGCCTAGCGGGCCTCCCTGAAGCCTCTGGAGGCCGGAAACAGCCTGTTTCCGGACTTCCAGTAGACCCATTTTTTGCCCTCCCAGAGTCTCCGTGTGAGCCCTGTACTTGCCTGGCATCTAAAACAGGCTGCACGAAGACTCCTGGGTGGGGCGGGGCAGCATAGGCATGCGCGAACGTCTCCCGCATTGCACGGCAGAGACCTGAAAATCAGCTGGCCATCGGGAGGCGCATGTGCATGCATGGTGGAGCTGATCTAGGATTACCGCTCGTATGCCTGCAGAAATGGCTCCGCTTGCCACCTGTGGCATGCGTGCCATAGGTTCGCCATCATGGACCTAAGACCTCCAACCATGTGGTCCTGTCCACCATTAAAAACCATCTTTCCAAACAGCCACCATGTTTCCAGTGTCTTTCTCCCCATTTGGAACTGAACCCAGATGGACATTTCTTCCAACAACATTAAAGGATACTTAAAAAAAAAAACAACAGCGACGAAGCGCCTGCAATAAATTGCCTGTTACTAGGGTTACTGGTTTCCTTGGATGTTTGTTCCTTGTTGGTAAGAGAAGAAACTTAATTTGTTGGCATTCCAGTAACAGCGGCTGTTGTAATGGTTGATGAGATAATAACCGGCAATTGAGGTTACCTAAGAACACGAAGGTGAAGGAAGCAAGAGGCAGTAGAAAACACAACAGGAGGTTGCAAAATCAGGTTGTGACCAAGTTAGAAACAAAACGAACTTGAAGTTTGGTGTTCGTGAATTTATTAAAAAAAATTGTCTTTTCAAGCAACTTTGCAAAGCTATAAAGGAAGGGTACAGGCAGTCCTCGACTTACAACAGTTCATTTACCGACTGTTCAAAGTTACCATGGCACCGAGAAAAGTGCCTTACCACCATTTTTCACACTTAACGACCATCCCCATCACCACGCGATTTACTGTATTTTTCGGACTATAAGACACACCTACCTTTTTTGGTGAGGAAAACAAGAAGAAAAAAACTGCCTCTGCCTCCCAGCAGTTTTGCCTTCTTGCAGCAAACAGCCTGCTTTGCTTTCATTTTCGTTTTCAGCATAGCTTGATTAGCACAAGAAAAAAAAACCCTCCTCCCAGCAATTTACCTCCTTGCAGCAAGCAGCAGAGGCCCTTGCAGCAATAGGCCACGGCAATCCCTGCAGCCTGAAACAGCTGAGAGTCGGGAGGCCGATCCAACCGACAATCAGCTTGTGCTAATTAGGCTGTGCTGAAGCTGAAGCGGGCTGTTTCTTCTTGCTGTTTGCTGCAAGGAGGTAAATTGCTGGGAGGCCAAGGACAAAGGGTGGGGGCCAGTGGGTGGGTGGGGCTAGATTTGGTGTATAAGACGCACCCAAATTTTCACCCCCTTTTAGGGAGGGAAAAGGTGCGTCTCATACTCCCCAAAATACGGTACATTCTGATGCTTGACTCACATTTATGATAGTTGCAGTGTCGTGGAGTCACGTGATCTCTTTTTGTGACCTTCCGACAAGCAAAATCAATGGGGAAACCCAATTCACTTAACCAATTTAGCTAATTTAAGAACCACACTGATTTGCTTAACAAATGTGGCAAGAAAAGTCATAAAGTGGGGAAAAGCTCCGTTAACAAATTTCTCACTTAGCAACATAAATTTTGGGGTCAACTATGGTCATAAGTTGAGGACTGCCTGTATCTGTTGGTGCAGTGTTTCTCAACCATGGCAACTTGAAGATCCATGGACTTCAATTCCCAGAATCCCCTTAGATAAATAAGACAGCCAGCTGGAGAATCCTGGGAGTTGAAGTCCACAGGTCTTCCAAGTTGCTGAGAGACGGTGTGCCACAAGCTAAAACCTATTGCTGAGTTGGCTTGCCCAGGAAAAGAAACACGATAAGCTTTTGGAAACTTATTAGTTATAAGCCACAGCTTCCTTTGTTTACTTTTAATGTGCGTGTGTCTCTTTCACAGAAAAGGGTGTTAGCCCTTAAAATAAATACTTTTTAAAAAAAGACAAAACATGAGTGTGCAGCAATGATGGAACTTACACTATACATAATCGAAATTTAAACATGAATGGCTTCCATAGATAGATATTACACACAGCAAGACAAAGACAAATCCTTAGAGCTGTTGTTGTCCGTCAGCAGCTTACGGAGCTGGCAACGGAGTCAGACAGCGATGAGGCTGAGGTGTGGCCAGGGCCATCGGGAAGTGAGGTACGGACTCCAGAGCTTCCAGAGACTGATAGTAGTGAGGCAGAGGAACAGGAGGAGCCTGTTCCTAATGCACACATAAGAAGAGCTGCCAAAAGGCAAGAGCAGCTCAAGCAGAGAGGGCAACTCGGGAGTAGGGCCAAGAGATGATTGGCCCCTCCCATAAAGCTTAAAACAGACCAGCACTGGTGTTTCAGCTTTGCTGGAAAACAACGTTGTAGCTGCGTCTTCTGCTCCGTCTTCTGCTTCGTGTACGTCTTTGTTTTTGTGGCTTCTAGACGTTTGCCAGGAAGGGCCTTTGGCAGTTTGCCTAATTGGACTAAGGTTTGTTAGATAACTGATGAATTTGTGTTGGGAGGCATTTGTTTTACTTTGAGCTGAAGAACGCTGGGAATGAAGTATTTCCCAGCTGTTCGAATAAAGTTTGTTTTTCTACGGACTAAGTTTATTACTACCTACTTGGGCCTGGGTCACAACAAGAGCAGGGGTGTCAAATTCAAAGCTCAGGGCCTGGATCTGGTCCGCATGGTGCTTAGATCTGGCCCGCATGGCCGTCCTGGAAACGGCAAAGTATCAGCCCGCGGAGCCTCTGCCAGTGAAAACAGAGCTCCGGAGGCTCTTGGGTAGAACTCCATTTTTGCTGGCAGAGGGTTGCAGGAAGCTGTCACAGCCGAAAACAGAGCTTGGGAGCCGGTTTTCACTGGCAGAGCGCTTGGGCCACAAAGGGCACCCTGACATGAGTGATGTTGAGCTGGCCATGCCCACCCTGGCTCCTCTGAGGTTACAGAATAAGAGAGTTGGAAGGGACCTTGGAAGTCTTCTACTCCAATCCCAGGAGATTCTGTGCCAGTGGTCCCCAACCTTTGTACCTTTGTAGTCCTGCTGAGGGGGGTGGGGGGAGAGAGGAAGTAGGCCGCATGACTGGTGGGCTGGTGTGCACACAGCCCTTGCACGAGTGGCGGGCTGACGTGCATGCACACAGCTCGACATGCACAAGCAGCGGGCTGGCACACAGCTGTCCCAAGTGCCACCGACCTGCCACACACACAAGTAGAGCTGTGTGTGCCTCTGCGTGCCCTCTGGGCAGCCACGTGCACAGCCCAATTAAGAATAGGGCACGGCCTGGTAGTCAAACGCAACCCTGATGCGGCCCTCAATGAAATCGAGTTTGACACCCCTGCCTTAGAATATTGTTTCTAAAGTTTCTGTCAATAAACACCGTAAATTGGTTGGAGTCCAAAGAAAGGGGAAGTCAGAAATCAAATACTTATCTCTGTTCTTTATAGCCATTATTCTTGTCTTTTTCAATATTCATAAATCATAAGGTAGGGGCAATTTTGGCACTGACCTCAGAAATTTATGCTTCTTTGCCATATCGTAAAAACAACTCGAAGAATGGCCTTACTGGGGAGCCAATATGTCGGTCAATCTTGGGAGATTGGAAACGGCCGAGCTATTTTATCGACTGGACTTCAACGTCTGATGCTGCCCGAGTGAATTGATTCGCGTGATTCGTTCTAGCATCATGACCTGGAATGGTGCACTGTAACTCCCTCCGTTTTGTTATTTGCTCTACAACGGGGGTGTCAAACTCGATTTCATTGAGGGCCACATCAGGGTTGTGTTTGACCTCGGAGGGCCGTGGTGTGTGTGTTGGGGGCATGGCCATGGTTGGCATGACCCAGGACCGCACCTCCGCACACATGGTTTTATACACTTATAAAAACAGAGAGGCACACATTTCTATGATTTTGTTTTTTTAATACATACTTGATCACCCTATGAGAGAGAGAGAGAGACCAGATCAAGAAACTGACTGAGTAGGAAGACTAGAACTATAAATTATTGACATAGGCTATAGTAGCAGAAGGGATGCGGCGGCTCAGTGACTTAAGATATTGAGCTTGTCGATTGAAAGGTTGTCAGTTCAGCGGTTTGAACCTACCAGTTCGAAAGCATGTAAAAAATGCAAGTAGAAAAATAGGGACCACCTTTGGTGGGAAGGGAACAGCGTGCCCTTTGGCGTTGAGTCATTTATTTATTTATTATTTATTTATTATTTAAATTTTTATACCGCCCTTCTCCCGAAGGACTCAGGGCGGTTCACAGCCAGATAAAAATACAATAATATTACAATATAAATACAATTAAAATACAATTAAAAAACTTATTCAATTGGCCGAAAGTAAAAATTTAAGATAAATAATAAAAACTCATTAAAAACCCATTAATTAAAAAACTAACCCAGTCCTGCGCAGATGAATAAGTGAGTTTTAAGCTCGCGACGAAAGGTTCAGAGGTCCGGAAGTTGACGGAGTCCTGGGGGGAGTTCATTCCAGAGGGCGGGAGCCCCCACAGAGAAGGCCCTTCCCCTGGGCGTCGCCAGACGACACTGTCACGCCGACGGCACCCTGAGGAGTCCCTCTCTGTGAGAGCGCACGGGTCGGTGAGAGGTAGTCATGCCGGCCACCTGACCACGGAGACGTCTTTGGACAGCGCTGGCTCTTCGGCTTTAAAACGGAGATGAGCACCGCCCCCTAAAGTTGGGAACGACTAGCACATATGTGCGAGGGGAACCTTTCCCTTTCCCTTTTAGTAGCAGAATCCCCAAGCCTGAAAATGTAAAATATTTTACCTTTCCTCCCACGGTCGCAGACGGTGTTGACGGGGGCAGAGATCGACCGCGAGGCGCCTTACTTGTGGGGGTGCCTCAGGGGTCGATTCTCTTGCCTCTCCTGTTCAACATCTACATGAAGCTGCTGGGTGAGGTCATCAGTGGTTTCGGGGTGAGTTACCACCTGTACGCTGATGATACGCAGCTGTACTTTTCCACCCCGGACCACCCCAACGAAGCTGTCGAAGTGCTGTCCCGGTGTCTGGAAGCCGTACGGGTCTGGATGGGGAGAAACAGACTGAAGCTCAATCCCTCCAAGACGGAGTGGCTGTAAATGCCGGCACCCCGGTACAGTCAGCTGCAGCCGCAGCTGACTGTTGGGGGCAAGTTATTGGCCCCAATGGAAAGGGTGCGCAATTTGGGTGTCCTCCTGGATGGGCGGCTGTCGTTTGATGATCATTTGGCAGCCATCTCCAGGAGGGCCTTTCACCAAGTACGCTTGGTTCGCCAATTGCGCCCCTTCCTTGATCGGGATGCCTTATGCACGGTCACTCACGCTCTCGTCACTTCTCGTTTGGATTATTGCAATGCTCTCTACATGGGGCTGCCCTTGAAGTGCACCCGGAGACTGCAGCTAGTCCAGAATGCAGCTGCACGGGTAATAGTGGGAGCCACTCGTTACTTCCATGTAACACCACTCCCGCGCAGTTTGCACTGGCTTCCTGTGGTCTTTCGGGTGCGCTTTAAGATCTTGGTTACCACCTTTAAAGCGCTCCATGGCTTAGGGCCCGGGTACTTACGGGACCGCCTGCTGTTACCTTATGCTTCCCACCGACCCGTACGCTCACACAGAGAGGGTCTTCTCAGGGTTCCATCCGCCAAACAATGTCGGCTGGCGGCCCCCAGGGGCAGGGCCTTCTCTGTTGGAGCTCCTACGCTTTGGAACGAACTTCCCCCTGGTTTACGCCAAGAGCCTGATCTTCGGACTTTTCGCCGTGAGCTGAAAACGCATTTATTTATTCAAGCGGGACTGGCTTAAAAGTTTTATTAAATTTTAATTGGGGTTATTTATGAATTTTAGGGTTTTATATTGTTTTAATTTCGGCCATCTTTGTAATATACTTGGTTTTAACTTTCTGTTTTAATGTGTATGCTGTGGGTTTTTATTATCTGGCTGTACACCGCCCTGAGTCCTTCGGGAGAAGGGCGGTATAAAAATCTAATAAAATAAAAATAAAATAAAAAAATTATATAACCTCAAGGACAGTCTCCTGCAGCACTCTGACAGCCAAAACAGGGTGCAGGCCTCCCCCCCTTGCCCCGTTTTGGCTACCAGAGTGCTGCAGGAGGCCCTCCAGGCCCAGAACAGAGTGCAGGGGAGAGAGGCACCCCCCATGCCCCATTTTTGGTAGCAGAGGCACCATGGGACAGTCCTTTACTATTTCCAGGCCGGCCCCACGGGCCAGATCTAAGCATCCTGCGGGCCACATCCGGCCCATGGGCCTAGTGTTTGACACTCCTGCTCCAGAGCCTTTTGGAGGCTTGCGACGTTCAGGGGGAAAATGAGTGGATTTTAATAAAACTCTTTGCTTTCAGGGAGTTCGCTCCTCTGAGAAAAAAACCCACCAGCTTTTGGAAGCACCCATGCATTCCGCCAACTTGATCTAGCCCAGCTGGAAGGATCCCAGAATGTCCTTGGTTCCGTTTTATCACAGCCTGCTTTTGAAAAATCTGGCATTGATGATTTATTACGGGTAACTTTATTCCCGCCCCGCCCCCCCCATCTTCAAGCCAGGTTTCTTTGCTGGTGGAAAGGAATTCCCTCTGCCCAGCAAATCTTCCCCTCTGCTTCCTTGGCTGAATAGAACAGAATAACAGATTGAAAGGTCTTCGAGGCCAGAAGTCTCCAACCTTGGCCACTTTACGACTTGTGGACTTCAATTCCCAGAATACCTCAGCCAGCTCATACTGGCTGAGGAATTCTGGGAGTTGAAGTGCACAAGTTTTAAAGTGGCCAAGGTCGAGACCCCTGTTCTAGTCCAACCCCCTGCTCAGACAGGAAAGGACTACTTGTAAGTCAGTGGTGAAATCCATTTTTTTTTTACTACCGGTTCTGTGGGCGTGGCTTGGTGGGCGTGGCAGGGAAAGGATACTGCAAAATCTCCATTCCCAACCCACTCTGGGGCCAGTAGTTCTCCGAACTACTCAAAATTTACACTACCTCTTCTCCGAACTGCTCAAACTTTCCACTACCGGTTCTCCAGAACCTGTCAGAACCTGCTGGATTTCATCCCTGCTCTAAGTACACTTAACAATTGTATAATTAACAATTGCAGTGATTTAGCTGTGGCCAAAAAAAAGTTGTAAAATTGGGGTAAAGCTCACTTAACAAATGTCTCACTTAACAACAGAAATTTTGGGCTCAATTCTGCTCATAAGTCGAGGACTACCTGTAGGTACACTTAGCAATTGTGTTATTAACCACTGCAGTGACCGGTGGCCAGTAAGGTCGCAAAATGGGGCAAAGCTCCCTTAACAACTGACTTGCTTAGCAATCTAAATTTTGGGCTGCCTTGTGGTCGTAAGTCGAGGACTACCTGTATCCTTTCTCAGCCTTTTTAACAAGCATTGTTGAGGCCTGGCGTTGCAGGAATTCTAGTGTGGGAAGGAAGGACCTTTCAGTTCCTCTGCTCTGTGCTGGAATTCAGATTACAACATCTGTGGTTTAGTAACGCTCTAGTTTAGCCGCCCTCAGCCACAAGCATTTGTGTGCAAGTGCTGTCGTGGGGGCAGGTCACACAGTTCTTGACCCTTGCGCTGAATGTGGGCATTGGTGCCGAGACCGAAACAAAAAATTATGGTATAATGTTTCCCCCCACCTTTATAGCCCTTTCGGAGCTAATACATCAAGCTAATACAGTAATTCGTTTTTTTTTGCAGAGTTATTTAATACAATTTATTAATACGAGAAATTTCCTGACAGTTAGAACAATTAATCAGTGGAACAACTTGCCTGCGGAAGTTGTAAATGCTCCAACACTGGAAATTTTTAAGAAAATGTTGGATAACCATTTGTCTGACATGGTGTAGGGTTTCCTGCCTGGGCAGGGGGTTGGACTAGAAGACCTCCAAGGTCCCTTCCAACTCTGTTGTTGTTATAATACCTTCTTAGCTTTAAGGAGGAGACATTGGTTCCAGTTGATTAGTTGTGGGTGCCTATCGTTGGAGTTTGGCTTTTGATTTGTGTTTGTATTTTTTTGTATTTTGATTTCTTTTTTCAAATTGTTTGGATAGATCCATCCCCTCTCTGTTGAGGGACGGCTGTTCAGCTTTTGACATGGATGGCCTCTTTGACTTCTCTTTCAAACCAGAGATCTTCTCTAGCCAAAATGTGGACTTTGTTGTCTTCAAACGAGTGGCCTGTGTTTTTTAAATGCAGATGGACTGCTGAATGGTGGAAAGGAAAGGAAATACACCTGGTGTATTTGTTCTCCTATGCTGTGTCATGCGCTTATGAAGTGGTTGTTTTGTTTCCCCAATGCCCTCTTCTCAACTGAGGGGGAGGGGTAAGACATCATCTATCTCCGATCTACAACCCAGTCCTTTCAACAGTTCCAAGAAGGCTCCACACCCATTTGCACCACTCAGGTGACCCTGAGGACACAGATAAACCTCCAGGTTACCTTAATGACTTGCTAAAGGAATGCAGATGTCCAGCTGTCTGCAAGGAGTATATTCCCCACCATCCAAGTCAGAGCAGAAGACGCTTCTTGGATGAGAAGCGAAACGTCTTCAAAGAAAAACCAACAAAGTCCAGTCGAAAAAGCACCTTTGGGACAACCATGACCTGGATGACTGAGCATCTCCATAGACATGACAATGGAAGGGCTTCCAAAAAGCGAGGATAAAATTAAAATTGTTACAAGATGCTAGAATACGAGGAGGGTTTGGATTGCCTAAGTGGGAATTATACTATCAAGCAACAAATTTGATGTGGATCAAGGAATGGATAACATTAAGAAATACTAGAATATTGACTCTAGAGGGACATGATTTGTTATTGGGATGGCATGCCTTTTTATGGTGTAAGGAAGCAAAAACGCAGGGGTATTTCAGAAGACATTTTATAAGAGAGGCTTTGTTATTAAATTGGGAAAAGATCAAGAGAAACCATTATTTAAAAATTCCAGTCTGGTTATCAACCATTGAGGCATTCTCATACAAAATAACATTTAGAAAGGAACAAATTGTTAGATATAGTGAACTGTTGAATGAAAAGGGCGAACTTAAAACTATGCAAGAATTAGAAACACAAGGTATAAAAATGAATTGGTTTTCTTACTTGCAAATACACTCCAGATATGATAAAGATTCCAAGACAGAAGGTTTCTATAACAAGCAAAATACAGTCTCTTGTGGTTGGTGTTTTGTAACTTTCATGCCAAAATGTCCTGCTTCTTGGATGAACAAGTGCAGTTCCTTCTGGCTCTTGTGCTATATTAAAACCAGACTTGTGGAAGCAAGCAGATGTTACACAAATAGTATTAAGCACGGGAAGTGAGGAAGTGTCTTGGAGTTGCTATTTTTGATATCCGTAGGCAACGTTCTCTTGAAAACCTTTGCCGGGCTTTCTGTACACAGGAAACCTTCTCGTTTGCCAGATGGGGGATATCTGTCCAGAGTGGATTTTTTTTTTAATTTGCATTTATATCCCGCCCTTCTCCGAAGACTCAGGCAGCTTACACTATGTCAAGCAATAGTCTTCATCCTATTTGTATATTTATATACAAAGTCAACTTATTGCCCCCAACAATCTGGGTCCTCATTTTACCTACCTTATAAAGGATGGAAGGCTGAGTCAACCTTGGGCCTGGTGGGACTAGAACCTGCAGTAATTGCAGGCAGCTGTGTTAATAACAGACTGTCTTAGCAGTCTGAGCCACAGAGGTTCTCAGAGGCCCACATGATGCATTGTGAGGAGAGCATGAATATCTAGAAGAGCTTTCCTCCTATTTATTTATTTATTTATTTGTATCCCACCTTTCTTAGTTTTACAAATAACTCAAGGCGGTGAACACATACAATACTCCTTCCTCCTCCTATTTTCCCCACAATAACAGCCCTCTGAAGTGAGTTGGGCTGACCGAGAGGGACTTCCCCCAAAGCCATCCAGTCGGCTCACATGGCTTAAGGTGAGACTAGAACTCACCGTCTCCTGGTGATTGGCCCAAAATCACCCAGCTGGTTTTCTTGTTTAAGGCGGGACTAGAACTCACCGTCTTCTGGTAATTGGCCCAAAGTCACACAGTCAGCTTTCATGCGTAAGGTGGGACTAGAACTCACAGATTGGCTCAAAGTCACCCAGCTGGTTTTCTTGTCTAAGGCGGGACTAGAATTCACCGTCTCCTGGTGATTGGCCCAAAATCATCCAGCTGGTTTTTTAATCTAAGGCGGGACTAGAACTCACCGTCTCCTGGTAATTAGCCCAAAGTCACACAGTCAGTTTTCATGCGTAAAGTGGGATTAAAACTCACAGATTCTTGGTGATTCTTGGGCTTGTATTGTACATGTTTGCCCACTGGAGTTATTTGTAAAAGTAATAAAGATGGGAATTAAAACAACAAAACAAATAAAAAAGTCTTGATACATCTGGTGAAAATACACTACTTACTCTTTAGTTAAGTATATAACCTATAGACTTGGAAATGTCCCAGCTGGAGTAGAGTCAGCTTGTTTTCTTCCACAGGGTGGAGCAAAGTTGGCTTGTAAAAGTCCAACAGGTGTTGCCTAGATGATAACCTGTCTTCCAGCCAGCAGTATGTTTTTATTCCTGTTCAGATATCGCTGTTAATTTGCATCATTTTCACAAAGATCTCACCGCTGTCGGGCTGAATGTCTCCTTCCCATGCTTGGTTGCATTTTGATCCAGCAGGAATACTCGTACCCATAATCCTTTTCTTCCACATTGAAGCTGCTTTATCTATTGGTTTAAAAAAAATTAAGATCACTTCCGCAAGATAAGCACTGCATCGATAAATATGTATCAAGACGTATCCTAATACTATATTTAATCTGTTTTTTTTAAAGGATTTTTTTGACAAGAGAGGAGATGCCTCAGAAATAAGACAGGGAAATTACCTTTTGCTTCCAAATCTATGTTCTCTTAATGCCAAGGGGAAACACACGCCAGGGTTTGTTTTTGTTTTTTTTCCAATTGAGGATTGAAAGTAGAAAAAAAAAAGTTGTAGCAACTCTTGTGGCTCAACAATTATATTATAACAGGCTAATGCAGTCTGTTATTAACACAGCTGCCTGCAATTACAATTATTGCAGGTTCGAGTCCCACCCGGCTCAAGGTTGACTCAGCCTTCCATCCTTTATAAGGTAGGTAAAATGAGGACCCAGATTGTTGGGGGGGGCAATACAAGTTGACTTTGTATATAATATACAAATGGATGAGACTATTGCCTTACACAATATAAGCCGCCCTGAGTCTTCGGAGAAGGGCGGGATATAAATTCAAAAAACAAAACAAAACTGCGGAGTTAATAGACATGAGTGTGTGGCAAAGGTGTAAATCTTGAGTTTTCACAAGTACAGAGAAATTCCTTGTGGTATATTGAGCCCCTGTGGCACAGTGGTTAGAGTGCAGTACTGCAGGCTAATTCTGCTGACTGCCGGCTGCCTGCAGTTTGGCAGTTCCAATCTCACCTGGCTCAACGGTTGATTCAGCCTCTCTTCCTTCCAAAGTGGTCAAATGAGGACCCAGATTGTTGGGGGGCAAGAGGCTGACTCTATAAACCACTTAGAGAAGGCTGTAAAGCACTATAAAGCGGTATATAAGCCTAAATGCTATTGCTATTGCTACCCTTTTCCCCCTAAAATAAGACATCCCCAGTCGGGCTTTTGAGTGCATGCTCCCCTCGAAAATAAGCCCTCCCTGAAAATATTTAAACGCAGAGTTGGAAATCAGGTAAGAGGGCAAGAGGAGCCCCATCTTGCTTCCACGTGCCCCAAAATAATAAGACCTCCCCAAAAATAAGGCCAAGCGCTTATTTCGGGGTTCAAAAAAAATATAAGACAGGGACTTATTTTCAGGGAATCACGGTATATAGATGGCTTTGCTTTCGAATTGTGGTGCCCCTTTGGCTGCAAGGAGATCCAATCAGTCAATCCAAAAGCAAACCAACCCTGCCTATATTTTGGAAAGACAGATCCTGAAGCCGAAGCTCAAATACTTTGGCCACTTAATGAGAAGAGAGGACTCCTTGGAAAATGGAATGGGACAGCTTGGTGTGGCCAACTCTCCACGGCCAACTCTCTGTGGGACAATTCAACAATTCAAGTACTTAAAATACTTTAAAAACTATTTTCATTGTTGTCATCTGCATTTCATTTTGTCCCTCCTTCTGCTGCATCCTTCCTTTAGTGCAGCGGTCACCAACTGGTGGTCCATGGACCACTGGTGGTCCGTGAGAAAATTTTGGTGGTCCCCAGAAAAATTATTTGCATTTTTTTTATATTGCACTAAATCAGGGGTCCTCAAACTAAGGCCCCTGGGCCGGATACGTGCAATTAATGTTTGTATTGCTGCAGAGAGTCTCCCCCTTCAGGGTCTTTTTGTGTGGGTCGGAGGGGGGCAGAAATTCCGACTCAGGGTCTGCTTCAGCCTCCTGGTGCAGGGCTTTGGACAGCAGTGGCAAAATAGCCGGAGGGCCTTGTTCCAGTGGGACTAAATCATGGCCTGGAACTGGCTGACCATCTCAGCCCGCTGAGCCTCCAGGTGCCGGTACCTGGCCTTGCACTCCCGCAGGTCTTCCCTCTGCTTGGAAAGCCTATGCTTGTAGTCCTCAGTGAGGTCCTTCTGCTGAGCCTCCTTTTTGGTCAGATCCAATTTGAACTGAGCTGTTTTGCCAGCTCTTTCTCATAGTGGCTGCTTAGCTCCAGCAACTGCTTCCTGTCGGGGCCCTAAGGAGTTCAGGCGGCCAGGTGAGGAGTGGCGAGTAAAATCTGGCAAGCTGCCCCTCAACATGAGTGACATTGAGTTGGCCACGCCCACCCAGTCACATGACCACCTTGCCACACCCACCCAGCCGGTCATTAGGCAGATCATATTAGTGGTCCGCGGGATTTAAAATTATGAATTTAGTGGTCCCTGAGGTCTGAAAGGTTGGGGATCCCTGCTTTAGTGATTTTCTTCCATCGTTTCTTCGATATTAGTGTAACTCTTGTCCTGCGGCGAGTTGGCCATGACAAGTCTTCCTGCAGCAAGTTGCCTGGGGTGACTTGGCCATGCCAAGTTGTCCTGGACCCCCATTTGAAAAGACCCTGAGGTTGGAGAAGATAGAAGGCAAAAGGAGATGGAGACGGCAGAGGATGAGATGGTTAGATAAGAGAGTCGTGGATGCAAGGAACATGAATTTGGGCAAAACTCTTAAGAGAGAGTGGAGGACGGGATGGGGGAGGGGGGCTGGCATGGGGTTGCGAAGACTTGGCGATTAAACAACAACGTATGAAGCACCAACTCAGCATATCTACTTTCCCCTTAACAGATGTTTTTCCAGTTTCACATGCTCTTCTTGGCAGAGGTATGGGAGCAGATGGAATAAGATGTAGAAATACTGTCAACGGGTCAATGGGGAAGCCAGATTCACTTAACAGTGGTTACTAATTTAACAGCTGCTGTGATTGTGTGGCAAGAAATGCCGTAAAATGGGGCAAAACTCACTTAACAACTGCCTTGCTTAGCGACAGAACTTTTGGGCTCAATTGTAGCTGTATGTCGAGGACAACCAGTAAAGGAAAAGGTGAGAGCATCATACTTTTCGACTTGCAACATTGTAAGATCTCTGAGCTTGGTTGTTTTCTTCCAGACTTTCATTACCCAACTAGATAGCCTCTTCAGTGCCAGAAGGAAGTGGGGATTGCAGAGAAAAGGAGGAGGAGCAGGAAGGACTATAGCTATGATGATGAAACTATGACATACGTGGCACGCAGAGCCCTCTCTGCGGGCACATCAGCTGTGATCCCAGCCTAGCTCCACCGCACATACATGGGCACCTCCCTCCAGCTGTTCTTTGGGTCTCTGCCACTCGACGCCCCCCCCCTGCGCTCTGTTTTGGGCCTGGAAACCTCCTGCACCAATCTAGAAGTCAAAACAGGACATGGGGGGATGGGGTGCACATGCAAAAGGCGCGCACATTGCATTTTGGGGGTTCGGGCGCGCGCATGTGCATTCGAGCGCACGCGCTTTGGGCACTCGGCACCAAAAAAGTTAACCATCACTGGACTATAAGGGCCTCAGTGCTCTCTGAGCTTGGTTGTTTTCTCGCAGATACTTTGTTATCCAAACGAATTACTCAAACTAAGTCACATCATCCATGCTAGTCAATCCTGAGCTATAAATATTTTCCTTTACTGAAGATTCTCTTAATGCAGCCTTTACAGCAGAGTGTTGTGACCCAGGCCCAAGTAGGTGGTAATAAACTTAGTCCGTGGAAAAACAAAACTTTATTCAAACAGCTGGGAATTACTTCATTCCCAGCGTCATTCAACTCAAAGTAAAACAAATGCCTCCCAACACAAATTCATCAGTTATCTAACAAACCTGAGTCCAATTAGGCAAACTGCCAAAGGCCCTTCCTGGCAAACGTCCAGAAGCCACAAAAACAAAAGACGTATACAAAGCAGAAGACGCAGCTATAACGTTGTTTTCCGGCAAAGCTGAAAAACCGGTGCTGGTCTGTTTTAAGCCTTATGGGAGGGGCCAATCATCTCTTGGCCCTACTCCTGAGTTGTCCTCTCTGCTTAAGCTGCTCTTGCCTTCTGGCACCTCTTCTCATGCGTGCATTAGGAACAGGCTCCTGTTCCTCTGCCTCACTACTATCAGGCTCTGGAGGCCGCATCTCACCTCCCGATGGCCCTGGCCTCACCTCAGCTTCATCGCTGTCCAACTCCGTTGCCAGCTCCAAAGGCTGCTGATGGACCACAACCCAGAGGTCTTCAAACGTGGCCGCTTTAAGACTTGTGGACTTCAACTCCCAGAATTCTCCCAGCATAGCTGGCTGGAGAATTCTGGGAGTTGAAGTCCACAAGTCTTAAAGCAGCCACATTTGTAGATCTCTGCTTTACAGTAAAGTAGAATCATTAATTTATCTGGCCGTCTTTCCTGTTGAGTCTTCCTCGTAAAGCTGATTTCATTCCAAAGAAGCCCACACTAAGCCGAGTTTTTCTTCTCTTATGAGCGGTTTAGGGCAAGCAGGCTTGTAGATTGGACCATGGGATTGAATGCTTTGCACTTGGAAGCCATCTTGGCATTTTTTCTGGGATTACTGTTTTAAAAACCTCATTTTCGTTTTTTCCCCAAATCACCTCATTCCTCGGACAGCCGTTTGCACCCTGTCTCTTTACAGGTTCCACATTCAGGCAGAGAATTCCAGTCGAACAGCAAGGATCAATGTTGAGCTCAGTCGGCTCTTAATTTCTATAGAGAGATTGTGGCCTCTTTATTTTTTTTAAACACTGCTTAATTTAAGAGACACATATAGGCTAGGACAGTGATGGCTAACCTTTTTTTCCTTGTGTGCGGAAAGCACATGCACACGTGGCCACACCCATAATGCAATGCCCCCCCCCCGTGATCCCCTGCCGCATGTGCATGCGACCCCCCCCCCAACCAAATTTTGGGCCTAGCAGGCCTTCCTGAAGCTTCCTGAGACCAAAAATAGGCCGTGGGGAACAAAAAACTCTGGAACAAAAAACAGGGCAGGGGGCGCTGCACCCCCGTCCCACACGCATGTGTGCGTGATACCCACCCCCACCCCCTTTGCATGCATGCACGTCTCCCGCATGTGTGGCAGAGACCTGAAAATCATCTGGCTCACGGGAGGCACGCATGTGTGCGCAGTGGAGCTGACCTAGTACGACGGCTCGCGTGCCTGCAGACATAGCTCCCCATGCCACCTGCGTCACGTGTGCCATAGGGTTCACCATCACAGGGCTAGGGGAAATATCCTAATCGGTACAGGTAGTCTTGACTTTGGAATGGAATGGAATGGAATGGAATGGAATGGAATAGAATAACAGAGTTGGAAGGGACCTTGGAGGTTTTCTAAGCCAACCCCCTAGAACAGGGGTCGGCAAACTTAAACACTCAAAAAGCCACAAAGGTCCTAACCAGAAGCCCCCCATCAATTCTGAAGCCAACCGGAAGTCCGGTTCCCCCCCACCATAGAGTCTCCTCCTAGTGTGGCGTCCTTTTTCTTCTACCTGTCCTGACCGAAATCCCTATCAATTGTGGAGCTGACGGGCGACAGGGAGCCGCAGCAGAGGGCTGAAAGAGCCACATGTGGCTCCAGAGCCACGGGTTGCCAACCCCTGCCCTAGAAGTACCCAGATTGTTGGGAGCAATATGCTGACTCTGTAAATTGCTTAGACGGGGCTATAAAACACTATGGAGTGGTATATAAGTTGAAGTGCTATTGCTATGTCTAGTCTAGCGAAAAAAAGGACTTGGGTTGACACGATAGCTGTCTTCCAATACTTGAGGGGCTGTCCCAGGGAAGTGGGGGGGTCAATTTATTCTTCGTAGCACCTGAGGGCAGGACAAGAAGCAAGTTTGTCGGAGTGGAGATCCAACCTGGAACTAAGGCGGAATTTCCTGGCAGTAGAACGATGGCACAGCTTGCCTCCTGAAAGTGTGAGTGCTCCATCGCTGGAGCTTTTCAAGGAGAGATTGAAAATAACCATTGGTTCAGAATGGTGTGAAGCAGGAGTGTCATACTCGATTTCATTGAGGGCCGTATTAGAGTTGTCTTTGACCTTGGGGGACTGGAGGGGGCGTGGCCAGGGTGGGCATGGCCAACTTGGGGGTACTCTGCCAGTGAAAATGGGCTCCCGAGCTCCATTTTCGCTGGCAGAGGCACCACAGGCCAGTCCTTCGTTGTTTTCAGGCCAAGTCAGATCTAAGCACCTTGTGGGCTGGATCCAGGCCCTGGTCCTTGACTCTGACACCCCTGGTGTAAAGTGTCCTGCTTGAGCAGGGGGTTGGACTAGAAGACCTCCAAAGCAGTGGTTAAATGTAAAATTTGTTACTACCGGTTCTGTGGGCATGGCTTGTGGGGTAATATGACTGGGTGGGCGTGGCCCACTTTTTAAAAACTGTTAAAAACAGAAACGAAGAGGTTGTAAAAAAATGCTTTTCAAAGGCTCTGACGATCCCAGCTGAGTTGCCTGATTGTCAGAGGCTTTTCTTTTCTTTTAAAAACATTTTTTTTGCCTTTAAAAGAAAAAAAAGCCTCTGACGATCAGGCAACTCAGCTGGGGTCGTCAAAGGAGCCTTTTAAAAGCATTTTTTCTCTGTAAAAATGCTTTTAAAAGCCTTGACGATCTCAGCTGAGCCACACGATCATCAGAGGGTTTTTTTTTTAACTTTTAAAACCATTTTTTCAGCTGAAGAAAAAATGCAAGTAAAAAAAACCTCTCTGATGATTGTGCAGCTCAGCTGGGCATGGGGGCGGGGGGGGGG
This sequence comes from Ahaetulla prasina, assembly GCF_028640845.1. Taxonomy (NCBI): domain Eukaryota; kingdom Metazoa; phylum Chordata; class Lepidosauria; order Squamata; family Colubridae; genus Ahaetulla; species Ahaetulla prasina. Next base: position 9,203,528 of record NC_080539.1, read on the forward strand.
CAGGGAGTTTTGCTACCAGTTCTCCGAACCACCTGCCACCATCGCCATCAGGCGATCCAGTCTGAACCGGGAGCATTTCACCCCTGCTCCAAGATCCGTTGCAACCGCATGATTCTAAGTTCTTTGTTCCCTCGTGTTTAAAGCAAAGTTTTTAATCCTTGTGTAAGCATAAATTTGGCAGGGGTGGGGTGGGGTGTATAACGGCTGGCAAAAACCCAGGAGCCTGGAAGTTGCCGAAAGGGAGATCTCAAATGTTTCAGATGAATTTTTTTGGAATTCGAGGTCCCTGAGAGCATCTAACTAATCTGCCTCACAGCCTAAGAAACAGTGCCTGGGTTTATGAAGAGCGGCAATGATAGAAGTGCCCTTTCAGCGTTCAAAGGCGGTACACTTTTCAGAACATAAGGGAGGTCTCATCCTTTCGAGTAAATCACAAGGATCAAATTAGGCATTGAGGGGCGGCAGAAGAGCGGACTAAATAAATGCATGACTTGTGGTACGTACCGTAATCACAAACGCATGCAAGCGCAGCCCTATTTTATTTATAAAACGGGTGGTGCAAGATTAAAACTGACGGCACATATAATCCAGCCATGATCAAATCACAAGACTGAAGACTTGGGTTCCAAAATCGTTACAGATGGACCAGTTGTTAGAAAAACATATTGTACCAATAAAGGAGAATATTTGTAGCTCAGGGTTGAAACAAGGGGTCTTTGGTGCCTGTGGTGGGTTTCACATTAGGTTACTACCAGTTCACCCCACACTCGCCCGGTTAACACGCGCACCTGCCTTCTGCAGATGCGCTTTGCTTGCAGCCTTCCGGGCATGCGCCCGGCCTCAAAAACGTGCCTAAATAGCATGGCATAGGGCTGGGGAGAAGGGTGGGCCCACTCACGATTTCCGCTACCTATTTGGGCAAACCGATCCGAACTATCTGAATACAAATGCCATAAAGAAGAGGGAGTCAAGCTATTCTCCAAAGCCCCTGAAGGCAGGACAAGAAGCAATGGGTGGAAACTAATCAAGGAGAGAAGCAACCTAGAACTAAGGAGAAATTTCCTAACAGTTAGAACGATCAATAAGTGGAACAACTTGCCTCCAGAAGTTGTGAATGCTCCAACACTGGAAGTTTTTAAGAAAATGTTGGATAGCCATTTGTCTGTAATGGTGTAGGGTTTCCTGCCTGGGCAGGGGGTTGGACTAGAAGACCTCCAAGGTCCCTTCCAACTCGGTTATTACGTTATGTTAATACCACCTCTCCTTGGTGCCCTCTGAGCTTGGTGGTTTTCTTGCAGACGTTTCATTGCCCAAGTAGGTAACATCATCAGGGCTAGCAGTTCTAGGACCCCTCAAGACATGTTGCCTTGGGTGAGAAGTTGAGTTTACTCCCATCGATTCAAAAATCAATCAAAGAGTTTATCTGATTTTCCTTCTTGCCGTGTTGCAGGAGGATAAAGGAATTGTAGACTAAGATTCTGTTATTGAGCTTGGAAATTCCTGGGCTCATTTTGCATCAACCTCCACGGTTTTAAAAAAATAATCTCTGGAGTGTAGGAGGGAATTGGAGTTGAGCTGTTTATATCAACCTACTCATAGCCTGAGCTGACAGAAGGTAACAATCAATTGATCTAACCTGTCATTATCTTCTCTGATTAGTAGTTATCCATAGTTTTCGAGCAGAGAAAATTGTTTCCCATGATTTACTATCTAATGCTGTGTGAAGTCTGAAATAATGGAGCATTCTACATCAATCCAGCCACTGGCAAATTTACAGGCGATTCCCCAACTGACAACCTTTATACGAGTAGTCCTCGACGTATGACCGAAATGGAGCCCCAAAATTTCAGTTGCCAAGTGAGACGGTTGTTCAGTGATTTTTGCCCCATTTTACGTCCTTTTTTGCCACATCTGTTAAGTGGGTCACTGCAGTTGTTAAGTTAGTAACACAGTTGCTAACTGAACCTGGTTTCCCCATTGACTTTGCTTGTCAGAAAGTCATAAAAAGTGACCACACGACCCCGGGACACTGCAACCGTCATAAATACGAGCCAGTTGGCAAGCATTCAAATGTTGATCGTATGGCCATGGGGATGCTGCAGTGGTCATAGGCCAACTTTTTTCAGTGCCGTTGTAACTTTGAATGGTCACTAAACGAAGTGTTGTAAGTTGAGGACTGAAAAAAATGACTTTACAGCCGTTCCTCGCACTTACGACCATCACAGCATCTCCGCAGTCACATAATCAGGAATTTAGGTACATGTATTTACGACGGGGTCGTGTGATTGCCATTGGCGGCCTTCCCAGCCAGCTTCCGACAAGCCAAGTCAATGGAGAAGCTGGATTCGCTTAACGACCATAAGAATCACGTAACAGCAGTGATTTGCTTAACCACTGTGTCCAAAAAAAAAAAAAAGTTTGTAAAATCGAGTGTGACTCACTTAACCACCGCTTTGTTTAGCAAGAGAAATTCTGGTCCCAATTGTGGTTGTAAGATGAGGACTGCCTGCGTTTTGTTCGTAAAGATGCAGTTCGGTTTCTCCTATATTTTCAATATAAAAGCGAACTGATAGACGTCCTACGTGCTTTATAGTGGGAAACCCAGTGGTGGGATTCAGCCAGTTCGCACCCATTCGGGAGAACCGGTTGTTAACTTTCTAAGCAGTTGGGAGAACCGGTTGCTGGAAGAAATCTTATTTTGTTTTTTTCTCCTACTTTGCAGGGCTAATCCTGTAAGGAAGGCAGGAAGGAAACATTCTGGTGGCGTTTCTAGCTTAATCTTTATTGCCCTGCTTACGGAAACTGCCTCTCTGGTTAACCCTTATTACATTGTAACAGCTAAGGCGAAGCGCCCATCGATGTGAGTGATGTTGAGTTGGCCACGCCCACATGGTCACATGTCCACTGAGCCATGCCTACTCAGTTGGTCATTAGGGCAGAGAACCGGTTGTTAAATTACTTGAATCCCACCACTGGGGAAACCCCTTTTAACTTCTAACATAAAATATGCAAATTTGCAGAAGCCGAAGCAAATTGTCAGGGTTCCAGAAAAACCTCTTCTGCATAAAAAAAACTCAGGAGCCATTGTCTTTCAGAGTTCTTTACTAGCATGAGGAAACTGGCACACGATGAGTGAAATTCCAAAACTGAACTTCTGGATTCTTTTCCCAGTTATACAAACCCCAAGAATCCCACCCCCCTGACCCCTTTGCTGGTCACATGGTCCCACGTTCTTCCAGTTCATTCGAATATCTTCTCGCCACTCTTCCTGCAGATGTGAACACCATCCAACCTTGACCGCTTGAAGAATGTTACCATACCCCTCAACCCCCCTTCTTCCCCTCAGGGGAAAAATGTGGCAGCGTCTGGAACCCTAAAGTCTAGTATGGTTTCCAGGCCTGACACAAATATTTCTTTAGCGAGAGGCAGTTAGCCACAGGGGAGACCTTGAGCTTGAAGCCAGCTGGGTGACCTTGAGTCAATCTCTCCCTCTTTCGCCCCTAGGAAGATGGGCACACCACTTCTGAAAACCTTGCCCAGAAAACAGCCGGGACCAGTCCAGGCAACACTTAAACTCAAAGGCATAAATAAAAAAGAGCACACGCCCCATGCTGGACCAGTGAGACCTGTTCTTTGTTTACAAAACTTTGCATGCAGTTTCCAATCTTGATCGTGATTTGTGGAGATGTGTGAAGGAGATAATTCTTCTCTCTTTTCACCCCAAAAAGGAACCCATCCTACTATTCTGGAAGTGATTGGTGTATTTTCATAACTGTACCTTCCAGAAGTGAATGCGGTTCGTGAAGTATCCCAATCCTTTGTACCCATATGTGAAAATGGTCAGGACCACAGGTGATATTCCAGTTCAGCTCTTTTATTGCTCTTGCCTATACAGGTAGTACTAGGGAAACAGTGGTTCAGTGGCTAAGACATTGAGTTTGTCGATCGAAAGGTCGGCAGTTCAGCAGTTCGAATCCCTAGCACCGCATAACAGGGTGAGCTCCCGTTACTTGTCCCAGCTTCTGCCAACCTAGCAGTTCAAAAGCACCTAAAAAATGCAAGTAGAAAAATTAGGAACCACCTTTGGTGGGAAGGTGACAGTGTTCTGTGTGCCTTTGGTGTTTAGTCATGCCGGCCATATGACCACGGAGACGTCTTCGGACAGTGCTGGCTCTTCGGCTTTGAAACGGAGATGAGCACCGCCCCCTAGAGTCGGGAACGACTAGCACATATGTGCGAGGGGAGCCTTTACCTTTCTACAAGTAGTCTTCAACGTACGACCACAACTGAGCCCTAAATTTATGTTGCTAAGCGAGAGAGTTGTTAAGGGAGCTTTGCCCCCATTTTACCCCCTTTCTTGCCACAGTTGCTATGTGAATCACTGCAGCTGTTAAGCTAGTAACACGGTTGTTACGTGAAACTGGCTTCTCTATTGACTTTGCTGGTCAGAAGGATTACATGTCCCCAGGACACAGCAACTGTCCTAAATATGAGTCGGTTGCCAGGTGTCTGAATTTTTATCACGTGACCATGGGGATGCTGCAACAGTCCTGTGAAAAACAGGCATAACTCACATACGTGCCATTGTAACTCCAAACAGTCACTACATGAACTGTTGTAAGTCGAAGACTATCTGTACATGGGAATCTAGTCAATTAACAGTGCTAAATTGGTGCTAGATAAGAGTGAACAGAATGCAACAGAGGTTAGACTTTGTCTTAGACCATTTGTGGGAACGTAATGATTCCAGGCTGACTTCTCTCTTGACTCCGCCCTCCAGGCTCCACCTCTTCTCCTCCTCCTGCAATATAGAAATTTCGTGCTTTGCATTTTCCCCATTTTCAGTTACCAGCACGCCGTTGTATCCTGTATAATGTGGCAATTTCCAAAGTATAAGTAGGACAGAGGATCCTGGAGGGGGGAATAGCTAAGCCTTTGATTATAGGGAAGATAATTCCGTCACCAGAGATTAATTTATACCCTGCAAAATTGATACCAAACCTGCAAAGCTGTTGCTCTTTAAAGAACGCAAATTCAGTTGCTAATTTGTTAACGGAATTTGGGATGCAGGGACTACTAATCTCTTTAGCTACTACAAAGGAGCTCAAGATCAAACTGGAAGGGCTCCCCGAGGGAAAGCTTTTTCTTTAATATTTCAAGTTCAGATAGAGTTCAGTTAGTGCCTGCAAAAAAGATACCTTTCCCCACCCATTGTTGTTCCTGCCTTGTTTTCCCCTGGCTGTGTTGCATCTTATATTAAATTGTTGGAAGAAATGCCCATCTGGGTTCAGTTCCAAGTGGGGAAAGAGACACTGGAAACATGGAGGTTGCTTGGAAAGAAAGTTTATTGGTGAACAGAATCGCATGGCTTGAGATCCTGGGCAGAAAAGGGCAGAGATGCTGAGAGTGCCTGGGTTTTATGCCCTCTGTTGGGCTTTTGAATTTGAGCTTGCGTTCTGATTGGTTGTCAGACTCCCATGGGGCCATGCAGGGGTTACGTTGCAGGTTGTCTGTGTTCCAGGGCTTGGTTGAGCCTTGCTGGGTGATGATGTAATGAAAGGGCTTTGGGCAATTCCTACCAAGTCAGTTACCAAGCGCGTGAAATTTGACCACGTGACTATGGGGGTGCTGCAACGGTCATAAGTTCACAAGTCACTTTTTTTTTCAGTACTGTTGTGACGTTGAACAGTCACTAAATGAGCTGTTGTAAGTCGAGGACTACCTGTATATGACCATGATTGCTATCGATCTGTGTCTACAATTCAGCTTTGGAAAACTGAGGCTCAGTCAGGAGTTTGTTATTCTAGAGACAAGTCAATATATCTAGAAACCATCCGTTGGAAGAAATGTCCATCCGGGTTCAGTTCCAAGTGGGGGAGAAAGGCAGTGGAAACATGGGGGCTGATTGGAAAGATGGTTTTTAATGGTGGACAGGACCACATGGTTTGAGGTCCTGGGCAAAAAAGGCACATGGAGTCGAGAGAGACAGAGGTTTATACCCTCTGTTGGGATTTGAATTTGAGCTTGTATTCTGATTGGTTGTCAGACTCCCATGGGGCCATGCAGGGGGAACTTTGTAGGTTGTCTAAATTCCAGGCTTGGTTGACTCTTGCTGGATGATGATGTCATTTTTTAAAAAAAATTATTTGCATTTATATCCCGCCCTTCTCCGAAGACTCAGGGCGGCTTACACTGTGTTAGCAATAGTCTTCATCCATTTGTATATTATATACAAAGTCAACTTATTGCCCCCAACAATCTGGGTCCTCATTTTACCTACCTTATAAAGGATGGAAGGCCGAGTCAACCTTGGGCCTGGTGGGACTTGAACCTGCAGTAATTGCAAGCAGCTGCTGTTAAGAACAGACTGTTTTAGCAGTCTGAGCCACCAGAGGCTCAAAGGTCATGAAAGAGCTTTGGGCAATTCCTACTATGGCTCTGCCTGAAGGAGGTAGATCTTTCTTATGTAGAATAGACTGGCCTTAATGGCTCATTGACAAAGGGGGGGGGGGGGCTGAGTTTCTGCCTCCCTTTTAGGGGAAATATTCTGCCCTTCGAATATTTCCCCAAATATCTCATTTTCCTAGGAGAGGGGTGGGCGCTAATTTACTTCAAAGCCGTGGCTTGTTTAGCCGCTTGCTTATTGACCAAATCTGCAGTCCGAATTTGCCCGCTGAACCACTGAACCCCACGGATTGCACATCCGAACAGCTTGGAGTTCATTTGGCCCGCTAAGCACACCTTTAAAACACATTTTAGTCGCGTGCGGCAGTACATAAAGCAAAACCTCGGAGCACTTGTTTACCGATATTGCAAGTCGTAAATCACGCAGCGCAAGACCACAGTGGCTGAGCTCGCAAATCAGGCTAAGCCAAAACTAATTCCTCCCCCCCTTCCTTCTGATTTAGTCTCAACGGGTGAACCATATTCGTTGTGATTTGCAACCCGAAAACCCAGAAATTATGTTGTTACCACTAGGTCGTCAAAATTCCCCGGAAGCCGTATTTCAACAGTTGACTTCTCCTAAGTCCAGGGAGTACTTAACTCCCGTGATTTCCAGCTTGACTGTGAACTTGATTTCTAGGCCCTCTTGAACTTGTAGTGAACTTGCTTTCGAGTCCTCCCTATCTCGTATTTTATTGCCCTGAAATACTGGATTGTATGTTTTGACCAGAGCACCATGGAGACCGAGCTTCATAATTCAATCAGCTTTGCATGTGTGTGTGTTTTTTTTAAATAATGCTGAGTATTTCTCAGATAGGTGAGTGGCCTTTGGAATCATACTGGAAGTCCTTGACTTCTGCCTGCCGCTCCCATCTCCTTGAGGAAAAGTAAGAGAAAAATTAAAAAGTTATTTTAGTTGGAACCAATAAAAAGGTTTGTTATTTTCAAACACTTCTCTGATATGTCATCCAGGTCACGGTTATCCCAAAGGTGCTTTTTTTCAAGAGGCAACTGGACTTTTTTGGTTTATTTATTTATTTATTATTTACATTTCTATACCGCCCGTCTCCGAAGACTCAGGGCGGTTTACAGCCAAGTTAAAAAGACATATACAAAAATTAAAACACAATATTTGAAATTTAAAAATCTGAAACCATAAGGCCGAATATTAAAATAACAAGTAATAAAACCACTCAATTAAAAATTACTCTTAGGCCAACCCTGCTCGTTGAAACAAAAATGTCTTGAGCTCGCGCTTAAAGGCCCGGAGGTCGGGAAGAAGGCATAGCCCCAGAGGCAGTTCGTTCCATAGGGTAGGTGCCCCCACAGAGAAGGCTCTTCCCCTGGGGGCCGCCAGCTGACGTTGTTTAGCTGACGGCACCCCGAGGAGACCCTCCCTGTGGGAGCGCACAGGTCGATGGGAGGCTATTGGCGGCAGTAGGCGGTCCCGTAAGCAACCTGGTCCTATGCCATGGAGCGCTTTAAAGGTGATCACCAACACCTTGAATTGCACGCGGAAGACCACCGGCAACCAGTGCAGCTTGCGTAGGAGAGGTGTTATATGGAAGCTCCGAGACGCTCCCTCTATCCCCCGCGCAGCCGCATTCTGTACCAGTTGAAGTCTCCCGGTGCTCTTCAAGGGGAGCCCCATGTAGAAAGCATTGCAGTAATCCAGGCGGGAGGTAACGAGGGCATGAGTGACCGTGCATAACAGTTCATGCGCAGAGGGTCAGAAACGGGACATGATGATGTTTGGGCAGGGGGTGGGTGGAGCCACTGTCGGCGCTACCGGTTTGCCCAAGTGGATAGAACCGGCTGAATTTCACCACTGCCATAAATGTGTGGCACAACAAACCCACAAGGACAAGATTCAGCAGTCCATCTGCATTTAAAAGACACAGGCCACTCTTTTGAAGACAGCAAAGTCCACATTTTGGACAGAGAAAACCGCTGGGTTTGAAAGAGGGGTCAAAGAGACCGTCTGTGTCAAAATTGAACAGTCTTCCCTCAACAGAGGGGGACTGTAGGACATCATCTATCTCCAGTCTACAACATGGTCCTTTCAGCAGTTCCAAGAAGGCCCCACACCCATTTGTACTACTCGGGTGACCCTGAGGAGACAGATAAACCTCCACGGGAGGCATACATTCCTCCGTGTTCGGGAGCAGATAAGCAGACCCCGGCTGCAGTGAGAGCGGACAAGACACAACACCAGGTGAAGACGTTTCATTTCTCATCCAACAAGCTTCTTCAGCTCTGACTGAATGGTGGGGAATGGAAGGATATATATTCCTTGCAGACAGCTGGTCGTTTGCATTCTTTTAGAGAGTCGTTGAGGCCACCTGGAGGTTTATCTGTGTCTTCAGGATCACCTGAGTAGGGGTGTGCTACCACTTGCACTACTGGATAACCCTGAGGACACAGCCAAAGGAGAGAAGCAACTTAGAACTAAGAAGAAATTTCCTGACAGTCACAACAATTAACCAGTGGAACAACTTACCTCCAGAAGTTGTGAATGCTCCAACACTGGAAGTTTTTAAGAAGCCATTCCACTTGTCTGGAATGGTATAGGATCTTCTACTTGAGCAGGGGGTTGGACTAGAAGGCCTCTAAGGTCCCTTCCAACGTTTTTTTCTTTCTTTTTCTGTCAACCTTTCTTGACTATCCTTTTGCTTTCTTCTGTAGTTGACCGGTGTCTGTGTTGGGAATCTCAATTAAGCATTAATTGAAGAATAGGAACCTTTCCCTTCTGCATTTCTGTCAAATTCTTTGGCCCACTTGACTCTCGGCTTCTTTCCAAATGCTAGCTTTGGAATAATCCCTTCTTGTTAAAAAAAAAAAAAACCCATGAAAAATCAGATGAAAGAAACAAGAAAAAAAAAGCTTTATGCACTCATTCTGGATATATTTGCTATAAATATGTAAATTGGGATCAGATCAAATGGCATGATTGGAATTTCAATAGTAGAGATGCTGTCAGAGTCCTTTGTGCTCTCTGACTTTGGTTGGTTTTTTTAATAGATGTTTCATTACCAAACTAGTACTCAAACTGCCCAAGGAGTTGCTGATCCAGTTCTACAGAGGAATTATTCAGTCTCTCATCTGCACCTCTATAGCTATCTGGTTTGGTTCTGCAACCCAACAAGACAGACACAGACTTCAGAGGATAATTAGAACTGCAGAAAAAACAATGGCTACCAACCTGCCTTCCATTGAGGACCTGTATACTGCACGAGTCAAAAAGAGGGCTGTGAAAATATTTACACACCCCTCACATCCTGGACATAAACTGTTTCAACTCCTACCCTCAAAACGACGCTATAGAGCACTGCACACCAAAACAACTAGACACAAGGAGTTATTTTCCCCGAAGGCCATCACTCTGCTAAACAAATAATTCCCTCAACACTGTCAAACTATTCACTAAGTCTGCACTACTATTAATCTTCTCATTGTTCCTATTACCCATCTCCTCCCACTTATGACTGTATGACTGTAACTTTGTTGCTTGTACCCTTACGATTTATATTGATTTTTTCCTAGTATGATTTGATTGCTTATTTCTACCCTATGACTATCATTAAGTGTTGTACCTTATGATTCTTAATGAACGTATCTTTTCTTTTATGTACACTGAGAGCATATGCACCAAAGACAAATTCCTTGTGTGTCCAATCACACTTGGACATTAAAATTCTGTTCTATTCTATTCTACTCTACTCTACTCTACTCTACTCTACTCTACTCTACTCTACTCTACTCTACTCTACTCTACTCTACTCTACTCTACTCTACTCTACTCTACCCTACCCTATCCTATCCTAACCTATCTTATCCTATTCTATTCTATTCTATTCTATTCTATTCTATTCTATTCTATTCTATTCTATTCTATTCTATTCTACTCTACTCTACTGGTAGTCCTCAACGTACGACCACAATGAAGCCCAACATTTCTGTTGTTCAGCAAGACATTTGTTAAGTGTGTTTCACCCCATTTTATGACCTTTCTGGCCACCATTGTTAAATGGATCACTGCAGCTGTTAAATTAGTAACAAGGTTATTAAGTGAATCTGGTTTCTCCCTTTGTAGGGGATTCCATGACTCACACGAATCAAGCTGGCCACATGTTACTTTGCAGCATGACCCAAAACCTAGCTAGTGAATTGTCCAAGGCAGGGGTCTCCAACCTTGGCAACTTGAAGCCTGGAGGACTTCAACTCCCAGAATTCTGGGAGTCGAAGTCCGCCAGGCTTCAAGTTGCCAAGGTTGGAGACCCCTGGTCCAAGGAGTAGATTATGGTTGGCTCATGTTTTTCTTCCCCTATCTGGGCACACCCTTTGCCAAGATGACTTCATTTCTGTGCCAACGAAAGCTGGGGGAATTTTGGTGCCTTTATTTCAAGGAAGTCGCCTACAAAAGTAATCAATTGCTTTGTACTGATAAAGAAGAATATTTGTAGCTCAGGGTTGAAATGAGAGAATTGCTGTTCTTTGAGCTTGGCTGTTTTATTACCCAAACTAGGTAGCTTAGGGGCTAGGACTTTGAGCTTGTCAATCGAAAGGTCGGCAGCTTGGCGGTTCCGGTTCGAATCCCTAGTGCTGCCATGTAACGGGGTGAGCTCCCGTTACTTGTCCCAGCTTCTGCCAACCTAGCAGTTTCGAAAGCACGTAAAAATGCAAGTAGAAAAAATAGGGACCACCTTTGGTGGGAAGGGAACAGCGTTCCGTGCAGTGAGTCATGCCGGCCACATGACCACGGAGATGTCTTCGGACAGCGCTGACTCTTCGGCTTTGAAACGGAGATGAGCACCGCCCCCTAGAGTCGGCAACGACTAGCACGTATGTGCGAGGGGAACCCTTACCTTTACCTTATGAATACTGAAGATAGCATCAGGACTATTTCAGAAATAACAGATTTTATCTTTTACAAGTAGTTCTCAATTTACAACCACAATTGAGCACAACATTTCTGTTGCTAAGCAAAACATTCGTTTAAGTGAGTTTTGCCCCATTGTACGGCCTTTCTCGCCAGGGTTGTTAAGTGAATCACAGCAATGGTTAAGCTAGTAACCCGGTTGTTAAGTGAATCTTGCTTCCCCATTGACTGCTTTTCAGAAGGTTGGAAAAGGGGATCACATGATCCCAGGACACAGCGACACTCATAAATATGAACCAGTTGCCAAGTGTCTGAATTTTGATGACGTCACCATGGGGTTGCTGCAAGTAGTCTATACTGGCTTCCTGTGGTTTTTCGGGTGCGCTTCAAGATTTTGGTTACCACCTTTAAAGCGCTCCATGGCTTAGGACCCGGGTACTTACAAGACCGCCTGCTGTTACCCTTTGCCTCCCACCGACCCGTACGCTCTCACAGAGAGGGTCTCCTCAGGGTGCCGTCTGCCAAACAGTGTCGGCTGGCGGCCCCCAGGAGTAGGGCCTTCTCTGTGGGGGCGGCGACGCTCTGGAACAAACTTCCCCCTGGCCTACGTCAAGTGCCTGATCTTCGGACCTTCCGTCGTGAGCTTAAAACACATTTATTCCTTCAAGCGGGACTGGCATAATAGTGTGGAATTTTAATTTCAGGGTTTTGTTAATATTTTAAAATTTTAAATTTTAATTTTAATTATCAGCCTTTATAATTCTGCTATGTTTTAACTGTGGTTTTAATTATATATATTTTGTGTTTTTACTTTTGGCTGTACACCGCCCTGAGTCCTTCGGGAGAAGGGCGGTATAAAAATTTAATAAATAATAAATAATAATAATAATAAATAATAAAAGTCATAAGTGTGAAAAATGGTCATAAGTCGTTTTCTTCAATGCTGTTGTAACTTTGAATGGTCACTAAAGGAACTGCTGTAAGTTGAGGACTACCTGTGTTTAGAACATAGAATATAACAGGATTGGAAGGGACCGTAGAGGTCTTCTAGTCCAACCCCCTGCTCAGGCAGGAAAAACTCTACCATTCCAGACAAATGACTGTCCAATCTCTTCTTAAATCTCCCAGTTTTGGAGCACCTACAACTCCTGGAGGCAAGCAGTTCCACTGGTTAATTGTTCTAACTATCAGGAAATTCCTCCTTAGTTCTCGGTTGCTTCTCTCCTTGATTAGTTTCCACCCATTGCTTCTTGTCCTGCCACCAGGGTCTTTGGAGGATAGGTTGACCCCCTCTTTTCTATGACAACCCCTTAGGTCCGTGATGGTGAACCTATAGCGCACAGGCCAGAGGTGACACGCAGCGCTCTCTCTGTGGACACAAGAGCTGTTGCTCCAGTTCAGCTCTGCTGAGCATACGCACATGCTTCCTGCCGGCCAGCTGGTCTTTGGGTCTCTACCATGGGGGGGGGTGCGGGGGCCCAGGCACACAAATGCGTGGAGGCGGGACACATGCGTGGGGGCCATGGAATTACATTTTGGGGGTTCAGGCACGTGCGCTTTGTCCACTCGGTCCGGAAAAAGTTAGCCATCGCTGCCTTAGGTCAAACTCCCTGCTCAAGCAGGAGACCCTATAACAGGGGTGTTAAACTCAAGGCCCAGGGGCCGGATCCAGGCCACAAGGTACTTAGATCTAGCCTGCAGGTTCACCCTGGAAACAGTGAAGGACTGGCCCGCAGTGCCTCTGGCAGCAAAAACAGAGCTCAGGAGAGCTGCATGTGTCCTTCCTGAGCTCCGTTTTCGCTGGCAGAGGGTTGCAGGAGGCCATCGCAGCCGAAACAGAGCTGGGAAACTCATTTTCACTGGCAGAGGGTTGCAGGAGGCCATTGCAGCCGAAACAGAGCTGGGAAACTCATTTTCACTGGCAGAGGGTTGCAGGAGGCCATCGCAGCCGAAACAGAGCTGGGAAACTCATTTTCACTGGCAGAGGGTTGCAGGAGGCCATTGCAGCCGAAACAGAGCTGGGAAACTCATTTTCACTGGCAGAGGGTTGCAGGAGGCCATCGCAGCCGAAACAGAGCTGGGAAACTCATTTTCACTGGCAGAGGGTTGCAGGAGGCCATCGCAGCTGAAACAGAGCTGGGAAACTCATTTTCACTGGCAGAGGGTTGCAGGAGGCCATTGCAGCCGAAACGGAGCTGGGGAGCCCATTTTTGGTGGCAGAGCGCGCGGGCAAACTACAGGCGCCCCCGACACGAGTGACATAAAGCTGGCCATGCCCATCTCAGCCCCCCCCCAAAGGTCAAACACAACCCTGATGTGGCCCTCAATGAAATTGAGTTTGACACCCCTGCCCTATAACATTCCAGACGAATGGCTGTCCTATCTCTTCTTAAAAACTCCCAGAAAGGCAAATGTTGTCCCTTGGCTCCAAAACGAAGATCCATAAAGCAAGTTTTCCTCGATTACCTGCTTCGACTGGTGCTCGTCTGCCAAAGCTTTAAGCGAAGATTTCTTTTCTACTTAATATCTGACATATTTTACAGTACGGCAATTCCAGGAATGAATCTGAGATTTTCCTTAGAGGAAACAGATGTTCCAGTGCTTAAAACTGCAGCAGTTGTGAATTATTACTGTGTCGGTAAATTTGCAGGTGCTTAGTTTATATACTTCCTTTCTGTGCACAAGGTTGGGTAGCAAATGCTAAAAATGATATTATGAAGTCCTTCTTGTAAATCCCTTGAAATCTAGTACAGCTGTGCGTTAGTTCAGGTTCAGTTCCAAAGGGTGCTTTTGAACACGCCAATGGATTGCTTTGTTTTTCTCTTGCCACGGTGACTTACTCAAGGTAGAAAACAACATTTAAAATTAAAAACAACAACCTAATATTGAAAAAAAACCAACAACAACAAAAGAAATGTCTGCCAAGAATAAAACCACAAAGCAAACACACCATAGCCTGGGTCTGCAGCTCTTTAAAGCAGACTCGTAGCTTTTTTGGAATCTAATTTCTGGAGGGAGCCTTGGTGGTTTTCTAGTCCAAGGGTCTCCAACCTTGGCAACTTTAAGCCTGGCGGACTTCAGCTTTGCTGGCTGGAGTATTCTGGAAGTTGAAGTCCACCAGTGTTGTGCCTCGCCCGCCCTCCTCTCCTCAGCCGGGCCCCTCCCATCTCCTGCTATCTGAGCCAGAGACTGATAGTGAAGAAGAATGTCCTGGCATGCCTCCAGCCCCCAGCCCTGGCACCATGCCCGGACAGACTGAGCAAACAAACCTCCCTACAGCGTGTGAGCATGAAGCCAGCCACGAGTTAGAATTGCCGGCAGCTGAGGACGAAAAGACACAGTGGACAGATCCCCGCTTCCGGAGAATGGAGAGGCGACGTCAGCAAAAGGAAGGGAGGGGCAGGCCTGGATAAGTGCTGAGTCATGGAGCCACACCCCATGGCCTATATAAGGGATCTGCTTTCTGGCATTCTCTGAGTCAGGCAAAGTCTAATCTGGATTGCTGAAGTCACACCTTGGATTCCTGCCTGCCCTGAGAACTCTGACAGGAGTTTGGCAAAGCTGCAGAGGCTTCGTGGCCACGCTTGATACAGACTTCCCAGACCCGGCCATCAGAGGAGGAGTGGGACACGACAACCAGGCTTAAAGTTGCCTATGTTGGAGACCCCTGTTCTAGTCCAACCCCTTGCTCAAGCAGGAGACCCTATACCAGTGATGGCTAACCTTTTTGTTGTCGTGTGCTGATAGCATAATGCAATGCACGTGCCCCACCACCACCACATGCCCAGCCTCCTGCGCTCCCCCAGGTTTGAAATCATGGCCGTATACCATTCCAGACAAATGGCTGTTCAGTCTCTTCTTAAAAACATACAGTGTTGGAGCAACCACAACTTCTGGAGGCAAGCGGTTCCACTGATCGTTCTCACTGTCAGGAAATTTCTCCTTAAAACCAAGTTACTTCTCTCCTTAATTAGTTTCCATCCATTACTTCTTGCCTTGCCTTCTGATGCTTTCTGAAAATAAGTTGACCCCTCTTCTTTGTGGCAACCTCTCAAATACTGGAAGACTGCTATCGTGTTCCCCCCAGTCCTTCTTTTCTCAACTGGCCATACCCAAATCCTGCAACTGTTCTTCATATGTCTTCTTCCAAAGTCTCAACATCTTTTTTGTAACGTGGTGACCAAAACTGGATGCAATATTCCAGGTGTGACCTTACTAAGGATTTATAAAGTGGTACTAACACGGAAGGAAGATTCTTAGGTCATAGAATCTAGCATCCTAAATCCAGCTCCACAATTGGTGCTTGTTGGAAACACTATTTTATTGTGTTGTGTTGTGTTGTGTTGTTTTTTTTATTAACGTTTTATTCCATTTTTCTTACAGTATGAATAACTTGAAGTGGCAAATATAACTCATCCTCTTTCCTCCTCCTATTTTCCCCACAACAACCCTGTGAGGTGGGTTGGGCTGCGTTTGAGTGACTGCCTCAAAGGCACCCAGATGGCTTTCATGCCTGAGGCAGCACTAGAACTCAGAGCCTCCTGGCTTCTAACCTGGTTTGATTCTTAGCAGCCCAGCAAAAATAGAATTTCCTAATTAGATATTGAAGCTTATTATACTATATTCTCGGCCCTTCGTGGCATCAAGGTAGCTCTGTGGTCTCTGTGCTTTGCTTTTCATTCTGCATTGTTGAATATTACGCTCAGATTCCTACGACCCTTAGCCAAATAAGTTTGGGGAAATATCTTAGCGGTAAAGGGACAGGATTAGCTCTGGGAAAAGTTAGATGTTCTAAGCGGAGGAAGGTGAGACAAAGACTCACAAAGGGACTCAAGAGACTCTTTGTGAAATTGAGCAGAAGAGATCAGATGGGCATTTCTCCATCTCAGCATGCTTGCTGGGGATTTCTGGGAATTGAAGTCCACACCTTTTAAAATTGCTGAGGTTGATAAACGCCGGGCGATAGATGCAAGTACGATTGGACACAACGCAGATAAAGAAGAGCTTAGCATGCCAAGTTTGTTCTCACGGGAGAATCCTTTAGCTCTTAATCATGCAGATTCAGGGCGTCTGCTGCTTTAAGCCCAAACCCGTCCCATAAAACTGGGCAGGCATTGATTTCTTGAGTTAATTCTCAAAGGCATTGAAGTGCAAGTGGTAGTCCTCGACTTAACAGCCGTTTCGTGATCCTTCGAAGTTACAACGCCCCCCAAAAAGCTGACTTTTCACCCTTGCGACCGTTACAGCATCCCCCGTGGTCATGCAATCAAACTTGGGATGCTTGACAATTGCAGTGTTCCCGGGGGCCATGCAATCCCCTTTTGCAACCATTTGACACGCAGAGTCAATGGGGGGGGGAGGGGGGGAAGGAAGCCTGATTCACTTAGCAACCAACGTGACTTGGTTTGAACCAGTCAATTTCCCCGTCTTCATTCTTTGCATAACTTTCTAAATCAGGCCAGCTTTCTGGATTTGGGGGAAGAAAAAAAAGGGGGGAGAGTGGTTGTTTGGAGGAGGGGTCTCCAACCTTGGCAACTTTAAGCCTGGAGGACTTCAACTCCCAGAATTCTGGCTGGCGAATTCTGGGAGTTGAAGTCAGCCAGGCTTAAAGTTACCAAGGTTGGAGACCCCTGGTTTGGAGAATGCAGCTTAGGGACCGATTAGGGTTGGACCATTCTTCCAGGTATGCGCCAATGCAGTGCAGTACAGGTAGTCCTTGACTTACGGCCACAACTGAGCCCCAAATTTCTGTTGCTAAGCAAGACAGTTAAGTGAGTTTTGCCCTATTGTACAACTTTTCTTGCCACAGTCGTTAAGGGAATCACTCAGGGGTGAAATGTACAATTTGTTACTACCGGTTCTGTGGGCATGACTTGGGGGTGGGGGTGGGGGTAATGTGGCTGGGTGGGCGTGGCCAACTTTTATATATATATATATATATATAACTTTTAAAAGCATTTTTTTTACAACGTCTTCGGCCAAAGAGGTTGTAGAAAAAATTCTTTTAAAGAGTTCTGACAATCCCAGCTGAGCTGCGCGATCATCAGAGGCTTTTTTTTTTTAACTTTTAAAAGCATTTTTTCGGCTGAAGAAAAAATGCTTTTAAAAGTAAACAAAAAAACCTCTGATGATCGCATGGCTCAGCTGCGACCGGGGGGGGGGGGGAAGGATTTTTGCTACCGGTTCTCCGAACCACCCGCCATCATCGCTACCAGATCGGGCGATCCGGTCCGAACCGGGAGAATTTCACCCCTGGAATCACTGCAATCGTTAACTGTGAATCTGGCTTCCCCGTTGACTCTGCTTGTCAGAAGGCCTGTGCAGCTCACCTGTGGATGAGTCTCTTGATTCTTTCATTAAAGTCTCGGGGTCCTTTTAGTACAGAACAAGAATCAATTCGTTGTTCATAAAGATAATGTTTGTGCTCTCCCTGCAGTTATCCGCTGCTGTAGAATTTTGTTCCTCCCATCTGCCTTGCTCTTTTTTTCTTTTTCTTTTTCTTTTTTTCATTTTGAGGCAGGGGGTATAGACAATTTGTAAAATCTTTATGGCCCCGAGACATGGCAGTTTTTATTATTGCTGGGATTGCAAGCCGGAAAATGGCCGTAGCAGTATGCATTCCATTAATTATTAAGGACAGTAAATCTTAAGAAGATTAAAACCTGGCATCTCCCGCAAACAGAACAGGCATTGTGGGAGAGAGAGAGAAAGAGAGAGAGATCTGGTTCTGCCCCATCTCGGTTAAGGGTGGTTTTTTAAAAAAAAAATTGTTTAACATTCTGAAATAGAGATTTGGAACGAAAAGTCTTTTCATCTGTGCCAGCACATGGTGGGCTGAAAGAGAAATAATTATTTACAAATCATGTAAGCTGCTGGCATATCAGAATCTAGTTCTAGGTTTTGGCTGTATCTCAAAAGACAAAAAATCCTTATGTTTTGTTTTTTTTTCCTTGTGGATGTTCAACTCAGAATGTATTTATATTTATTATTGGTGCAGACAGTCAGATGTTAGCAGTGCAGTTGGACTTCTGGAAAAAAATCAAATTTATTCCGAAGGCTTCATTTACATCAGGTCCTTGTACCAAATTTGATAGTATTTATAGTTTTATTCATTTTATAGTATGACATACAAAAAGAATACAAAAGCAAATATTAGGGAAATTAGGAAAGGAAAAGGGGAAGTGGATAGTGGGGGGGAAAGCAAGGGAAAAAGAAAAAAAAAGTTATTGACTTCGGTGCAGTAAAATAAGGCATTAAAATCTACCCTTTTTACTTTTTCATAATGATGATGATGATGATGATGATGATGATAATAATAATAATAATAATAATAATAATAATAATAATAATAATAATAATAATAATAATAATAATAATAGCCATTTCTATACCAATATATCTATCTAATCGGTAAAACCCAAAATCAAAGTTTCATTTTTTTTCCCACCTCAAGCACAAAGTCCAGAAGTGGTTTCCAAATAGAAATGAAAGGATTTGTATTTTGTTTCTTTGATCAAAGCAGTCAATTTAGCCGTCTCTGCTCATTCCATCAGTTTTTGTAACCAATCATCCATTGTGGGGATCAAGGTGACCTTCCATTTCAAGTCCTTGTAACCGATGAGAATTCACTCCTCCGGGATTGGTATCCTTTCATTCTGTTTGCGGTCCGTCCTTCAGAAACCAGAATGGGATAGTCCTTGTCTTACGACCATCCTTGAGCCCAAAGTATCTGTTGCTGAGGGAGGCAATTGTTCAATGAGTTTTGCCCCATTTTACGAACTTTCTCGCCACAGTTGTTAAGTGAATCACTGCATTTAACTTAGTATCACGGTTGTTAAGCGAATCTGGCTTCCCCATGGACTTGGCTTGTCAGGAGGTCGCAAAATGGGATCACATGACCCCGGGACACTGCAACCGTCATAAATACACGCCCGTTGCCAAGTGTCTGAATTCACAGGGAGGCTGCAGGGAGGTGCTAAGCATGAAAAACAGTCATAAGTCACTTTTTTCAGTACCTTTGTAATTTCGAACGATCACTAAATGAATGTTTGTAAATCGAGGACTTCCTGTATATGAACTTCAAGATCTCAATTGCCATTTCCTTGGAAATTAGAGGGATATGCCAATCTCTCAGGCTTACTAGGTGATGGATGGTTCGAGAAAGGGAAATTGCAATAGCTAATAGCTAACTGTTTCAACTCCTACCCTCAAAACGACGCTATAGAGCACTGCACACCAGAACAACTAGACACAAGAACAGTTTTTTCCCGAAGGCCATCACTCTGCTAAACAAATAATTCCCTCAACACTGTCAGACTATTTACTGAATCTGCACTACTATTAATCGTTTCATAGTTCCCATCACCAATCTCTTTCCACTTATGACTGTATGACTATAACTTGTTGCTGGCAATCCTTATGATTTATATTGATATATTGATCATCAATTGTGTTGTAAATGTTGTACCTTGATGAACGTATCTTTTCTTTTATTACACTGAGAGCGTATGCACCAAGACAAATTCCTTGTGTGTCCAATCACACTTGGCCAATAAAATTCTATTCTATTCTATTCTAATCTAAGGCCAAAAATGCAGGTTATCCTCGACTTACAACAGTTTACAGCAGTTCACTTAATGACCATTCGAATTTACAACGGCACTGAAAAAAGTAACTTACGAACATATTTCACACTTACGACCATTGCAGCATCCCCATGGTCACGTGATTTACATTCGGATGATTGACAGCTGACTTACATTTATGACGGTTTTAGTGTCTTGAGGTCCTGTGATCCCCTTTTGCGACCCTCTGACAAGCAAAGTCAAGAGGGAAGCCAAATTCACTTAACAACCGGGTGACTAATTTAACAACCGCAGTGATTCACTTAACGAATGTGGCCAGAAAAGCCGTAAAATGGGGCAAAACTCGCTTAACAAATGTCTCACTTAGCAAGACAAATTTTGGGCTTAATTGTGGTCGTACGTCGTGGACGACCGGTAATTCCAAAACACGACAGCGAAAGAAGTGTGACTCGAATGACGGAGAACAAATATACGTCGCTGAAAAGGCCACAGGAGAAAAATCAGACGGCTTTATTGTTTAGCTCCTTTGTAATGGTTAGCCTTGTCATGAATCCGAATCAAAAGTTTAATCAGTACATTAATTTCAAGAGTCCTGGGGAATTCTAGGAGTTGAAGTCCGCACCTCTTAAAAGTTGGCCAGCTTGAGAAGCTTTGCCCTTGACGCTTGCTTTGCAAGAGTCCGCTAAATAATGCCAGCTATTTTATCCCTTCCCCAATATTTATGAAGCGTCAATATTTAATCCCATGTAAGAGCCTCGTTCTGGGAAGGAGTGTATCCCCTCATCCAGCTTCATAGATAACGACTGCGCAGCTCATTCCTCACTGAAAGGCAATATCACACAGATGCCAGTGAGTTGGAAGAGAAACAGCTGATTGCGTGTTTTAAGTTTAGGAACTAGGTGCAGGCTACATATCATTTTCATGAGTTATGTCTGAGGCTAGACAGTAGCTGCTGGATTTGGGTTTGGCTAGTCTAGAGAAAAGAAGGACTAGGGGGGGACATGATAGCAGGGTTCCAGTATTTGGGGGGCTACCACAAAGAAGAAGGGGTTAAAATTATTTTCCAAAGCGCCAGAGAGGGCAAGACAAGAAACAATGGATGGGAACTAACTCACTAGCTAATTAACAATTAACAACTAGCTAATTAACCGGCTAACTCACTGCTCACTCCAGGTGTTCGATTCTGACCAGCTCAAGGCTGACTCAGCCTTCTTCCGAGGTCGGTAAAATGAGGACCCAAATTGTTGGGGACAAGATGCTGACTCTGTAAATGTCTTGAAGCGGTATATAAGTCTTAAGTGCAATTAATTTTCCAAAGACCAGAAGGCAGGACAAGAAACAATGGATGGAAACTAATCAAGGAGAGAAGCAACCTGGAATTGAGGAGAAACTTCCTAACAGTGAGGACAATTAACCAGTGGAACAACTTGCCTCTGGAAGTTATGGGTTTTCCATCACTGGAGATTTTTAAGAAGAGACTAGAACAATAATGGTGAACCTTTTCGTCACTGAGTGCCGAGTGTCTGGGCTGCAACCTGGAAGAGGAACTGCCCAGGGCGCATGCCCCCCCCCCCAATGAACTTCCGGTTTCAGCTACTGAACTTCCAGTTTGAGCCAGCTACTCTTCTGGGTTTCTGGCACGCGCGATGATCAGCTGGCTGGCGTGCATGCTCACGCAGGAAAACGGAAAACCAGCTCTTCCAGTTTCCGGCACTGCCACATGCAAAAAGGCCAGTGGATCGCCGCGTGCACATGCGTGCCAGAAACCTGGAAGAGGAACGGATGACGCCGCACGTGCCAGGCGACATGGCTCTTCATGTCACTTTGGGCCATAGGTTCGCCATCAGAAGACTAAGACAGTCACTTGTCTGAAATGATATAGGACAATGAAAGCTAACCTTTTCTGGACTGAGTGACCAAAGCGTGCCCGAACCCCCAAAATGCATAGCATGTGTGTCCCTTGAGCATGCACCCCGCTCCCGCGTATGCACACACCCCTGCATGTGTCCCGCCCCATGCATGCATGCCCCTGCACATGCCCCGCCCTTCCGCGCATGCGCAACAGGGACCCTAAAGCCAGCTGGCCAACGGGAGGCGTGTGCGCATGCGCGGTGGAGCTGAACTGGGGCGATGGCTCATGTGCCCACAGAGAGAGCACTGCATGCCACCTCTGGCATGCGTGCCACAAGTTCCCCATCATGGATATAGGATCTCCTGCTTGAGGAGGGGGCTGGACTGGAAGACCTCCAAGGTCCCTTCCAGCTCTATTCTGATTCTAATTCTGCTGTTTCTAAGGTTCTTACTGCTATTTTCCCTGACATGTATTTAAAGAACACCCCTCCTGATATTTTTGAAATGAGCTCTTGGAAAGAAAGTTGGCAGAGAGAAAGTGGCCGTAATCAAAAGAAGCTAAGCATGGCCCATCTCAGGAAAATCAATGGGGCAATAAAATATTAAACACACATTAGAAATAATATTTAACTGCAAGTAATTCAATTTTAATTAAATTAATTTCAATATTATTGAACAGGTAGTCTTTGACTTACAACCAAAACCGAAGCCAAATTTTTTGTTGCTAAGCAAGGTAGCTGTTAAGTGAGTTGCGCCCCATTTTACGACCTTTTTTTTTTTTTGGCACAGTTGTTAAGCGAATTGCTGTGGTTGTTAGGATCGTGCAATCAATAAGCAAATTCCAACTTTCCCCATTGATCTTGCTTGTCAGAAGCCAAGGTGGAAAACAGGGATTGTAGCAACATCAGATACTGCACCCACAGTAAATATGTGAGTTTGGCAGTTGTATATTTTTGTTGAATAAATAAATGAATGATAAAATGCTGGTTTCCAAGTGCCTCAATTTTGATCGTCTGACTGGGGGGATGCAAGAACTGGTTATATGTCATTTTTTTAGTGCCACTGTAACTTCTGACGGTTGTAAGTCAGGGTCTACCTCTACAGGTAGTCCTCGACGTATGTGTTGTGGTCCTCCAGCAGCCTGCGGAGCTGGCAACAGAGTGAGACAAGCGATGAGGCTGAGGAAGAACGTGGGCCAGTCTGGAGGCTGGGGAAGGCCCAGATGAGGGCTCTGCGGTCGGAGGCTGAGGTGGGGCCAGGGCCATCAGGGAATGAGGTGCGGATTCCAGAGCCTCCAGAGGCTGACAATAGAGAGGCAGAGGAACAGGAGCCTGTTCCTAATGCACGCATGAGAAGAGCTGCCAGAAGGCAAGAGCAGCTCAAGCAAAGAGGACGACTCGGGAGTAGGGCCAAGAGATGATTGGCCCCTCCCATAAGGCTTAAAAGACCAGCAACAGCGTTTGGACTCTGCCAGAAAACAACGTTGATAGCTTTGTCTTGTTGCATTTATTTTGTATTGGTGTCTTCTGAACTTTTGCCAAGAAAGGCCTTTGGCAGTTTGCCTAATTGGACCAAGGTTGGTGATAGGACTGAGGAATTTGTGTTGGGAGGAATTTGCTTTCATTTAGTTGAACTATGCTGGGAATGAAGTAATTCTCAGCTTTTCGAATAAAGTTTGTTTGTTTTTACACTGACTGAGTTTCCTACTACCTACTGGGGCCTGGGTCACAACAGTATGATCCCAATTGAATCCAACATTTCTGTTGTTAAGTGAGCATTTGTTCAATGAGTCTTGCCCCTTTTTACGGCCTTTCTTGCCACAGTTGTTAAGTGAATCGCTGCAGTTGATAAGTTAGTAACCTGGTTGTTAAGTGAGCGTGGCTTGCCCCTTGACTTTGCTTGTCAGAAGATTGCAAAAAGTGGGTTACACAATCCCCGGGACGCTGCAACGGTCATAAGAATGAACCAGTTGCCAAGCGTCTGGATTTTGATCACATGACCATGGGGATGCTGCAAAGGTGGTGACTGTAAAAAACGGTCATAAGTCGCTTTTTTCAGTTTTTTCCGTTGTAACTTTGAACAGTCACTAAATGAACTGTTGTAAGTCGAGGACTATCTGTATGCTAATATAGGTCTCCCAGTGCTGAGCAAAGGCGTTTGAAGATTTTGCTGGGGAGCCTGATTGCATTCATGCGTGGTGAAGACAATCTTTGATTGACTGTGGTTTGTCAAGAGGAGAGAACATGATAGCCGTCTTCCAGTATTTGAGGGTGTGCCACAAAGAGGAAACTAATCAAGTAGGGTAGCAACCTGGAATTAAGGAGAGAAACTCTTAACAGTGAAGACAATTAACCTGTGGAACTACTTGCCACTGGTGGTTTTTAAGAAGAGACTGGACAGTCACTTGTCTGAAATGGTATAGGTTCTTCTGCTTGAGCAGAAGGCTGGACTAGAAGACCTCTAAAGGTCCCTTCCAGCTCTACTCCGATTCTGATTCGAAGGCCTCCACTTGTATCATTTTTTATTCATCTATTAAATTTATATGCCACCCATCTCACCATTAGCAACTCTAGGCGGCATATGAATGAGGTGTTAACATAGTATCTCACAGTTTCTTGCCAAGGATCAATCACGGGGCATATGAAACCCACCTGGGCTCAGCTGATGGTTCTACCTTTCTTAGATTTTGTTATCTCCTCAGAGACAACAACCCTAAGTCAAAAATAGCCGGAAAAACGGCCAAAAAACAGGCCGTTTTTCAGGCCGTTTTTCGGGCTGTTTTTGGCCTGAAAAACCAGCCCAAAATGGCCTAGAAAACAGGTTGAAAAAAGTGCGGGGGGCGGGGCCAACCAGTAGTGAGAGTTGCCAGTTCGTCGAACTGCGCAGAACCTTAACTACCGGTTTGCCCGAACCGGCAGCAGCCTACCTCTGTCTCCTCCCCATCAACCTGAGTCCCACAATGCTTTGTGCCGCTGATAATGGTTGTCAACTCCCTTGGTGACAACTTTTTTTTCCTTCTATGAATAAGCGAGAATAATAACAGTGCCTGGCGGCCCAGGAGATGTTTGTTTGGGGGCATTCGTGTTTTATATCCAGGAAAATTGGGGATCAAGAAAGATTCTTTGCTTCTCACGGTTGAGACTTCCCCTGTTTCAGATTCGTATCATCGTGCAAATGAGCAAAGTTCCTGTAGCTGAGAGAAACGCAGTACATATTTTAGCCATGAAACTGAAAAATGAGTTATTCTGGGAGGTGTTTTTTAAAAAATCCTGTTTTATTCCGCTGTCCATGTACTCCAGTTCAAAATTCTGAACGGAGGCAGTTTTGAAATGCTGAGTTGCAACAGAAGAGTTGTTTATATAAGGAGAAATTTTTAGGTGCTGTCAATTAGGCATAATATGTATGTATGAAAATGCACATTGGATTGGAAATGAAAGATTGTGCTGGGAATAAAGAAATAGTTCTCAATTTACGACCACAATTGAGACCAGAATTTCTGTTGCTAGGCAAAGCAGTTGTTCAGTTGTTTTTTTTTGTTGTTTTTTTTTTTACATTTATCTCCCGCCCTTCTCCGAAGACTCAGGGCAGCTTACAGTGTATAAGGCAATAGTCTCATTCTATTTGTATATTTTACAAAGTCAACTTATTGCCCCCCCCCCCCCAACAATCTGGGTCCTCATTTTACCTACCTTATAAAGGATGGAAGGCTGAGTCAACCTTGGGCCGGGCTTGAACCTGTAGTAATTGCAGGCTACAGTGTTCTAATAACAGGCTCCTTACAGCCTGAGCTATTCCGGCCCATCTGATTTCATGATCTTTTTGCCATGGTTGTTAAGCAAATCACTGCAGTTGTTAAATGAATCATACCATCATTAAGCAAATCTCATATCCCCATTGAGTTTGCCGGTTTCGAAGCTGGCTGAGAAAGTCACGAATGGTGATCTCATGACCCCAGGATGCTGCCACTGTCATAGCAATAGCACTTAGACTTATATACCGCTTCACAGTGCTTCACAACCCTCTCTAAGGGGTTTACAGAGTCAGTCTATGGCCCCCAACAATCTGGGTCCTCATTTTACTGACCTTGTAAGGATGGAAGGCTGAGTCGACCTTGAGCCGGTGAGATTCGATCTGCCAAACTGCAGCTAGCAGTCAGCTGAAGAAGCCTGCAGTGCTGCACTCTAACCACTGCACCACCTTGGCTCTATGTAAATACATGCCAGTTGCCAAGCACCCAAATTTTGATCATATGATGGTGGGGAGTGCTACAACGGTCATAAGTGCAGGGACCGAACTTATATGACTTTTTATAGTGCTGTTGTAACTTTGACCAGTCGCTAGATGAACCATTGTGTACACCGAGGACTACTGTGGCTTATTCTTGCATCTCTTCGTTCAGACTTTTGAGAAAGACCCCGCAGTACGTTCAAAGGTGGTCAACCTCATAGGTAGAATACGGTCGCTAAGATGGACAAGCGGTTGAGTTTGCCTTGCGAGACAAGAGGTCTTTGGATGTCTTAATCTCACTCTCTTTTTTTTTTTCTGTTTGAATAGTTAAGGCAGGGTTGTCAAACTCGATTTCATTGAGGGCTGCATCAAGGTTGTGTTTGATCTTGGGGGGTGGGTGGGTGGCCAGCTTGACGTCACTCGTGTTGAGGGCGCCTGTGGATGCCTGCGTGCTCTGCCAGCAAAAACAGGCTCACGAGCTCCGTTTTCTGCTGTGATGGTCTCCTGCAACCATCTGCCAGCGAAAACGGAGCTCGCGTGTGGTCCTCCCGAGCTCTGCTTTTGCTGGCAGAGGCACTGTGAGCTGGTCCTTCGCTGTTTCCAGGGTGGCCCCGTGGGCTAGATCTAAGCTCCCCGCTGGCCAGTTCTAAGCTTCCCATGGGCTAGATCTAAGCTCCCTGCGGGCCAGATCTAAGCTCCCCACTGGCCAGATCTAAGCTCCCTGCGGGCCAGATCTAAGCTCCCCGCGGGCCAGATCCAGCCAGCGGGCCTTGAGTTTGACACCCCTGAATTAAGGAGTGCAAAGAGTTCTTATTTAAAACAAATGTGTCTAATTCCTCTCCCTCCCTCTCTCTTTTCTTCTGCTCAATATAGTGACAGATGTAGAGCTAAAACGGCTGAAAGATGCCTTCAAGAGGACCTGCGGACTCTCGTGTTACATGAGCCAACAATGCTTCATTCGGGAAGTTCTCGGAGATGGAGTTCCTCCAAAGGTTGCAGAGGTAAATTCTCTTCCCGCCCTCCATCTCCTGCACACACACACACACACACACACACACACACACACACACACACACACACACACACCAATCGACCCAGTGTAGAAATGGTCTTTTAAAACATTTCAAGTGAACAACACCAAGTGAAGCAACATTTCACAGAGGAGATATTGGGGTTTGACTACATAGGGCCAAGACAAGTTCCCCTTCTTTTGATGCTGCTGGGCATTTTTCAGAGTTGTGTAGCTCAAGGGCAAAACAGATTCCCTTTGCCTTCTTGTATGTAAAAATAATTTGTCATTCACATTTGCCTGCCAACTGGCAACCTGATTGAATTTGAAATATTCATTAAACTTATTGCCAGGTATGCAGGTTACAGGTGGGGCTCGGATGTTAGTCGAACCAGTAAGTTCAGATCTCTGGAGAAGGTCTTTATTTGTGTCAGAAGCACTTACAAATTATAGACATATAACATTCAACTGAGCGAATAAAATAGATATGAAACAAGTCATAAAAAGGTAAAGGTTTTCCTGTCAGTTGTGTGCAACTCTAGCCGTGCCCACCTGTTTCGTGGCTGAGGAAGCCAGCATTGTCCGAAGACATTTTCCATGGTCATGTGGCCAGCATGATTATATGCCGAGGTGCATGGAATGCTGTTACTTTCCCACTGAAGTGGTACCTATTAATCTACTCACATTCGCATGTTTCTGAATTGCTAGGTAGCCAGGAGCTGGAGCAAGTGACGGGAGCTCACCCCATTGCTCAGAGCTCGGGTCTTGAACCTGGGCTGTCAACTCTCCAGCTGATAAACTCTGCATCTTTAATCAATGAGCCATTGCGCCCCCTTCATAGAAACATAGCCCATATAAAAAAACTATGTAGAATGAATAGTATTAAAACTAAATAACATTTGCTGGGTATCTGGCTACGCTGACAGAGCTGAGGTCGCACAGTAGTTAGAATGCAGTACTGCAGACTACTTCTGTGGACTGACTGCCTGCAATTTGGCAGTTCGAATCTCACCAGGCTCAAGGTCGACTCAGCCTTCCATCCTTCCGAGGTGCGTAAAATGAGGACCCAGATTGGTGGGAGCAATAGGCTGACTCTGTAAACCGCTTAGAGAGGGCTGTAAAAGCACTGTGAAGCGGTATATAAGTCTAAGTGCTATTGCTATTTTCTCTCACCAGCATGAGGTCTTGCTTCACACATGTTGTCGTGTCCCACTCCTCCGCTGACGGACGGGTCAGGGAAATCCGAATCAGGCTTGCCTCTGCAGCTCTGCCGAAAGTCCTAGCAAAGTCCTCAGAGCAGGCAGGAGACCAGAAAGTGACTTCAGCAAGATAAGTTCGACTTTGCCTGACTCAGAGACTGCCAGAAAGCAGATCCTTTATATAGGCCATGGGGTTGGCTCCATGACTCAGCACTCATTAAGGCCTGCCCCTCCCTTCCTTCTGTTGCCTCCGCCTATCCAGTCTTCTGATGCGAGGGTCACTCCAATCAGCAGCTGTTGGAAATAAACTTTCCTCAGGCTCACATGCTGTGGAGGAGGGGGAGGGGTCTAGCTGCTCCGTTTGCCTGGGCATGGAGCCAGGGCTGGGGCCGGGGGGTGCTCCCTCCTCTGCAGCCTGCTTGGGCATGGAGCCAGGGCTGGGACCGGGAGGTGCCCCCTCCTCTTCAGCTTGTCTGGGCATGGAGCCAGGACTGGGGCCGGGAGGCATACATTCCTCCGTGTTCGGGAGCAGATAAGAAGGCCCCGGCTGCTGTGAGAGCGGGCAAGACACAACACATGTACTATGTACTATAGTGTATGTGAGATGCAGCGTCCTTCTCTACATTCACACAGAGTGTCTTCTGTAGGGAAGCCCCATTTTCCTAGATTGTCTTTTGATCTCCGTACCCCAGCGTGCAGTCTGTTTAGCAATTTATTTAGCGGTTCTGGAGAGGGTTGCTTAACCGCGTCAGCTTTTGTCCTGGATTTTCTTTGCTGGCACAGCATAGAGAATACGAATTGATCCTTTCTTTGGCCTTTTGTGTTTTGGCTTTAGGGAGCACTATATACCTGGCAAAATTTAACATTTGATTGACCAGTCAGTTCTTTACCTGCTACTTGAAAGGATATTTCTGTCAAGTCCAAAATGTGATCTCATGCGAGCTTGTTGTTCTTAAGTGTCACGGGTCAATTATAACCTTCTGCATTTTGTGCCTTTGGGAATTTCTTTTTTTTAATTATCTGACTATCAGGGAAGGCTTTTCAATATCATGTTGGATACATTTTCTTATATACTCGGCTTGTGCCGGGGAATAATAAATCCTCCGGGTTTAGGGCTGTAGAGGATTTGAAAACACGTTCTAAAGCAGGGGTGTCAAACTCGATTTCATTGAGGGCCACATCAGGGTTGTGTTTGACTTTGGGGGGGGGCGGGGGGGGCAGCTCAACGTCACTCGTGTCGGGGCGCCTGTGGCGGCCCGAGTGCTCTGCCAGCAAAAACGGGCTCCCAAGCTCCATTTTCGGTTGTGGCAGCCTCCTGCAATCCTCAGCCAGTGAAACGGCCCTCCCGAACTCCGTTTTCACTGGCAGAGGCACTGCGAGCCGGTCCTTCGCTGTTTCCAGATCGTCCCCGCAGGCCAGATCTAAGTACCCCATGGGTCGGATTCAGCCTGCCGGGCCTTGAGTTTGACACTCCTGTTCTAAAGGGCCAGGTTGGGTACAGATTACCATATTTTTCGGAGTATAAGACGCATCTTTGTTTTTGGGGAGGAAAATAATATGAAGAAAGCTGATTGGCGGGTAGATCGGCCTCATGGAATACCCCCAATCAGCTGTTCCCAGAGGTGAACTTTAGCAACAGGTTCCTTGGTTGTGAGCTCTGTGCCTTGCTTTTTTTTTGCTTTTTTTCCTGCCTCTGAAACTTCCGAAACTCTATTTCAGAAAAAACTTCTTTTTCTGCCTCTGAAAGCCTCCGAAACATTCAGAAAAAAAGCCTCTGAAGCTCTGTTTGGGGGCTTCTTTTTGGAAGCTTCATTTCTGATGCTTTTTTCAGCCTCTGAAACCTCCCTTTGAGAAGCTGGGCGGGGCTACATTCGGAGTATAAGATGCATCCAGATTTTCACCCTCTTTTTGGGGGGTGGGTGGGAAGGTGCGTCTTATACTCCGAAAAATACAGTATACTGGAGAAGGTCTACTGATGCGGTCACTAAGGGTTGACACCAACTTGATGGCACATAATCTAAACTTCAGGATTCTATGTGAGTCATTTTGGCCACAGGCCTATAGATGTTATCATTCAATATCAATAGGATATTTGTAGGTCAGGGTTGAATACTTGGGTCTTCGGTGCTCTCTGAGCTTGGTGGTTTTCTTGCAGACGTTTCATTACCCAACTAGGTAACATCATCAGTGCTGCGAGGGAGTGGGGTTTGCTCTTTGTTAATATACAAGTGCTTGCCCTCGAGTGTTCTTGATGGTTTCTTGATTAGGTTATTGCTAACTGTTAGCTTATTTGTCTGAATTAGTAGTTCCTTGATTGGGGTATTGTTTGCTTCAAGATTGTTGGTCAGTAGTAGCCCAGCTGAGGCTGGAAGGCTACTCACGTTACTAGGTGTCTCTGGGATATAGATCAGAGGTAATTTGCATGATTGTCATTCTAAAAATCAGCTTTATTTTTTACTTGCTCTCTGTGGCTCCTGTAATCAGATTTTTCTTCATTAATTACCCCTTTATTCCTGTTGCATTCACTTAATTCTCCACCCTCATGCTCAGGTTTCTGCTATACAACATTTCTTTGACAAAGCGGCTAATTATTCCCCTGTTGTCTCTTGTTATATAGTGACAGCCCCATTAAATAACCCAGACCAGGAAATCAACTCAACAGGAAGGGTAAAAATATGTCTGATTGTACATATTGAATGAGGGGGTTCTTGGTGCTCACTGAGCTTGGCTGTTTTCTTGAAGATGTTTCATTACCCAAACTAGGTAACATCATCAGTGCTAGAATGGGGTGGGGTTGGAGAGTGAGGTTCATTCTCTGTTTATATATAGTGGCTTGCCCTCTCAGTGTTGGTGGAGTGTTTTTGGTGGTTCCTCCCAGCTATCAACGGGCACATTGAGATAAACAACATCTACACACCACTCAAAAGAGATAATCAATAAGCCGGGAAGGAAACAAAGAAGACCAAAAGACCCCCCTCACCAGCAATCAATTTCCAGATAAGCGGAAATTAACACCAAGATCAATACTGGACCAACTATCCATGCTGATCAGTGCATTCGTGTGGAATGTCTGCCTTATTTACTCATTTCTAGCTTTGTCCAGCCTGTTTTGGAAGCTTGGATGTAACTCTTGTGTCTTGAAAACATAATAGCACTTATAGCAGTAGCACTCAGACTTACATACCACTTCAGTGCTTTACAGTCCTCTCTAAGTGGTTTAAAGAGTCGGCATCTTGCCTCCATCAATCTGGGTCCTCATTCTACCGACTTTGGAAGGATGGAAGGCTGAGTCAACTTTGAGCCGATCAGAATCGAGCTCTTGGCAGTGAGCAGTGAGTTAACCTGCAATACGGCATTCTAACCATTGCGCCACCATGATGACGGAGAAGTGATTTTTTTTTTTTTAATCCTTAGACACTTCAACTTCCGTGTCTTTCTCCTCACTGGAGCAGAAAAGTCACTCATGTTTTAGGGAAGGAAAGGCGATTATTTCAGTGTGTGCCATGTGAATGGAAGCTTTTTGTCTTGCCTCTTCTTTTTTTTTAATTTGGTGCGATTCCATTTAATCTCTACCGTTGTTTTTTTCCAGTGCCGATTCGCAACAGCTCTCAACAGCTGGGTCAGCAGCTCAGCAGTCTGTCTAGAGAATTGTTCACAAGTGCTCTTGTTTCACTCTGTTTCAGAGTAGATATCAGATTGTTGCAGATCACGCTGACCGGCACTGTTAATTCGAGAAATGGCTGTTTGTCTACGGGGCAAAAATGGGATGTTAATCTTGAGTGTCTTTCTTCTCATGATCAGATACGGATGCTCATGGCAAAACTACTTCTAAAATAAATCTTGCCTTTAGAAGAGCAATGCGATCTGGGAACCCATGGGGTCAGCGGTGAAATGTAAAATTCGTTACTACCGGTTCTGTGGGCGTGGCTTAGTGGGGGGGGGTGTAATGTGACTGGGTGGGCATGGCCAACTTTTTTTTTTTTAAAGCAGTTTTTCTACAACCTCTTCAGCCGAAGAGGTTGTAAAAAATGCTTTTAAAAGGCTCTGACGATCCCAGCTGAGATGCCTGATCGTCAGAGGCTTTTGTTTTCTTTTAAAAACTTTTTTTTGCCTTTAAAAGAAAAAAAAAAAGCCTCTGACGATCAGGCCGCTCAGCTGGGATCGCCAGAGGAGCCTTTTAAAAGCAGTTTTTTTACAACCTCTTCGGCCAAAGAGGTTGTAGAAAAAATGCTTTTAAAAGGCTCTGAGGATCCCAGCTGAGCTGCACAATCATTAGAGGTTTGTTTTTTTTTACTTTTAAAAGCATTTTTTTCCGCCAAAGAAAAAATGCTTTTAAAAGGCTCTGAGGATCCCAGCTGAGCTGCACAATCATTAGAGGTTTGTTTTTTTTTACTTTTAAAAGCATTTTTTTCGGCCAAAGAAAAAATGCTTTTAAAAGTAAAAAAAAACACACCTCTAATGATCGCATGGCTCAGCTGGGCATGGGGTGGAGGGTGCAGGGATTTTTGCTACCGGTTCTCCGAGCCACCCGCCACCATCGCACGATCCAGTCCGAACCGGGAGCATTTCACCCCTCCATGGGGTCCTCGGAGACCCTTTTAGAGGTCCATGAAATTAAATAAATAAATAATTTGAAAGTTCCTTAGGGTTTATTTCTAATACAGTAAACATCAGTAGATTTAAATCTGCTTAAGGCAAAGCTTTTTGGGGCCCTCAATCATTTCTAAGGGGTTATTAAGGGGTTCTGAGACCCAAATGTTTTGCGAATGTCTGCCTGAGAGCAGGCATGAGCAGATATGGTCCCAGCTGGCTCAGGAATTTGGGGAGTTGAAGTCCACAGGTCATAAAGGGGCCATAGTTGAGCCTCTGTGGCTCAGACTGGTAAGACCGTCTGTTATTAACAGCAGCTGCTTGCAATTACTGCAGGTTCTAGTCCCACCAGGCCCAAGGTTGACTCAGCCTTCCATCCTTTATAAGGTAGGTAAAATGAGGACCCAGATTGTTGGGGGGGCAATAAGTTGACTTTGTATATAAATATACAAATGGATGAAGACTATTGCTTGACATAGTGTAAGCCGCCCTGAGTCTTCAGAGAAGGGGGGGATATAAATGCAAATTTTTAAAAAAATAGTTGTCTATCCCTGGACCAGTACCAGTTGTTAAGTGAATTTTGGCCGTGCAAGTGGCAGGTGAGCATGCAAAGCTTTATTTGCTCACGCGTTGGGTTTAACAGATTAACAGAGTTGGAAGGGATCTTGTAGGTCATCTAATCCACACACACACACACACACCCAAGCGGGAGACCTTACACCATTTCCCACAAATGGCAGTCCAGTCTCTTCTCAAAAACTTCCAGTGATGAAGCTCCCACAACTTCCGAAGGCAACTTCTGTTCCATGGGTTGATTGTTCTCACTGTCAGAAAATTTCTCCTCATTTCCAGGTTGAATCTCTCCTTGATCAGTTTCCACCCATTATTCCTTGCTTGGCCTTCAGGTGCTTTGGAGAATAGCTTGACCCCCTCCTCTCTGTGGCAGCCCCTCAAATATTTGAAGACTGCTGTCCTGTCTCCCCTGGTCCTTCTCTTCACTAGACCAGCCATGCCCAGTTCCTGCAACCATCCTTCATTAGGTTTCATTATCTTCATTAGATTAGGTTGCTCACGAGCAACCATTCCCTATCCCTCCACCCTCCCCCTTGCTGCTGCTAGTCTGCAGGCCCAAAATGGTTGGGGATCACTCTACCTTAGAGGATAATTTGCTGCATTAGGAATCCATTAACGTGGCAGATTTGGTGTATATTTCTGGGAACATTGATCCTTTCTGATGGAAAATTAATTTCTGGGGTATGAAAAAAGTCTCTGCTCTTGGCTCCTTTGACCATATTCCCCAGCAATCCTAACTAGACATGGTTCCTAATGCAGAAAGCCAAAGTATATAAACCATGTCCTTTCCCAGTTAATTTTTTTTTAATTTATTTACATTTATATCCCGCCCTTCTCCGAAGACTCAGGGCGGCTTACAATGTATAAGGCAATAGTCTCATTCTATTTGTATATTTACAAAGTCAACTTATTGCCCCCCCAACAATCTGGCTCCTCATTTTACCTACCTTATAAAGGATGGAAGGCTGAGTCAACCTCGGGCCGGGCTTGAACCTGCAGTAATTGCAGGCTGCTGTGTTCTAATAACAGGCTTCTAACAGCCTGAGCTATTCACGGCCCTTTTAAAGTTAAATCGTCCCTTGCCTGAAATCTTAAATTGCAAACCAATTTGCTTACAATTTGTGTTACAGGAAAGATTCCTAGTCCAAATCGCTTTGCAGATAATCTTTGAGTTACAACAATTTGTTTAGTGACTGCTCAAAGTTAAATTGGCACTGAAAAAAGTGACTTATGACCATTTCCCGCCTCTCCCCTTACGATGTTGCAGTATCCCTGTGGTCACATGATCAAAACTCAGATGCTTGGCAACTGGCATGTATTTATGACGGTCGCAGTGTCCTGGGGTCATGTGATCCCCTTTTGTGACCTTCTGACAAGCAAAGTCAACGGGAAAGCCGGATTCACTTGAGAACCATGTGATTATCCTACAGGTGCTTTTTTTCAAGAGGCAACTGGACTTTCTAGTTTTTCTTTAAAGACGTTTCACTTCTCCTCCAAGAAGCTTCGTCAGCTCTGGTTGGATGGTGGGGAATGGAAGGATTTATATTGCTTGCAGACAGCTGATCATTTGCGTCCTTTTAGAGGGTCCTTGAGGCCACTCGGAGGTTTGTCTGTGTCCTCAGGGTCACCTGAGTGGTGCAAATGGGTGTGGAGCCTTCTTGGAACTGTTGAAAGGATTGTGTTGTAAATTGGATATAGCAGTTCCAAGAAGGCTTCACACCCATTTGCATCACTCAGGTGACCTTGAAGACACAGATAAACCTCCAGGTGACCTTAACGACCTGCTAAAAGGATGCAAATGACCAGCTGTCTGCGAAGAGTACAAATCCTTCCTTTCCCCACCATCCAGTCAGAGCTGAAGAAGCTTCTTGGATGAGAAGTAAAACGTCTTCCAAGAAAAAACAAGAAAGCCCTTGAAAAAAGCACCTTTGGGGCAACCATGACCTGGATGACTGAGAATCTCCATAGACAACCATGTGACTAATTTAACTTCAGTGTTTCATTTAACAACTGTGGCAGGAAAGGTCATAAAACAACACACAGCTTACTAAACCACTGTCTCACTGAGCAACAAAATTTTTGCTAAGTTGGAGTCACACTGAGTGAGTTGAGCGGCCATACAAATTTTCTTAACTTCTTAAATTTTGTGATTGATTTCTTTAAAAAGAATCATGAAAAATTTTAGCATGGGCGATGCTAGTCACGCACACTATTTTTCTCTGTGTCTTCTTGAGGGCCGCAAATTGGGGGGGGGGAACAACTTTCCTAAATCCAGAGAGAGCAACTAGTGGCATCATGAGAAGGGATGCTATTTTAAAATAGATCTTATGGCACCTGCTGCAAACTTGCTGACTGAACCACTTGCCTGGGACAGTCTCTCTTCACTCCCCCACCCCACCCCAATTCTGACTTAACTCTCCCATTTTGGGGAACATGCCATTAAAGACAGAGAAGAGAGCACAGCTGTTCCCACCCCTCCAGCCCTCCCTTTCTATTCCTGTTGAGAAAATTCTTCTTATTCCTTCTCTTGTTAGTTGGATGTAGCAGGAAGGGAAAAGGGCAGTTTTAGTTCTACAGCCAAATTTGGAGAACCCTGTTTCCCCCCACTCCCCCCCAAAAAAATATGTATACCAAGACATCCTTTTCACCTTCCATATCCCAACTTGGGTATGGGGTTGACAGATTAAGAGAAGAATCCATCTCTCCCTGCCCCCACCATCAGCGGTCGGTTTCACATTTTCTCACCACCGGTTCAACACGCTCGTGCACACTTGCTTCGTGCGTGTGCCCATTCTTCGCATGCACCTGGCGCCCGGGTTCGAAAACGTGGCTAAATAGAACGGCATTACGTCCAGGCGGGTGGGCAGGCCCATCTGCAGTCTCCGCTACCGGTTCGCCTGAACCTGTCCGAACCGGCTGAATATGACCTCTGCCCCCTCCTGCTTATCTTGCTCCTTTCCTCCCCATCTTTTTAATTGTAACTTCTTCTTCTTTCCTAAAAGGTATATTTATTGTTCATGTTTTTATTGGCTTTTAATTTTGTGAGCCACCCAGAGTTGCTTGAAAGGGAAATGGGTGACAGTTTAAACCAAACCAATCAATCGATCAATAGAGTGAGTACAGGTAGTCCTCAACTTACAACCACAACTGAGCCCAAAATTTATGTTGTTAAGGCGAGAAATTTGTTGAGTTTTGCCCCATTTTATGACGTTTCTTGTCACATTTGTTAAGTGAATCGCTGATGTTGTTCAATCAGTAACATGGTTGTTAAGTGAGTCTTGATTTTGCTTGTCAGAAGGTTGCAAAAAGGGATCGCGTGACCCTAGAACACCGCAACTGTCATAAATGTGTCAGTTGTCTCTATGGCTAGGGAATTCTGGGAGTTGAAGTCCACAAGTCTTAAAGTTGCCAAAGTTGGGGGCCCCTGGTTTAGTGGTTAAGGCACCAGGCTACAAAGCAGGAAACCATGAATTCAAGTTCCGCCATAGCCAAGAAAGCCAGCTGGGTATCTTTGGGTGAGTCAGTCCCTCTCAGTGCAATCCACCATGGTGGCTGGGGAATTCTGGGAGTTGAAGTCCACAAGTCTTAAAGTTGCCAGGGTTGGATTGGATACCCCTAATCTAAAGCAACTTCCTAACTCTCACGGTTCTGGAGAATAAAATGTGACAAAATGGATAATGTTAAAAAAAAAAAAGATGTTAGAAAAAGTTAAAAGGTTGTATTGGGTAATTTTGAAAGCGATTTCAGTGGGGAAGAGTGTATATATGCAAGTATTGATTTTTCTGGTATGAGTGATTAAATGTCTAGGCATCTCCCATTAAGTGAATTCAGATGTAGGTATGGCCTATTTATTTCTGGTAAAACAGACTAACGATATTTTTTTTCTGTCACTGCAAAAGCTGTTATTGATTAATGTGCCGGCATTTCTTGCAGGTGCTATTGTGTACATGTCCAACAGGAAAGATTTGAAGTGGGGACCCTCATATGAGTGTAATGTACAAATCGGGGTTTTGCGAAGGAGGGTGTAAAATCAGTTGCACGTAAGTCCTGGTAAAAGGCACGGATGTTCAACTGCTATAGGCCCAATTAAGTTTGCAGACCTCATGATTTGTGGGGGCTCCTACCCTCTGGAACGAGCTCCCTCTGGGGCTTCGTCAACTCCCCAACCTCAGGTCCTTCCGCCGCGAGCTGAAGACGTTGCTGTTTCGAAGAGCAGGACTAGCGTGAACGTAGTTTTAAATTGGGTTTTAAATCAGGGGTTTTAAACGGGGTTTTAAATTTGTATTTAAAAGTTTTAGGCCATCAATTGAATTAATTTTCTATTCTTTTTGCTGTTTTATATATATTATATATTTTCTGTTGTTTTATTGGCTGTGAACCGCCCTGAGTCCTTCGGGAGATGGGCGGTATACAAATATAATAAATAATAATAATAATAATTTGGAGATGAGTTTTGAAAAACATGATCAGAGGGGGCTGAAAGTGTTGGAAAAAATGTTGTGTTTTTTTTTATGGTCCTCATGCAGCCATACTTATTCTTCCTCAAGCTACAAGAAATAAATACAATATTTTACAAGTTGTATGTCTGAGGATTAGCTGGGTTTTCACTCTGAAAGCTAATTATCATAAATCAGTGCGTGTAAGTGTAAGATAAAATCTTGGGATCTTTGCAGCAGCAGTTAAACTGTCTTTAATATAAAGAATCACTTCCATCCGAGAGGCAGTTTAGTCTCCAGATTAAGGCACCAGAAGAGAAACTGGGAGAGTGGGAGTTCTAGTCCCATTTTATGCATGAAAGCCATCTGGGTGACCTTGGGCCAGTCACTCTCTCTCAGCCCAACTCACTCACAAGGTTTTTGTTGCTGGGGAAAATAGGAGGAGGAAGAAGTATTAAATATGTCACCTGCCTTGAGTTGTTTATAAAAAAACAAAGATGGGATATAAATAATAAAATTGTAGAAGCAATAATCTTTTGGACTCTTAAGTAGATTTAACAATATGTACAATCATAGCCCTTGAGTTACGACCATTTGTTTAGCACTTGGTCAAAGGTACGACGATGCCAGAAAAAGGAATTTACGACTGATCCTCGCATTTAAAACCATTGCAGTGTCCCTGTGGTCACGTGATCACAATCTGGGGGTCTTGGCAATGGGCTCACATTTCTGGTAGTAGCAGGGTCCTGGAGTCACCTGATGGACATTTGCAACTTTCCCAACTTGTATGTGACCTGGAAAGTCAGTGGGGCAGCTGGTGTTGGAAGAAAAATCTGGTCCGGTTCCAAGCCGGGAAAAAGACACTGGAAATAAAATGGAGGCTGATTGGAAAGAAGGACTCTGTTTATTAATGAGCAGAACCAACAAAAGCATGTAGTTCTGGGACAGCTGACAAATTGGTTTGATGAGTACATGGATTTTTATAGGATTCTGAGATGCTCCAGGGGGTTATGCAATGTAGTGAGACTTATGTCTTTTGCTCTTCTAAAGGTGGTGGGTTAATCCTATTATGTCCTAAAGGGTCACGTCCTGTCCTTCTTAATCCCATCAACTGGAGCTGATGGTGTTTTGTTTGTGAATAGAGTGGCCCAGTCTTTCTTAATGGGCATAAAATATCCATCTCTAAAGACTTTAGGCATCTGCTGGAGGCTGTTTCATTATGCAGGAAGGAAGACAGGGATTCTTTCTGCCTTTAAGACCATGTTTTTCCATTTCTGCTTTGGGAAAATATAATATTCTGCCTCTTCTAATACTCCCCACAATATTTCATTCCCTTGGGTAGGGGGGCTTCCTACACCAGCAAGGAAGGTCACAGATGGTGACCACAGGACGTCTCCCTTAACGACCATGGCAAAAGAAGCCATAAAATTGGGTGCAGTCATTTAATGACCATAACTCTTAACAGCACATTTTGCAGTCCCAACTGTGGGCGTAGGTCGAGGACTAACTATAGATGGACCCACATCCTTTGTAGTTAAGGAAGGAACCCAATGTATTGACGGAGGTTTTAACCTCTGAGCCCCTCTCAAAGCTGAGGGGGGTCTCAATTCGCTTCCTGTTCAATGGGAGACGATACGCCAGGTCAGCACAAACTGCCCAGGCACTAAAATTAGATGGTGAGCTATGTGCGTTGTGTTACTGTCCCACGTGGCCTTCAGTAGGCTTGTCTCTTTGAGAAACTTGTGGTTTTCATTTGTGCTCCGTTGGTAAATTTACCCCACTCTTTTAAGGAGGCGTTTCCTCAAACACCTGATTGCAGGAACAATTTTTCTTTTTTTCTTTTTCATTTTTTCCTGACAGCCGCTTTAGTTTCTGAAGGGTTTAGAGCAGGGTTTTCCCATCTTGGCCACCATGGCATTCAGTTTTTCAGCAGCTCCGTTAGTCAATGGGTGGAAAGCTGAGCTAAGCCCCTGGGATGACACAATGGACGACAAGAACTCCTTCCAGAACTTAGCAGTAAACTGGACCCCACAATCCAATATTATTCTCCTTGGAACCCCATGTAGTCTGTAGATATGCTTCACAAACAGTTTTGCCAGCTTCTTGGCCGAGGGTAGTCTGTTGCACGCAGTGAAGTGTGCTTGTTTGGAAAATAAATCAATGCTTTCATGATAAATTCCCCGGGAAATCAAAACCCCCAAGACCATCCCCTGATTCCGCAGTCGATCACATGCTCCAATCGCCAACCGTCCCATCTCAAGACAGCCGTCCAACCACTCTTCCTCCAGATGCAGGATCGGCCTGACCTTGACCGACAGGAAGAATGCTATTCTGTCTAAAGACACCCCCTCTACTAAATTCCCCTCCTCCTACTTTCCCACACATGAGAAAGTGGCAGCACGGAAGCTTCCGGCCTAGTATGGCTTCCAAAGCTGACAGGCGTCGTCCCCCCACCCAGTTGAAGAAAACACACCCTGGAAAATAAAACAGACAAAACACAAAAGATAGGGTTAACGCCTTGTACATTACTTCTTAACCCCTTCTCCCCACCCCAGGAGGACCCTTTGGGCAGCCGAGGGCTGCCAGACGGATGGACTTCCACTCCCAGGATTCCCCAGCCTGCCCATGTTGGCTAGGGAATCCTGGGAGTGGAAGTCTTCCCATCTGTTTTGGAGGAAATCCTGCAAAACCTGGCAGTCCTCCCGACCTGGTTTAGAGGAAGAATTTCCCCCTCTCCCAAAGAGGATTTTCTCCGTCCTGGACATGCTTTCACCAAGGACATTGAATTCCACTTGAGGAGTTATTGAATAATCCCTTTGTGGCTGATGGAGTAATGTGCAACCTTTGGGAGGAGATTAAGCACCTGGCAGAAATTTTTAACTTGGAGGGACTTACTTTGTGGCTCTCCTTTGGTTGCAGTTGAGACCAAGACCTAGTGATGGGTGGTGGGAAATAACCCAGGTGAAGCTTTGTCTTTGGCTGGGACCTGTTAGCCATCTAATTAGTAGTTTAGGCACCAAGCTAGAAAGCATGAAAACCAGCTGGGCAACGTTGAGCCAATCACCAGGAGAGTGTGAGTTCTAGTCCCGCCTTAGCCATGAAAGCCAGTTAGGAGACTTTGAGCCAATCATCAGAAGACTGTGAGTTCTAGTCCCGCCTTAGCCCAGAAAGCCAGTTGGGCAACTTTGAACCAATCACCAGGAGACTGTGAGTTCCAATCCTGTTTTAGCCATAAAAGCCAGCTGAGTGACCATGGGCCTGTCTCAGCCCAACCCACCTCACAAGGTTGTTGTGGTGACAATAGGAAGAGGAAGGTGTGTTGGATATGTTCTATTGGTAAAACTAATAAAGGTGGGATACAAATAAAATTAATAAATAAACTTCTCAAATTACACAAGGATACATAGTTCACAGCTTGGTAAACATCACTTCAAGGGGACGCATATCAGCTCCACCAGAGGATGCTTTTCCTGGGGAAGGGCAAAAACGCCCCTGTTTTTGCGAAAAACTCGCCCGTTTTTGGCCTCCCAACCCACCCACCCCCATGCATTGCATTTTTGCCCTCCACAGTCCCCAGGACCATTCTGCAGGCCTCCTAAACCCCTTGCAGTTTTTCACAAAAACGGGACACACAGGGTGAGGTTTCGGGTAGCCATAAATGGCAGAATTTGGTGTATTAGACGCACCAACATTCCCACCCTCTTTTAGGGAGGGGGGAAAGTACATCTTATACTCCGAAAAGTACGGTAATTTCTTCACAATAAAACTTGCAGAGAAGTTGAGCTGTAGATTGAAGAGCTTTAGATCGAGGGGGGGAGAGAGTTTGGAGCCCTTGATCCCAATGGTTGCCAGGGTGTGAAAAAATGCTAGGCTCTCTCGCCTTAGCGTTTCATTCCATCTCAATCCTTCTGTTTGGGACATCCATTTGGTATCGATCCGTCTACGGTGGCTTAAAAACTCATTATTGTGATACCGGGAGAGCAGAAAACCCCGAAACAGTGATTTAGTGGTTGATCCAAGAAAATAAAGCAACCTATGCATTACAGCAGACAAATCACACACTTCAAGGACCACCAGTGTTATCTGGCTTTGAAGGCAGGGAAAATAATACTTCTTTAGGGTTTTTGCTCTGCATTCTCTCCATCAGATACCTAAGAACATGGACCTGGGCACAAAGATGCTGCAATTTTTGGATATGCTTCTACTCTTGTCCCATAGAGGAAGCTTAGCATGTCAGAAGAAACCATATAACAGTGGTTCTCAACCTTTATAGTGCTGCGACCCCTTTAATACAATTCCCCACGATGTGGCAACCCCAACTATAAAATTATTTTCATTTTGAATTTATCGCGCCTGAAGCCATATTGGCTAGCGATCTGAGCTGCTTGCGATTGCCTTGAGGACGGAGGCATTAAAGCGGAGACTCCTCCCCTATTAAGTTTATCGCGCCTGAAGCCAGATTAGGCTAGCGATTGGGAGTGATTGCAGCTGGCTTGAGAGGGAGACATCAGATTTCTCTCTTTTTTTAATTCATCGCGCCTGAAGCCGAATTCGGCTATCGATTTGAAGAGCCTGCAGCTGGCTTGTGGAGTCAACCATTGGAGCGCGATTCTTCGACTCGAAGTATACTTCCCATATTTCTGATGGTCTTAGGCGACCCCTGGCAAATCGTCATTCGACCCCCAACGGGGTCCCGACCCACAGGTTGAGAACCGCTGCCATATAACCACATCTTAGATGCTCCTCAAACGTCTCTCCTTTGGAAAGCGAAGGATGTGACAAGAAGTTGGGCCACTACTGACCCTTCTTGATGTCACATGATACAGGTAGTCCTCGGCTTACGACCACAATTGAGGCAAAAATTTATATTGCTAAACGAGACATTTGTTAAGTGAGCTTTGCCCCATTTTACACCCTTCCTTGCCACAGTTGTTAAGTGAATTGCTGCAGTTGTTAAGTTAGTAACGCAGTTAATTAAGGGAATCTGGCTTCCCGGGTAAATTTCCTTGTCAGAAGGTCGCAAAAGGGGATCAATCATCACGTGATCTCAGTCATAAATATGAGTCTGTTGCCAAGTGCCTGAATTTTGATCATGGGGATGCTGCAAATTGTGGAAAACGGTCATGAGTCACTTTGTTCAGCCCTGTTGTAACTTTTGAACGGTCACTAAACGAACTGTTGTAAGTCGAGGACTGCCTGTGTACAAACCTGTTGTCAATCAAGTCAACCCAATACCTGTTGCTGTAAAAAAGCTGTTCACTGTTAACCCCCCTCAACCCAAAATAAATTAAACTTCAAACCCTCTGCTGCTATATTTACCTCACAGAAACGCCACAAATGGCTTGAAGGCCTAGCATTTTCTGAAGCCCTTTCTGTTTTCTCAAGGGAAGCTCACAAAAACAGCAAAGTTGAGACTCTCAGAGTAAATGCTCTCCTCCCTCACCTACAGGTAGCCCTCGACTTACAACAGTTTGTTTAGTGACCGTTCAAAGTTACAACAGCACTGAGAAAAAGTGACTTATGACCGTTTTTCATACTTATGACTGTTGCAGCATCCCCCTGATCACGTGATCAAAATTCAGATGCTTGGCAACTGACTCCTATTTATGACGGTTGCAGTGTCCCGGGGTCGTGCGATCCGCTTTTGCAACCTTCTGACAAGCAAAGCCAACTGGGAAGCCAGATTCACTTAACAACCATATTACTAACTTAACAACTGCAGTAATTCCATTAACAACTATGACAAGGTCATAAAATGGGGCAAAAGTTAACTTCACAAATGTCTCGCTTAGCAACAGAAATTTTGGGCTCAGTTGTCATAAATCAACGTTCTCTTAATGAATATTCCCCATAAAAAAATTATTGTCTTGTCTATGAAGTTGACCCAATACTTGTTCACAGTAAGAAAGCTGTTAGCTGTTAAACCCTCCCCCCCACAAATTAATTAAACTTCAAAGCCCTTGTTAACAGTCCATTGTTATATTTAATTCCCAGAAACTCCACAAACAGCTTCAAGCCATAGCATTTTCTAAAGCACTTTCTGTTCTCCCAAGAGAAGCTCGGAAAAACAGTCGAATTGACACTCTGAGATTAGATATCCTCCACCCAACACTTTCTTTGGAAAATTTAAGTGGTCCACCGAGAAGGCAGAGGAAGGTATTTCTGGGAAAGATCCACATCTGTTTGGAAAGGTCAACACCTGGTTGGTGTCATTCCGGAGTGCAGGAAATTGGTGTTAAATCACAGGAAAGAGGATTAGCATTGGACATTAGGAAGAACTTCCTAGCAGGAAGAACATTTCACTAGTTGGACCAATGATGCAGAGACGGACAGATAATAGAATCAGAATAGA
This sequence comes from Ahaetulla prasina, assembly GCF_028640845.1. Taxonomy (NCBI): domain Eukaryota; kingdom Metazoa; phylum Chordata; class Lepidosauria; order Squamata; family Colubridae; genus Ahaetulla; species Ahaetulla prasina. Next base: position 9,247,673 of record NC_080539.1, read on the forward strand.
GCTGGAAGGGACATTGGAGGTCTTCTAGTCCAACCCCCTGCTCAAGCAGGAGATCCTATACCATTTCAGACAAGTGACTGTCCAGTATCTTCTTAAAAGCCTCCAGTCCTGGAGCATTCACAACTTCTGAAGGCAAGCTGTTCCACTGGTTAATTGTCCTCACTCTTAAGAAATTTCTCCTTAATTCCAGGTTGCTTCTCTCCTTGACTGGTTTTCCTCCATTGTTTCTTTGTCTTGCCTTCAGATGCTTTGGAAGATTAATTGCACTTAGACTTATATACCGCTTTACAGTGCTTTATAGCTCTCTGTAAGCGGTTTTACACAGTCAGCCTCTTGCCCCCAACAATCTGGGTCCTCATTTTACCGACCTCGGAAGGATGGAAGGCTGAGTCAACCTTGAACCGGTCAGAATCGAACTCCTGGACTGGCATAATGGCAAGGACCAGTCATAAGTCACTTTGAACAAATGGTTGTAAATTGAGGACTACCTGTATGGATGGGAGTTGAAGTCCACAAGTCTTAAAAGTTGCGAAGGTTAGGGTTAGGGTTAGGGTTAGGGTAACCCATACATCTTAATGCCACCAAGGTTGAGAACCAGCACGGTAGAGACCCAATACAGGTAGTCCTTGACTTACAACAGTTCATTTGGTAACTGAAGTTACAACATCCCTGAAAAAAGCGACTTACGACCATTTTTCACACTTGCAACCATTGCAGCATCTCCATGATCAGATTTGGATACTTGGCAGTTGATTCATTTATATGACAGTTGCAGTGTCCCAGGGTCACGTGATCGTCTTTTGGGACCTTCCAACAAGCAAAGTCAACGGGGAAGTCAGATTCACAACAACTGCGTTACTAACTTGACAGCTGCAGTGGTTCACTTAAAACCTGTGACACAAAAAGTCATAAAAATGGGGCAAAACTCACTTAACTGTCTCACTTAGCAACATAAATTGTAGGCTCAATTGTGACTGTAAATCGAGGACTACCTGTACACCCTTGTCAGTCCAGAGGGTCGATGTTGGGTTTTTTTCTTCTTCTTCTATACCTGCAGGTCTCATTTGCACAGTCACCAGTCTTGGAAATAGGCTGAGTTCAAGAAATTGATTTACCTTCCTTACCGGTTCAGAAGTGTATGCGTCCTGCATGTGCACCCTTGGTTTGCTCACGTGTGTGCGTCACATGCGTGCGCATGAGCTAACCGGAAGTAAAAAACACATTACTTTCTGGTTAAAACCAGGAAGTAACAACACCCAGGTGGGTGGGCGGAGTTTCGCTCCGCCATTGCTACAAGATCGCCAAACCATCGACCACAGGCACTAACGGATTACCAGATCCGGTCAAAACCAGGAGCATTTCACTCCTGCCTGTATAGTCCCTGTGTAGTCCCTGTATAAGGATGCGGTGGCTCAGTGGCTAAGATGCTGAGGTCAATCAGAAGATCGGCAGTTCAGCGGTTCGAATCCCTAGTGCCACGTAACGGGGGATGAGCTCTCATGACTTGTCCCAGCTTCTGCCAACCTAGCGTTCCATGAGCCTTTGGCGTTGAGTCATGCCGGCCACATGACCACGGAGGCGTCTTCAGACAGCGCTGGCTCTTCGGCTTTGAAACGGAGATGAGCGCCGCCCCCTAGAGTCGGCAACAACTAGCACGGATGTGCGAGAGGAACCTTTATCTTTTATAGTTGCCATTTGTGAGGAAGGCTGCTTTTTGGTTTGTGTGTGTGTTTGTTCCTGTTGGCTTTTAACTGGGATGTTCTCATATCGGCCTCTCCCTTGCTTCTCTCATTCAGCCTCATTTTGACAGTCTATTTCTGTTCTGAAATGAGGGAGGGGGGGAAATTGGGCCCTTTCACAACTGAATCCTGGCTTTTTAAAAATTGCAGCATCGTACAAATAACACGTGCAGACATCCCTGACAATCCGCAAAAATATTCTTTCCACCCAATGACATTCTTTCCACCCAGAAGCTTGAATTCGGCAAGGAAAAAAGTCGTTTACAATCGCTGTGTTTTGAAGTGGTATTTTGCCAGGTTTTTTTTTCTTTCTCTTTTTTTTTTTCTTCAAAACCGAGGGAAAAAATCTGACAGATTCTTTTGGAACCTGAGGGCTGTTCCCGGAGCCAAAATAAATGTAGAGGATTATTTTGTACCGTGTTATCTACGGTGGGTGATGTTTCCCTAGCCAACCAAGCTTAAATCTCTTCGCTTCTCTAAGTGCTTTGCAGTTTTCAACTTTGTTAAAAAGCTGAGCTGAACTGCATTGATCTTGTAAAGTAATGAAAACATCCCCTACCTCAAAAGACCCAAGTTTTCTATTCATTGTAGTCCCCCTTAATCAAATCAGTCAGGTTTCTGTGCTATTAAGGTCCTTAGCTGGAGTTCTCCACAAAGGATTAGTCAAAGCTTTGATAGTACTGGAGAGATGCTAATCGGGTCACGCTGCACGCTTACAGCTCTGAAATTCTGGCAATTTAAAAAGCACCGTTGTAGGGATAACTTAGATGGGATGCGGTGGCTCAGTGGCTAAGACGCTGAGCTTGTCGATTAAAAGATCGACAGTTCAGCGGTTTGAATCCTTAGTGCCGCGTAACGAGGTGAGCTCCCGTGACTCGCCCCAGCTTCTGCCAACCTAGCAGTTTGAAAAGTACGTAAAAAACTGCAAGTAGAAAAATAGGGACCACCTTTGGTGGGAAGGGAACACCAGGGGCCTCTGGTGGCTCAACAGACTAATGCAGTCTGTTATTAACAGCAGCTGCTTGCAATTACTGCAGGTTCAAGTCCCACCAGGTCCAAGGTTGACTCAGCCTTCCATCCTTTATAAGGTAGGTAAAATGAGGACCCAGATTGTTGGGGGCAATAAGTTGACGTTGTATATAATATACAAATGGATGAAGACTATTGCTTAACACAGTGTAAGCCGCCCTCAGTCTTCGGAGAAGGGCGGGATATAAATGCAAATTTAAAAAAAACCACAACGTTCCGTGCCCCTTTGATGCTGAGTCATGCTGGTCACATGACCACGGAGACGTCTTCGGACAGCACTGATTCTTCGGCTTTGAAACGGAGATGAGAACTGCCCCCTAGAGTCGGGAACAACTAGCACATATGTGCGAGGGGAACCTTTACCGTAGGGATAACTTGAAGACGGTAGCAAAGATCTGTTATGCGCCTTAGACGTTCAGCCTCCAAGACTGAATACAGGTAGTCCTTGACTGACAACCGTTCATTTAGTAACTGTTCGAAGTTACACCATCCCTGGAAAAAATCACTTCTGACCATTTTTCACTATTACGACCGCAGCTGCAATATCTGTGCGGCTTCCGTGCAGCTCCCCCGTGCGCTGCGCGCAGAATTGCACCATCTGCATGCGTGTGGCTTTCATGCGGCTCCCGCCATGTGCTGCACATGCAATGCACACACGTGCGAATGTAATCTGCATGCGTGCATATGCGCAAACTCGCGCACATGCACAGGAAAGCTCCGAAGACCAGCTGGGTCTCTGGAATTGCTCGCATGCGCACCGGAGTCCTGAACAACAGCTGGGGGCGCGCACACATGCGCAGCTGCAGGTGAATTGGGCGACAGTTCTCATCCCCTGAAAGATGGCTCCGTGTGCCACCTTGGGCACGCGTGCCATAAGTTTGCCATCACGGCCCTATACCATTTCAGACAAATGGCTGTCTAATTTCTTCATAAAAACCTTCAGTTTTAAAGCATTCTCAACTTCTGGAGGCAAGTAGTTCCACTGGTTAATTGTTCGCACTGTAGGAGATTCCTCCTTAGTTCCAGGTTGCTTCTCTCCTTGATGAGTTTCCACCCATTGCTTCTTGTTCTACCCTCAGGTGCTTTGGAGAATAGCTTGATTCCCTCTTCTTTGGGGCAGCCTCTCAAATACTGCAATATTGCTGTGATAAGACTGTGAATACACTGTGATGGTCATAAGTGCGAGTACTGCTCATAAGTCATCATATTTTTCAGTGCTGTTGTCACTTTGAACAGTCACCAAAGAAAAGGTCGTAAGTCGGGGATTACCTGTATTTGCAATCCTGTGGACACTTTATTTTGCACATCGTATTAATGAGCAAAGCCAGCTTTGAAAGTGCAAGTTTTTGGTACCCAAAGCAACGTCTGTACGCATCTACTCAGAAAATTATTTCAAAAATAGTACTTTTTTTTTTGCTTTTATTATAATGACAGAGAAATAGAACCATCCCTCACACACAAAGATAAAATTCCTTCATTGTCAAAAAAGAAAAAAAGGGGAAAAAAGCCCACACAGAACGCGTTAATTAAAAAAAAGTGGAAAAATACAAAAAAGGTACAATATATCACTTTAGCTGTAAATAGTTACAATTCTTTATATAGTTATCTACTGCAATTACTATTCAAGTACATACTATATGTACTAATAATACATTTACATAATTATTTATCTTGTTAACCTGTATTGTGAATAAATAAATGTCCCATATTTCATTATATTTAAAGAAACAATAAATGATTAGGTTATGAATAATTTAAATATGTTTGATCTAATGGTTTTGTCTAGTTTGGTCAAGTGGTTAAGTCACCAAGCTAGAAATTGGGAGATGGAAAGTTCTAGTTCCACCTTAATATGAAAGCCAACCGGGTGACTTTGGGACAATCATCAGGAGACAGTGAGTTCTAGTCCCGCCTTAGGCACGAAAGTCGTCTGGGTGACTTTGGGCCAATCCCACTCTCTCAGCCCAACCCACCTCACAGGGTTGATTTTTCGGGGGTGGGAAATAGCAGGAGGAATGTGTGTTAAATATACCACCTTGAGTTATTTTTGAAAATACCGTAATAAAGGTGAGATAGAAATAAATATGTAAACAAATCAATATATAAATAAATGAATCAATTGATCACATGGCCATGGGGATGTTGCAGTGGTCATAAATGCGAGGGCTGATCATAAGTCATTTCTTTTCAGTGCTGTTGTAAGTTTTTACGGTCACTAAATGAATGGCTGTAAGTCGAGAACTCTGTTTTCTTGCAGACATTTCAATTACCCAACTAGGTAACATCATCACTGCTAGCAGGGTGTGCAGTTTGCTGTCAGTTTATAGTCTGGGTGTTGGGGTGCGGTCTTAGAGATTCTTTGGTTGGGGTGTTTACTGATGGCCCTTTGGCAGTTTCTTGATTGTTGGTCTGAGGTTGAGTTTGGAGTTAATCTAGGCTGATCTGGGTGCCGATTCCTGGTGGAGGGTTTTTTTGTTCTCTTTTGGGCTGGTTGATTGTCTCTTTTGCATAGTCTATAAACGTTGCTCATGTCTATGTGTCTGTTGATGGCTGATTTGTCAGAGAATAGAATAGAATAGAATAGAATAGAATAGAATAGAATAGAATAGAATAGAATAGAATAGAATAGAATAGAATAGAATTTTTTATTGGCCAGGTGTGATTGGACACACAAGGAATTTGTCTTTGGTGCATAGGCTCTCAGTGTACATAAAAGAGAAGATACCTTCATCAAGGTACAACACTTACAACACTTAATGATGGTCATAGGGTACAAATTTAACACTTAATGATACAACACTTAATGATAATCATAGGGTACAAATAAGCAATCAGGAAACAATCAATATAAATATAAATCATAAGGATTACCAGCAACAAAGTTACAGTCATACAGTCATAAGTGGAAGGAGATGGGTGATGGGAACGATGAGAAGATTAATAGTGCAGATTTAGTAAATAGTTTGACAGTGTTGAGGCTTCTAAAAATTCCCTGGCATTTTTGGGACTTGGCCTGGTCTAGGATGGTCACGTTTTCCCAATTGCTTCTGTACTTCCGAATCGTGCCATTGCTGAGGCTTGTGGTTGGAGCTGCAGGACAGGCCACATTATTTTTATTTTAAAAGCAAGGGGAGGTTTGTCCCAGGGCAACTTCTCCCATGACTGCTGGAGCCTATAAATAATCACCTTGCACTTCAACCTGGACAGGAACTAAGAAGTGATATGATAGACGGGCATGTGTGATCAGGGTAAACGAGTGAAAGAGACTTGGGGACACAGATCCGACCCACGGGTCTTGAATTTGACACCCTTGTTCTATACAAACACACGCACACATGCACACACACACACACACACACCCATACAGTGTGGCAAGCTGAGAAACGAAAAGACAGCTGCTGCAACCTAGATGCATTTAGAAGTGGACAGCCCTGAGCACCAGAGGCCACTGAATTGGGGCCAATCCACTCATCAAAGTTAACGCTGCCCGAATACGCTTCACGGGCACTTAGGAGGTGATGAGCTCACCACCTTATAAAGCAGGCTGGCCTCATTTTCTTCCCAGATTAAAAAAGGGGAAAACTCTTTGGCAAAGCCCACCTGGTGAGTTCATGACAAGAGGCCTGGTTTGAAACGGGGTCATCTTGATTTGCGGGCCCCCTGTTTAAAACCGGTAAACAATAGCTCTCTCTAAGCTCTCTCTGCTTTGTTTTTGAGCTCCGCAGCGAGTCATGCAGGAGGGCCCAGAGTGTTTCCTCTTCTGATCGCCCAGATTGACATTTTTCTCCTTATTTTCTTTCAGGTCATATACTGTTCTTTTGGTGGCACATCGAAAGGTCTACATTTCAATAACCTGATAGTGGGCTTAGTCCTGCTGACGAGGGGCCGAGATGAAGAAAAAGCCAAATGTAAGTATCAAGCAGGGGTGCTATTCAGCAGGTTCTGACAGGTTCTGGAGAACCAGCAGCGGAAAATTTGAGTAGTTCGGAGAACCGGCAAATACCACCTCTGGCTGGCCCCAGAGTGGGTTGAGAATTGAGATTTTGCAATATCCTTCCCGCAGAGTGGGGTGGGAATGGGGATTTTGCAGTATCCTTCCCGCAGAGTGGGGTGGGAATGGGGATTTTGCAGTATCCTTCCCCTGTCACACCCACCAAGCCAGGCCCATAGAACCGGTAGTAAAAAAATTGGAATTCCACCACTGGTATCAAGTCATTTCTCAACCAGGTCATGGTTGTCCCATGGTGTCTTTTCCCAAAAGGGCAATTGGACTTTCTTGCTTTTTTTTCTTCGAAAATGTTTCTCTTCTCATCCAAGAAGCTTCCTCGGGTCTGAACTGAAGAAGAACTAAAAAAAGAAGAAGAAGAACTGAAGCAGCTTTTTGGATGAGAAGGGAAACGTTTTCAAACGGGCCTCTGGTGGCTCAGACTGGTAAGACAGTCTGTTAGTAACAGCAGCTGCTTGCAATTACTGCAGGTTCAAGTCCCACCAGGCCCAAGGTTGACTCAGCCTTCCATCCTTTATAAGGTAGGTAAAATGAGGACCCAGATTGTTGGGGGCAATAAGTTGCCTTTGTATATAATATACAAATGGATGAAGACTATTGCTTGACATAGTGTAAGCCGCCCTGAGTCTTCGGAGAAGGGCGGGATCTAAATGTAAATAATAAAAAAAACCAAAAACACCCAAGACAGTCCAGTCGACTTTTGGAAAAAGCACCTTTGGGATCGTATTTGGAAGAGAGAGAAGGCATGGAAAGACGGGTGGACCAGCTCAGCTGGAGTTTTCACAATTGCGTAGCTTAATTTGCCTGAAATGATAGATGGTTTCCTGCTTGAGCAGGGGGTTGGACTAGAAGACCTCCAAGGTCCCTTCAACTCTGTTATTCTGTTCTGTTCCTGTTCCCTTCCCTTCCCTTCCCTTCCATTTCTATTCCTATCCCTATCCCTATCCCAGTGACAGCGAACCTTTTCAGCACCGATTGCCAAAACAGGAACATGCGTGCGCATGCGTTTGCACGTTCAGGCCGGAGCCCCGAAACCGGAAGACCAGCTGGCCAGGCGCATGTACGTGCTGGCCAGCTTGTCTTTGGATTTCTGACACTCTGGTAGACCAGCTGGCCAGCGCGCATGCATCTGGCGGAAATCGGAAGAGCAGCTGGCGATGGCCCGCGTCCCCACAGAGAGGGCTCTGAGTGCTACCTCTGGCACTTATGCCACAGGTTCGCCATCACAGCCTTATCCCATCCTATTCATTTCAGTTAAGAGCCTGGTTGAAAAGCATCATCACCAGCTTAGACTTCTGACACCAAAATGAGTCCTCGTCATACCTGCCCTCCCACTGCACCAGCCCTGCTTAGCTAGATGCCAGCCTGTCATGAGTAAAGGGGGGAGGGACGAGAGCTTTGGGGTGGGATAAAGTGGGGGGGGGGGCAAAAAAAGGAAACCGAAAGCCTGAATACAGTCCTGTGAGAGCAGAGAACTGTTCCAAGGTCACGTCCAATGGACTGGGGACCATTACCAAAACAATTACCTTATTTTTCGGACTATAAGACACACCGGACTATAAGACGCACCTACCTTTTTTTTGGTGAGGAAAACAAGAGAAAGAAATCTGCCTCTGCCTCCCAGCAATTTTGTCTCGTTGCAGCGATCAGCCTGCTTTACTTTCATTTTCATTTTCAGCATAGCTTGATTAGCACAAGGAAAAAAAAAAAGATCTGCTCCCAGCAATTTACCTCCTTGCAGCAAGCAGCAGAGGCCTGCGCAGCAATAGGCCATGGCAATCCCTGCAGCCTGAAACAGCTGAGAGTCGGGGACAATCAACTTGTGGTAAATAGGCTGTGCTGAAGCTGAAATGGGCTACTACTTCTTGCTGCTTGCTGCAAGGAGGTAAATTGCTAGGAGGCAGAGGCCAAAGGGTGGGGGCCAGTGGGTGGGAGGGGCTACCTTAGGTGTATAAGACGCACCCAAATTTTCACCCCCTTTTGGGGGGGAAAAGGTGCATCTTATACTCCGAAAAATACGGTAGTTTGAATATGATTAGTCATTCACTGATAACTATGGGGGTACAGATCCCAAGGGGAAAAGTTAACTGTTTGCTTTGGCTGCGAAATGCTAGATTTGGCTTCGCTCCACTGTAACCACTTGGCCTTAGTAAAACATGCTTTCAACTGCCATGGCTTTGGGAGTCTTCCTTTTCTATTGACTAAGCGGGATGGCTGGAGAATTCTGGGAGTTGAAGTCCACCCAGCCTCAAGCTGCCAAGGTTAGGAAACACTGATCTAGACATAGATTTTTGCTACCGGTTCTCCAAACCACCCACCGCCATCACAACCGGATCAGCCAATCCGGCCCGAACCGGGAGCATGTCACTCCTGATAAAAATGACGTGCCCTTTGCAATGGAAATATCAGATGACTTTAAGAACAACGGTATAGATTTTTTGTTTAAAAAAAAAAGATTTTAAGAGTGTAACTATTCCTGTTTCTAAAATGATACGAAATAATGGACACCACCAGCTCTATCACCATTTCTGACTTGCACAGAAATACTTATTTGCTCTGTGTACTTTATTTTGTCTTCTCTCTCAGATATTTTCAGCCTGTTTTCTAATGAATCTGGAAGCCATGTCGCCCGTGAAGAGATGGAGAGGATGCTTCTCATAATTGATGGGAAAGTCCCTGAATGTCTAAAAAAATGCTTCTCGGAGGTAATTCCTGACAATTATCCACTTTCTATTTAATATTCAATTCATTTTTCTTATCAGTAGTGTTATTCTGCCTTGATATTAGCCCTCATTTAATGGTGCTAATTTTGGTATTACTGCTTTGTTAATTTTTTAAAAAAATGTAATATATTCAATCATATCCCTGTATTAAATCATATCACATAACTAATTTTAAATACTGCTCCTGAAAACGAGTTGGTGATAGCTTGAAAGACAATCTAAATGGAGCAAGCTCAGCTGTTATCTGGCCAAGGCATCCCTTGTTCCATTTTTAAATAAATATTTACTTTGGCTCTACTCATGTATTGTAGAGTAAGCCTTTGATATAACAGACTTTGGTTTAATGCTCCTTGTATTTAAGAGGTTAAATGTGTGACATAAGGGTTTGAATGGCAAGGATAGGCGGGAAAGGGCTAGGAGGTTGGGGATCTACCGTGTTTCCCTTGGCCTTATTTTCAGGGAGGTCTTATTATTTTGGGGCGTGTGGAGCAAGACGGGGCTCCTCTTGCTGTCCTACCTGATTTCCAGCTCTATCCCCCTAACCCTAAGCAGAGGAAAGGGCGGGGACTGTCTGCACACCTGTTTAAATATTTTTGAGTGTGGGTTTATTATTCGGGGAGGGCTTATTTTCGGGAAAACACTGTACCTAGTTTTATAAGTCATAAAAAGGGGGCAAGGAAGTAAGGAAGAAATTATACAGGTAGTCGCCGAGCACACACAATTGAATCCCAAATTTTTGCTTATTGTACCGTGTTTCCCCAAAAATAAGACATTCCCTGATAATAAGCCCGATCGGGCTTTTGAGCGCATGCGCTAAAATAAGCCTCCCTGAAAATACTTAAACGCATGCGCAGCCGGTCCCCGCCATTTCCTCTGGTTAGGGTTAGGAGCTGGAAATCAGGTAAGACGGCAAGAGGAGCCCCATCTTGTTCCACATGCCTCAAAATAATAAGCCCTCCCCGAAAATAAGGCCAAGCGCTTGTTTCGGGGTTCAAAAAAATATAAGACAGGGTCTTATTTTGGGGAAAACACGGTAATTTCACAGGGAACCACTGTAATTTCAAAACTCCACCCCAAAAGGAAGACCCAGACCGTATCTTTCTGCAAACAGTTATGGGATACAGGTGGTCCTCAACTTACAGCCATTGAAGCAACCATTGAAATTTACGTTGGCAGTGAAAAAAGAGACTTATGACTGTTTTTCACACTTACAATTGTTGTCGTATTCCCCACAGTCACGTGACAGGACAGCAGTCCAATTTTATAAATAAGTCCTGAGGTGCAAAGTGGTTGGCTTTCTGCTGGCCATCTTTTGCACACCCTCTGGGCTTGGGGCTCATTAAAATTCTGTGTGTGAAAAGCAGCAGGAGACAGTGCAGTTAAAACATCGGCATACCCGAGGATTAAAATTCTGCAAAGCCTGTCAGTCGCTCCCCTTGTATTGTCAATTTCATTTGAGGCGATGTGTGTTGAAAGTCGATCGGAAACACGCACTCTTTCCCTCAGCCCGTGGGAAAGATTCAGTCAGGACGTTAGATGACATGCTGTTGTTGAGCAGGTCAGCCCTTTCTTCAGTGGTTTTGATTGAACACAAATGGAAAAAAATAAAACAAACACCCTATGTCTGTGATGGCGAATTTATAGCACGCGTGTCCAAAGTGGCATGCGGAGCCATGTTGGTTGGCATGTTCAGCATCGCCCGTTCCTCTTCTGGGTTTCTGGCGCGCCTGCGCGTGTGCCGATCAGGTATTATTATTATTATTATTATTTATTAGATTTCTATACCGTCCTTCTCCCGAAGGACTCAGGGCGGTGTACAGCCAAAATAAAAACAGACAATTCAATATACAATTAAAACAAGAGTTAAAAAACTTATTACACAATTGGCCTAAAACTTTAAAAAACGTTTAAAATTCTAAAAACCCATTAAAATTTATAATATAAATTTAAAAACCAACAGAATTTAAGCCAGCCCGACAGAATTTAAAACCAACAGAATTTAAGCCATTTAAGGTGGCCTTCGTGCGTGCGGCAGTGTCGGAAACTGGAAGACCTGATCTTCCGTTTTCCTGCGTGAGCATGCGCGCCGGCTAGCTGATCATCATGCCTGCATGTGCACCGGAAACCGGAAGTCTTAGCTGGCCGGTGCGCATGCACCCGCCGGAAACCGGAAGTGCATTTTCCGGCGCACGCATGCCCCCGGGGCAGCTCCTCTTCCAGGTCGCGTCCCAGACGAGTGTGCATGCGTTTGTGCAAACTCCCTTTGATGCTGAAAATGTTCGCCATCACTGCCCTATGTTATACCATCCAGGTGTTTCAACAACCTTTCTCACCTTTTTTTTTTAAAAAAAAAATCTGCCAATAAAGGAGAATATTTATAGCTCAATGAGGGGTCCTTGGTGCTCTCTGAGCTTGGTTGTTGTCTTGCAGACGTTTCGTTACCCAGCTAGGTAACATCCTCAGTGCTGGAAGGGATTGGGCTTTGTGGAAAAAGGAGAAAGAGAGGAGAAAGGTGGAGGACTGTGGGGTCCTTGGTGCTCTCTGAGCTTGGTTGTTTTCTTGCAGACGTTTCGTTACCCAACTTGGTAACATCATCAGTGCTTGAAGGAAGCGAGGATTGCAGACAGGAGGAGGAGGAGGAACAGGAAGGATTGCGGAAGTCCTTGGTGCTCTCTGAGCTTACTTGTTTCCTTGCAGACATTTCATTACCCAAATAGGTAATATCATCAGTGTTAGTAAGTATTTACCGGCACTGATGATGTTTGGTAATAAAACATCTGCAAGAAAACAACCAAGCTCAGAGTATCAAGGATCCCTCAAAAAAATCCCACGACACCTTCATTTGGATATAAGTCCAGGGTAAAACAGATGAAAGGAAAATTCAGTTATAAAATATGCACGTGGTACAAAAAAATGAAATAAATCCGCATCCGGGTAACTGCGTTGCACACCCCCCCCAATCTATTTGATATAACGGATTCTCAGATCATCTGCCTTAGCTATAAACTTGGCACTTCTGCTCGCTAAGTATCTTGATGTAAAGGATCCATTCTGTGTCCCCTTTCTCTCTGTCGGCCAAGACGGCTGCTTTCCCCAGTGTCAAACAAGGCCATTTGTGATGGCAGATTTCCTCGTTTCCTCCTCTTATGTGTGGGCGAAACAGATAAGCATCTCTGCTGGGCTGTTTGTGACTTTCTTCCTGCTAAGAGGATAGTTATGTAAGTACCAAAGATTAGAACCAGGTAGTCGTTTTCTCCCAAAAAGAAGCATGCTACCTGGGGCCATATCTTCTTAATGTGATGCTTTTGAGGTGAAAAGAAAGAATAATTCTAGTAGAATTTATTCTACTAGAATTCTAGAATTAGAATTACTAGGAGTAATTCTGGTGTTAGGGTGAGTTAGCTTGTTTTGCTCGGGGAAAGGCTAGATTAGTCCATTGCTTCTTACATCTGAGTCAGGGGTCTGCAAACTTGGCTCTTTTAAGACTTGCTGGCTGAGGAACTCTGGGAGTTGAACTCCACAAGTCTTAAAAGAGCCAAGTTTGCAGACCCCTGATCTGAGTGAATCGCCCAGAATTGGATAAAAGTTTTTCGTTTGCTTTGGTAAAGGTAAAGGTAAAAGTTCCCCTCGCACATATGTGCTAGTCGTTGCTGACTCTAGGGGGCGGTGCTCATCTCCGTTTCAAAGCCGAAGAGCCAGCGCTGTCCGAAGACGTCTCCGTGGTGATGTGGCTGGCATGACTCAACGCCAAAGGCGCACGGAACGCTGTTACCTTCCCACCAAAGGTGGTCCCTAATTTTTCTACTTGCATTTTTACGTGCTTTCGAAACTGCTAGGTGGAAGAAGCTGGGACAAGTAACGGGAGCTCACCCTGTTACACGGCAGCACTAGGGATTCGAACCGCCGAACTGCCGACCTTTTGATCAACAAGCTCAACGTCCTAGCCCCTGAGCCACCGTGTCCCTACTTGCTTTGGTAATAACACACAAATTCATTACCCAATCGCAACAGGGACATTTAAATACAGATAGTCCTTGATTTTTTTTTATTTTTTTTTTATTCAAAATGTTTTACACAAAAAAATTCCCCCCCCTTTCCCCCCAACCCCCCTCCCTTCACTAATCTCTCCCCTCCCCTGACTTCCCGGATGAAGCACAAGGTATAGTTAAAAATAAAACAAACATATGCTAAGAAAATTTTCCCCAAAACTATTATACCAATTTTCCCTCTAGCTCTGACTTCCTCCTAACATAACCAAATCCTTCAAAAAAAAAATTAACAATTAACAGTAACAAAATATATAAATCAATAGAACAAATTAATCCTAAAGTATTTAAAACCAACTAAAGCATAAAATCCAATCCAATTCAAAGAATATCTCCTTATAGCTTCTATAACCATATAATTTTCCAACCAGGTCTTTCTTACATAAACTCTTTCAAAAATATTCTATTCAAAATACAATACAACACATTATAAAATTTCAATACCGAGAATTACAGTAGCTATTCAAATTTAGTCCTTCCTCGTCAAAATCCAGTATAAATCCAAATACCGAGTCTTTTATGATAGATATAAAACATATAATCAACCCATTTCTTCCAGATCTTCCTCACATATTGTCTTTCAGGGACAGTAATATTTTTGTCTGTTAATAATTCAAAACAACCTCATTTCAAGGATAATACTTTTGTCTCTTGCCATTTTTTTTGATGCATTAATCTCTGTCTTTCCTTCATTACTCCTTTTGTGATAGTCCTTGATTTTAGACCACAATTGGACCAGAATTTCTGTTGCTAAGCAAAGTGGAAGTTAATCCCCTGTTTTACGCGCTTTTTGCCATGACCGTTAAGCAAAGCTAGAATTCACTCTAGGTCAGAGATGTCCCACCTTGGTAACTTTAAGACCAGTGGACTTCAGCATGGTTGGCTGGGGAATTCTGGGAATTGAAGTACACAGGTCTTAAAGTTGCCAAGGTTGGACTCCTTGGACCTAGAGTAAAGGTAGTCCACATTTTATGACCACAGTTGGGCCCAAGATTTATGTTGCTAAGTGAGACATTTGTTAAAGTGAGTTTTGGCCCCATTTTACGACTTTTCTTGCTACGTTTGTTAAGTGAATCACTGCAGTTCTTAAATTAGTCACATGGTTGTTAAGTGAATCTGGCTTCCCCATTGACTTTGCTCATCAGAAGGTCGCAAAAGATGAATCAAGCATCCTAATGTAAATCACGTGACCCTGGGGGATGGTCATAAGTGTGGAAAAAAAACCAGGGTTTTTTTTCAGTGCCATTGTAACTTCGAGTGGTCACTAAATGAGCTGTGGCAAGTTGAGGACTACCTGTATTGCAACTAGTTAATATATGGAAAAAGCTTCTAAGAGCAGTCAATATTTTGTGCTCGATTCCCGTATATCCGTGGTAGTCAACCTGGTCCTTACTGCCCACTAGTGGGCGTTCCAGCTTTCATGGTGGGCGGTAGGGGTTTTGTCCGATACTGAAACACTTTCCTTTTTTTTAATTTAATTGATTTTTAAAAAAAATTTCATAGCATTATTTAAAAATATTTTCATTAGGTTTTCATAAAATTCCCTGTGACAATTTAAATTTCTGAAAATATAGTATTTATATTGCCCGCGCATAAGTTTAGTTCATGTTACGTAAGTGAAATTAAATGGCGACCGCAAACAAAAGAGCCTCGTCCCAGAATAGCTCGCACATCTCCCCCCACACCACCCAGCTGTAACAGGCAAGCAGAGCTGGTAGACAGCGCGCCCCCCCCTGCCCCAAACCCCATCCACGATGCGCGAGAGGCACGCGCATACAACGATACACGGCGCATTATTGTGGAACCGGTGGGCGGTTAGAAAATTTTACTACTAACAGAGATACAAATGTGGGCGGTAGGTATAAAAAGGTTGACTACCCCTGCCGTATATAGTTACTGGCATTTGGATTTCGCCTTATTGGGGGTGGTAGTGAGAGAGGCGGTTGGCACCAGATGTGCATTTGGCAGCCAGTTGTGTTTTCGATACTTGGCAAGGCAACTAAGCCAGCTGACGCCTGGCCAGCTGCAGTCACGGCTGCCTTGGACATGGCAGTTTTCTTTTCATGTCTTGAGAAGGCTCAGTCTAAGTCTCTGGACACATTCAGTGGAGGCTTCGTCTCCCTGGGAATCTCATCCCCATGATCAGGTGATGAAAATTCAGACGCTTGGCACCTGGTTCATATTTATGACTGTTGCCCATAGCAAATTTTATTTATTTATTTATTTTATTTATTTTATTTAAATTTATATCCCGCCCTTCTCCGAAGACTCAGGGCGGTTTACACTGTGTTAAGCAATAGTCCTTCATCCTATTTGTATATTTATATACAAAGTCAACTTTTATTGCCCCAACAATCTGGGTCCTCATTTTACCTACCTTATAAAGGATGGAAGGCTGAGTCAACCTTGGGCCTGGTGGGACTTGAACCTGCAGTAATTGCAAGCAGCTGTGCTAATAACAGACAGACTTAGTCTGCTGAGCCACCAGAGGCCCTCTGATGAGGCAAATGAGGCAAATGAAATAAAATGAGACAAAATGAGGCAAAATGCACTTAACAGATGTTTCACTTAACAACAGCAATTTTGGGCTCAATTGTGGCCATAAGTCAAGGACTACCTGTATTCTTAAAAGCAGAACTCTGAAAATGTGTTTGTTTTACTTGGTTGTTCATTTTTCTTAACGTGAGTTTTGCCCCTATTTTGAAATCTTTTTTTTTGGTCACGGTTGTTTAAGCAGCACGCTGCAGATGTTAAGTGAATCCTGTGGGTCGTTAAGCAAATCTGGCTTCCTCCATTGACGTTTTCAGAAGCCAGCTGGGAAGGATACAAATGGGGATCACGTAACTGGAGGACAGGGCAGGCATCGTAAATAGATGCCAGTTGCCAAGATTTTTGATCATGCGACCGTGAAGGGTGCTGCAATAATCATGTGCTGCAATAATCGTGTGGAAAATCAGTCATAAGTAAATGCTTTTCAGGGCCATTGTGACTTTGAATGGTCACTAAACAAATTGTGGACTACCCGTACTTCCTTGCCTTTGATTAGGTTTTCTCTTCTGCCCCTTGCAGTGGAGCTTCCTGCAGATTAGATCATTGTTTCTTTTTGTGAGAAAAACCAAATAGGAATTGAGTGATTTCAGCTGTTTTTTACTTTGTCTGTTGCCCTCTCACCATATTCCCTAACCAACCAACCAACCAACCAACCAACCTTGACTTTCCTCTTGCCAATAAAGGAGAACGTCTGTAGCTCAGGGTTGAAATGAGGGCTGCGTGTTGCTGCCTGAGCTTGGTTGTTTTCTTGCAGACGTTTCATTACCCAACTAGGTAACATCAGCAGTGCTAGGAGGGAGTGGGGATTGCAGAGAGGAGGAGGAGCAGGAGGGACTACGGAGTCCTTGATGCTCTCTAAGCTTGATGGTTTTCCTGTAGACCTTTCTTTCCCCAAACTAGGTAATATCATCAGTACTTTCCTATTGTTCTGTGAATAATGAAAACCCTACTTTTTAAATTATTTTGAAGATTCACTTTCTTGCTCCCATCACAGATGCGAGCTGCTCTTCAACAGAATTCTTTCTTTCTTAGAATTCTTTATTCTTTATGGGCCAAGTGCAATTGGACACACAAGGAATTTGTCTTTGGTGCATATGCTCTCAGTGTACATAAAGAAAAAATAAAATATATTTGTCAAGTATCATAAGATACCAACACTTAGTGATAGTCATAGGATACTAACAAGCAATCAAATCATACTAGGAAACAATAAAAAACAATATAAATTGTAAAGATATAAGCAACATGGATATAGCCATAAGTGGGAGGAGATAGGTACTAGTAAGGATAAGAAGAAGAATAGTAATACAGTCTTAGTAGTTAATTTGACAGTGTTGAGGGAATTATTTGTTTAGCAGAGTGATGGCGTTCGGGGGGGGGGGAACTGTCCTTGTGTCTAGTTGTTCTGGTCTGCAGTGCTCTATGGTGTCATTTTAAGGGTAGGAGTTGAAACAGTTTATGTCCAGGATGTGAGGGGTCTGTAAGTATTTTCACAGCCCTCTTTTTGATTTGTGCAGTACACAGGTCCACAGTGGAAGGCAGGTTGGTAGCCACTGTTTTTTCTGCAGTTCTAATGATCCACTGAAGTCTGTGTTTTTCTTGTTGGGTTGCAGAACCAAGCCAGACAGTTATAAAGGTGCAGATGACAGACTCAATCATTCCTCTGTAGAACTGAACCTGTTCTGTTCTGCAGAGGAATTATTACAAAAATTACAAAACTAAACCTGTAGAGCAATACTCTGTTTTGTTCAAAAATACACTTTTCCATTTTTTTAAGAAAAACCTTGTCCTTTCTCAATTTTTTCGACAGCTCTTTGCTATCGATATTCTCCCCTTGTTTTTTTTCTCTCTTCGGTATGTTTGAATCTGGGACTGAGCTATCTTATTCCCACCCGAATTTTTCAGCCCACCTTTGGACTGTTTTTTTTCCCCCCTCAGGATTTTTATCGGTAGAATTCTTCCTTTTTTCCTTTAGATGTTTGAACTTGGCTCTCTTGAATCTTTAACACTAATTGGCTGTTTTTTTCAGCTCTCCCTGCCTGCAGGTCTGAGATAATAGAGTCACTCCCTCCCGTGACTCTTCCAGCTTTTGCTTCCTCGGGGCTTGCATAAACAGAGGGATAGAATCAAGATCACGTGAAGTGTTAATACCACTTTATAGGGCCTTGGAAAGGCCACACTTGGAATACAGCATCCAGTTTTGGTCATCACAATGTAAAAAAGATGTGGAGACTCTAGAAAGAGTGCAGAGAAGAGCAACAAAGATGATGACGGGACTGGAGGCTAAAACATATAAAGAACAGTTGCAGGAATTGGGCATGTCTAATTTAATGAAAAGAAAAACTAGGGGTGACATAATAGCCGTGTTCCAATATCTCAGGGGCTGCCACAAAGAAGAGGGAGTCAAGCTATTCTCCAAAGCACCTGAGGGTAGAACAAGAAGCAATGGGTGGAAACTAATCAAGGAGAAAAGCAACTTAGAACTAAGGAGAAATTTCCTGACAGTTAGAACAATCAATAAGTGGAACAATTTGCCTTCAGAAGTTGCGAATGCTCGAACACTGGAAGTTTTTAAGACGATGTTGGATAACCATTTGTCTGAAGTGGTATAGGGCTTCCTGCCTAAGCAGGGGGTTAGACTAGAAGACCTCCAAGGTCCCCTCCAACTCTATTATTCTATTATTCAACCATTTCTTCCCTCTTAGTAAGTATTAATCCCAATATAGCTTATCCCCAATTCTTTCCTTCTCCTTCCAATGACACAGCTCAGTACAATAGTCCTCGACTTACAACAGTTTGGTTAGTGACTGTTCGACATAACAACTGCACTGAAAAAAATGACTTATCATCATTTTTCACACTTGCAACTGTTGCAGCATCCCCATGGTCACCTGATTTACATTCAGATGCTTGACAACAGACTCACATTTATGACACTTGCAGTGTCCTGGGGTTATGTGATCATCTTTTGCAATCTTCTGACCAGCAAAGTCAATGGGGGAAACCCAGATTCACTTAACTGCCGCTTTTAAATTAACAAATTAACAAATAATGGAATAACAGAGTTGGAAGGGATCTTGGAGGTCTTCTAGTCCAACCCTCTGCTGGGGAAGGAAACCCTACACCATTTCAGACAAATGGTTATCCAACATTTTCTTAAAAATTTCCAGTGTTGGAGCATTCGCAACTTCTGCAGGCAAGTTGTTCCACTTATTAATTGTTCTAATTGTCAGGAAATTTCTCCTTAGTTCTAGATTGCTTCTCTCCTTGATTAGTTTCCACCCATTGCTTCTTGTTCTACGCTCAGGTGCTTTGGAGAATAGGTTGACCCCCCCCCCTCTTCTTCTTTATGGGAACCCCTTAGATATTGGAAGACTGCCGTCATGTCACCCTGGTCCCTCTTTTCATTAAACTTTAAATGAAATAAAAATGTGACAAGAAATGTGTCGTAAAATGGGTGGCAAAATTCTCTTTCTCAGTTAGCAACATAAATTTGTGGCTCAATTGTGGTCATAAACTGAGGACTGCCTGTAGGTAAAAACCTATTGGAGATATTAAAACCTGGAACACATTACCTGCAGAACACCTCTTGGTAAGAGCTGTGTGACACTCACGATAGAAAAGATCCATTCTGCCATTAGGCGTAACCACGGTTTGTCTCCCCCCACCCACCTCGGTCCTAGGGATGTATTTTTGCAAAATTGTGCCGGAGACTTTGTCTTGTCGTTAGCTATCTCCACGCCGAAATGTATTCTCTTTGACCAAGCTGTCTATTCCCGATAAGCTCGCAGGAGGCGGAAGCTAATCCTTTTGTGCCAAAGGGTTAAAAATACACGCACGCCAGTACGGGGCTCCTGAAGTTAATCATAGTTTTCTTTCAGGGTGGTTTTGAATGCAACAGCAGGCTCTGGGGTTGAACAATCAGCTCTCTGATCTTCTGGCAGAGGAATTGGGAGGAATATTTTATTTTTAAAACCAGGTATTCACCCTGCCGTTACAAAGAATCAGAAAACAACAGCAGTCGTTTTAAAGGAGATGAGGACTCAAAGGATATTTCTCTCATGCTCATCAAGAGCAGAGCTGGAGAAAATGTACCGTACTTTTTCAGAGTATAAGACGCACCTTAGTTTTTGGGGAGGAAAATAAGAAAAAAGCTGATGGGCAGGTGGATCGGCCTCCCGGAATACCCCCAAATCAGCTGTTCCCAGAGGTGAATTTTAGCAACAAGTTCCTTGGTTGTGAGCTCTGTGCCTTGCTTTTTGGCTTTTTTTTTCTGCCTCTGAAAGCCTCCGAAACAGAACTTCAGAAAAAGCCTCAAGCTCCGTTTTGGGGCTTTTTTTCTGAAGCTCCGTTTTGGGGCTTTTTTTCTGAAGCTCCGTTTTGGGGGCTTTTTTCCTGAAGCTCCGTTTGGAGCTTTTTTTCTCCATTTCTGATGCCTTTTTCAGCCTCTGAAATCTTCGTTTGAGAATGGGCGGGGCTGCATTCAGAGTATAAGACGCACCCAGATTTTCACCCTCTTTTTGGGGGGAAAAAGATGTCTCTTATACTCCGAAAAATATGGTAATTTTAAGATCCTGTTGCAATAGGCAGGCATAGGCAGGCATATAAAAGCAGAGGGCTCTTTGACTTCCTGCCTACAGGTAGTCCTCAGTTTACAACCATTCATTTAGTGACTGTTCGAAGTTACAGCAGCACTGGGGGGAAAAATGACATGACTGTTTTTCACACGTATGACCGTTACAGCATCCCCACGGTCACATGATCTAAATTCAGACACTTGGCAACTGGCTCACATTTATGACGGTTGCCGTGTCTTTTTTTTTTTTTTTTTATTGAAAAGGTTTTACAACAATTAAATTATTCCCCCTCCCTCCTAAACCCCCCTCCCCCCCCCGGACTTCCCGGAGCAAATACAAGGTATAGTTCCTTAAACAAAACAGTCATACATTAAATTTTTAAAATCTAACACAATTATAATCTTTCTCTCTCACATAACCTGACTTCTTCCATTAAAATCAAAATAACATCCTTCATTCAAAAGCAATCCGAAATTTCTTAATCTGATATCTATTTTGAATATAATCAATCCAGTTCTTCCATTCATTTAAATATTTTTCTTGAGTACTGTCTTTCAAGAAGGCTGAGATTTTAGCCATCTCAGCCAAATTGGAAACTTTCAATATCCATTCTTCTATTGTGGGTAATTCTTTTTTCTTCCAATATTGTCCAATCAACAGTCGTGCTGCTGTTATTAAGTTCAAAATCAACTTAGTCTCAATCACTGTACAGTCCGTTGTTATTCCCAAAAGGAAAAATTGCGGTAGGAACTTTATCTTCTTCTTCAGAACATTCTGCATAATCCACCAGATTCTTATCCAGAAAGACTTAATTTTCTTACAAGTCCACCATACATGAAAATATGTAGCATCATCACAATTACATCTCCAACATTTCGCTTGCATATCTGGATACATACATGATAATTTCTTAGGATCTAAATGCCATCTATAAAACATCTTATAAAAATTTTCCCTTAAATTCTGCGCTTGCGTAAATTTAACATTTCTAACCCAAATTTTTTCCCATGTTTCCAACATCATTGGTTCTTGAATATTCTGTGCCCATTTTATCATACAATCCTTTATTAAATCTCTTTCAGAATCTATTTCTATCAACACAGTATACAATCTCTTTATATGCCCCTGAGTTTGATTTCTAATTTGTTTAACCAGATTTTCTTCATTTTGAATGATACCAATTTTCTGATCTTCTTTCCATCTAGCCTTTAACTGTCCATATTGAAACCAAGTATAATTGGTTTTGGGGGTTACGTGATCCCCTTTTGCGACCTTCTTGCAAGCAAAGTCAATGAGGGAGCCAGATTATGTTAACAACCGTGTTACTTACTTAACCACAGTGATTCACTTAACAACTGTTGCAAGAAAGGTTGTAAAATGGAGCAACCTATATTTTTTGCCTCACTTGTGGTCGCAAATCAAGAACTAGCTGTATTTCTTTCTGGTCTTGTGGCTTGCAATTCCTTTAATCCCTGCTGCAAAAAAACAAAAAAATCAGAAAATCAGGTCAGTTATGTGGCCAGTCCGCTTTTCCATCAGGAATTATGGCTGTGAGGTGCAGGCTCACTTAAGGTCTACCTGTACATTGCCTTGTTTTGTTTTTAATGGCTGACAGCTATTAAGGAGGAAGATGGGATGTTGAAAGATAGATAGATGGATATATGGATAGACAGACAGGGATGGATGGATAGAGAGACAGACAGACAGGGATAGATGGATGGATGGATGGATGGATGGATAGATAGATGGGTAGACAGACAGACAGACAGACAGGGATAGATGGATGGATGGATGGATGGATGGATGGATGGATGGATGGATGGATAGATAGATGGAGAGACAGACAAGATAGGCAGGGATGGCTAGATGGCTAGACAGACAGACGGATAGATGGATGGATGGATGGATAGATGGATAGACAGGGATGGATGGATGGATGGATGGATAAATAGATATAGACTGGCTTGATTTTTTTTTTAAAAAAATTTAATTTGATTTTATGGGTTTGAAATTTCTGTCAATTTTATAGGGCGTTATTACATTTTAAATTTGGCCATTTGAATAAGTTTTTTAAGGGTTGTTTTTTAGTATTGTATGTATTGTTTGTTTTGTATTTTATTTTGGCTGTTCACCGCCCTGAGTCCTTCGGGAGAAGGGCGGTATACAAATTAAAATATTATTATTATTATTATTATTATTATTATTATTATTATTATTATTATTATTATTATTATTATTATTATTATTATTATTATTATTATTATTATAGAGATGAGATAGAAATAGAATTGGATATATGTATGGATGGATAGATAGATTAGATAGATTAGATGATCAATTGATAGAAGATTGATACAGAGGTAGATGATAGATATTAATGATGGTAAATAAAGAGACAGACAGACAGTGGGTGGTTGGGTGGATGGAGGGATGATGATAGTAGATAGAAAGATGGAAGCATGCATGGATGCATGGGTGCTGATTGATAAGAGCTGTTCATGCATCTTATCTTTATTTTAAGAAAATGCAGATATAGGGGCTAGGACATATCTCTGGCTATTTGCTCCAGAGTTATACATAAATAGTGGGTCTACTAGTAGGGGAGGGGTTGACCAATTAGGGGCATAGTTCACATAGAGGTTGATTTCAATAATTTTTATAACCCAACTAATGTCATGTCGTGAGCTTCTCAGCTTCTATTCTTAGCTGTCATTCAAGAACCCTGTGAGGTAGGTTGGGCCAAGGGAGAGTGACTGGCCCAAGATCATCTAGCCAGCTTTCATGTGTAAGGTGGGACTAGAATTCCCAGTCCTCCTGGTGATTGGCCCAAAGTCACCCAATCAGCTTTCATGCTTAAGACCGAACTAGAACTAGAACTAGAAAGTCACTGTCTCCTGGTGATTGGCCCAAAGTCACTGGCTTTCGTGCCTAAGGAGGAACTAGAATTCCCAGCTTCCTGGTTTCTAGGCCAGCATCATATCCACTACACCAAACTGGCCCTCCCCTGGCTGAGGATGATGTATATTGTGTCCAATATATCTGGAGGATGCCTAGCCTGAGTAACATTGTTTTATCATCTATCGATAGCTCTAATCAGTCAATTTGGCAAAAAAAAAAAAAATATGGAACCAAGCTTCACAATCCATGTCTCCCTTTCCCCTTTGCTTTTATTGTAGGGCGAAAAAGTAAACTATGAAAAATTCAGATCGTGGCTGTTGTACAACAAAGAAGCTTTCACGTTTTCCCGCTGGCTGCTCTCCGGGGGAGTGTATGTCACACTCACAGACGACAGCGACACTCCCACCTTCTATCAGACACTTGCTGGAGTTACGCACTGTAAGTAGTTCTCTTTTGAAAGAGCTGACGGCTTTTTTTTTTTTTTTTTGGCTTTTTTTGGGCCACTGAGCCAAACAAGCTTCAATGAATGAATGTGTGGTTTCTCTTTGAGATTGTTCATAGGTCAGCCTTCTCTAGGGCAGAAATGAATGCTTTCGGTGGTTATTCTGCCTAAGTTCCCTAGGTCCTTCTGTGCTGCCTTGCCTGTAAAGCAGAGGTGAAATCTACTTACCTTCCCTACCGGTTTGGAAGTGCACGCGTCACGTGCAATTTTGGACCCACTGCGCATGCGCGGAGAGTAAAAAAAAGGTTACTTCATGGCTAAAACCAGGAAGTAACGACGACCGGGTGGGTGGGCGGAGCCTTGTGCCGCCGCTGCGACCGGTTCGCCGAACCACCTGCTGCCGTCACTACCAGTTCGGCCAAACTGGTCCGAACCGGTAGCATTTCAGCATGTGCCTTTAAAGTTCTGGAATTATAGATTTGGCTACATGGGCAAATAGGTTTGATCAAATTCGGCTGCCCCAAAGAAGAAGAAGGGGGTCAACCTATTGTCCAAAGCACCTGAAGTCAGAACAAGAAGCAATCAGTGGATGGAAACTAATCAAGGAGAGATCCAACCTAGAAATAACGAGAAAGTTCCTGACATTTAGAACAATTAATCAGTGGAACAATTTGCCTCCAGAGGTTGTGGGTGCTCCATCACTGAGGCTTTCAAGGCGAGATGAGACAGCCATTTGTCTGGAATGATATAGGGCAGGGATCCCCAACTCCTGTGCGGTAGCCCACTACCAGGTTGTGGCCTATTCGGAATTGCACCGTGCAAGTGGCTGGCCAGAGGGCACGCACAAGCATGCGCAGTTCTACTTGTGTGAGCGGTGGGCCAGTTGCACTTGTGTAGGTGTGTGCAAGCCTGCCACTCATGCAAGTTGTGGGTACTCCATCACTGAGGCTTTCAAGAAGAGATAGGATAGCCATTTGTCTGAAATGATATAGAGCAGGGGTCTACAACTCCCACTACCAGGCCATGGCCTATTCAGAATTGGACTGTGAGAGTGGCTGGCCAGAGGGCCTGCACAGACATGTACAGTTCTACTTGTGTGAATGGCGGGTCAGTAGCACTTGTGCAGGTGCATGCAAGCCCGCCACTTGTGCAAGGGCTGCGTGCACGCACATGCATCGGCCTACCACTCATGTAGCCCAGTTCCTGTCTCCCCTCTCATCAGGACCACCAAAATGCAAATGTTGGAGACCACTGGTATAGGGCTGTGATGGCGAAGGTGGGCACGCGAAGCCATGTCGGTGGGCAAGCTCAGCTTGGTTGTGCATGCACGCACCGGTCAGCTGATTTTCGGGCCTTCTGGGCTCACCAGAAGTCAGGAAAAAGGATGTTTCCGGCCTCTGGGGGAGTGGGGGGGAAGACCCGTTATTCACTCTCCCCAGAAATGGCCGAAAACTCTCCCCAGAAACAGTCCATTTGTCGACTTCCGGTCCCACCGATCCCCAGGCTCCTAGAAAGGCTCTGGAGCCTGGGGAGAGTGAAAATCGGGCCTTTCCATGAGCCAGAAGTCAGCAAACGGGGCTGTTTCCAGAGGGCCTGCTGAGGGTGGGGGTGGGGAAGGCCGATTTCACCCTCCCCAGCTCCTAGAAAGGCTCTGGAGCCTGGGGAGGGTGAAAAACGGGCGTACCATGCCATCACGTGACAAAAGTGGGGGGAGCGTGGGGTGGTCACACATATGCATGGGGGGCCCGCATAGAATTATGGGTGTGGGCACACCCACATGCAATCCATCCCCAACATCCGCCCCCCCCCCCCCGCTTCTGGCACTAGCCATCCCTAGTATAGGATCTCCTGCCCAAGCAAAGGGTTGGATTAAAAGTCTTTGCAAGGTCCCTTCCAGCTCTATTATTCTGTAACTTGCTCATAATAGCTCGGTTTGGGTGGAAGAAAAGGTATTTATTTACTCCGGCCTTTTTGAGGAGTGACTTGTGCTGCATCAGAGCTGTAGTTTGGAAGCAAGCTTGCATAACTGAACGTTGTTGTGAATCCAGGTTGGATTGTCATCCGGTGTCCTTGCTCTTTCCTGCAGCATTTCGTCGCCGCGATAAATAATAATGCAGGGGTCTCCAACCTTGGTCCCTTTAAGACTTGAGGACTTCAACTCCCAGAGTCCCTCAGCCAGCAAAGCTCTGGGAGTGGAAGTCCACAAGTCTTAAAGAGACCAAGGTTGGAGTCCCCTATAATAGTCCATCCTTGGATGCTTAGCAGGTAGAATTATTCATTCATGTCGCTTGTTTATATCCTGTTTTTTTTTTTCTACTAGCTCCTTCCCCGCCCCCCCCTAAGATAATGTACTTGATTTTTCTCTTTTCTTTCACCAATGCACCAATCAGTACATGGTCGGAGAAAAATTAATATTTTTTTAAAATTTGCATTTATATCCCACCCTTCTCCGAAGACTCAGGGCAGCTTACACTATGTTAGCAATAGTCTTCATCCTATTTGTATATACAAAGTCAACTTTTATTGCCCACAACAATCTGGGTCCTCATTTTACCTACCTTATAAAGGATGGAAGGCTGAGTCGACCTTGGGCCTGCTGGGGCTTGAACCTGCAGTAATTGCAAGCAGCTGTGTTAATAACAGACTGTCTTACCAGTCTGAGCCACAGAGGCCCCTTAATTAAGGAAATAATTGCGCCAATACAGGCTGTCCTTGACTTACAGCTATTTGTTTAGCGACCGCTCAAAGTGGCAGCGACATTGAAAAAAAGTGGGATTTTTTTTCAAAAATAGACTGATTGGTTGATATAAGGCCCCCGAGGCATCCCTGGAAACAGCAAAGGACTGGCCCATGGTGCCTCTGCCAGTGAAAATGGAGCTCGGGAGGGCCGCATGAGGTCGTCCTGGCCCCCATGTTCAGCTGCAACAGCCAGAAAGCTCCCTATTCACTGGCAGAGGGCTAGCAAAGCAAAGTAAAAATAAAACCAAAGGAGAAATGTTTCCCCTTTTGCATTTGAGCATGGAAGAATGGACAGGAAAGGAGAAAGGGAAAGAGGAAAGACGAAGGAAAAGAAGGAAAGAGGGGAAGAAAGGAAAAATAAGAAAAGAGGGGAAGGAAGAAGAAAGGAGAATGAAGAGGGAAGAGGGAAGGAAAAAGAAGGAGGGAGGGAGGGAGGGAAGGAAGGAAGGAAAGAGGGAGGGAGGAGGGGAGAAGAAAGGGGGAGGGGAGGGGGAGAGAAGGAAGGAAGGAAGGAAGGAAGATTATAATGAGAGTGAGGGAGGGTCTAAGGGAAGTCCTGCTTTAGCACTAGGCCACCACAGGTGCCCCCAAAACGAGTGCTGCCCCCCCGACCATGCTCCCCCCCCCCTGAAGTCAAACACAACCTGACACCCCTGCTATAAGGGGTGATATAAGATTTCCTGCCTTGAGCCGGGGGTTGGATTAGAACAACGGTAACCGACTGGTGGTCCGTGGACCACTGGTGGTCCCCAAGAAAATTTTGGTGGTCCACAGAAAAATTATTTGCATTTTTTTTTAATATTGCACTAAATCAGGGGTCCTCAAACTATGGCCCCTGGGCTAGATACGAGCAATGAACATTTGTGTTTTTTTCTCCTCCTTTGGGGTCTTTTTGTGTGAGTCGGAGGGAGGGGGAAAAATTCCAACTTGGGGTCTGCTTCAGCCTCCTGGTGTGGGGCTTTGGGCGAAGGCTGGAGAGAAGTGCCACTGGTGGCGAAGAGCCGGAGGGCCTTGTTGCAGTGGGACTGCCTCATGGCCTGGAACTGGTTGACCATCTCAGCCCACTGAGCCTCCAGGCGCTGCTACCTGGCCTTGAACTCCCGCAGGTCTTCCCTCTGCTTGGAAAGCCTATGCTCCTAGTCCTCAGTGAGGTGCTTCTGCTGAGCCTCCTTCTCAGTCAGATCCAATAGGAACTGAGCGAGCTGTTTTGTCAACTCTTTCTCACGGTGGTTGCTTAGCTCCAACAACTGCTTCCTTCTGGGGCCCTAAGGAGCCTGGGTGGGCAGGCAAGGAGTGGCTGCCAGGCGAGGGGTGAGTAGAGGCGCCCCTTGATGTGAGTGACATTGAGTTGGCCACGCCCACCCAGTCACATGACTACCTAGCCCCACCCACCCAGCCGATCATTAGGCAGATCATATTAGTGGTCCGTGGGATTTTAAATTATGAATTTAGTGGTCCTTGAGATCTGAAAGGTTGGGGACCCCTGGATTAGAAGACCTCTGAGGCCCCTTCCAGCCTTGGGTGAAATCCAGCAGGTTCTGACAGATTCTGGAGAACCGGTAGTAGAAATGTTGAGCCGTTTGGGGAACCATCAAATGCCACCTCTAGCTAGCCCCAGAGTGGGATAGGTATGGAGATTTTGCAATATCCTTCCCCTGGAATGGGGTGGAGTGGAGTTTTTGTAGTATCTTTCCCCTGCCATGCCCACCAAGCCGCGCCCACAGAACCAGTAGTTTAAAAAAAATGGATTTCACCGCTGCTTCCAGCCCTATGAGTCTATGTTCTGTGTTCTATATTGACCATCTCTAGTCTATCTTATTTTCTTTTAAACAAAGAAATGATTACAACACCCTTTCCCCAAATATTGCACTCCTCCCTCTTTGTGACGGGTAGAAAGTTGTGAAGGCACTGCACTTAGTGTATTGCCTCTTTTCTTGCACAGCCTCAAAAGTGAAGCTTCTGGGTTCGGCGCTTATCTGCCTGCAAATTGAAGGCTTAAAGACAGCATTAAGAGGCCATGGGGGCCCTCCGTTCCCTCTCCTATTTGTGTGGTGCTTATCTCTTATTATTGTACTCCTGATTTCCCTCGGGGAGAGGGTCATAAAAATGTCGTTTTGCTCCGTGTGGCATTCAAACTGCATTGGAACAGAAAATTGGAATAATCCGAGATATCGGGGGTGGGGATAGGGAGCATGAAATTAATAAAGCTAGTCCGAAACAGGAAATCGCATGAGTGCGAACCTAGTAACAGGATTCCCAGGAGAGGCCAGGAAAAGAACTATTGGGATGAAACATCTCCCAGGTGTGCAACAGATTTGAGAGAATCCTCCCAACCCTAGGAAGCGTGCTGTGGAAAATTTGGGTTAATGTTAGCTCTGTAGGGTTTTTCTCATTTCCCGTTGATTGAAACTCTCCAGCTGTTTGAAATGCACAGGGAAGTATATCCGTTAAAACGAAGCTCCTCTGGAATTTAAAACAATTAGCCCCTCTTAATAATTTAAAAAGACGTGGTGGCTCAGTGGCTAAGATGCTGAGCTTGTCGATCAAAAGGTCGGCAGTTCCTTTAGTGCCGTGTAATGGGGTGAGCTCTCATGACTTGTCCCAGCTTCTGCCAACCTAGCAGTTTCAAAAGTATACAAATTAAAATATTATTATTATTATTATTATGTAAAAAAGGCAAGTAGAAAAATTAGGGACCACCTTTGGTGGGAAGGTAACAGCGTTCCGTGTGCCTTTGGCGTTGAGTCATGCCGGCCACATGACCACGGAGACGTCTTCGGACAGCGCTGGCTCTTCAGCTTTGAAACGGAAATGAGCACCGCCCCCTAGAGTCGGGAACGACTAGCACATATGTGCGAGGGGAATCTTTACCTTTTACCATAATAATTTAAACAATACAGCCAAAAGGCGAACAGCAGAGGTACATGCAAGCATTTCGTATTGACTCATCAGTACCTACATTACAATAATGTGGTTAAAATCATCTTCAAATATAAGATCTAGCAAGAGCATGAATTAAGCCTATAATGTATGCAGGAAAGCAACCACTGGCAAGCCTTACGCTCCTCTAGAATTAGCAAATGATCTAATTTGATTGCAATTCCTGGAGCATATATGAGGAATACGGTGGCTGTCCAATTTTGGAAACAAATCCATTGGAAAGTGGGGTTAAAAGTCTGGGATTATGGTTAAGGGTTAAAAAATAAAAGAAGAGGAAATTGGCCATAAATATCCAAGATGGTTTGCATTTAAGACATCTGGAACCATTTAAGATTAATTTCAACTCCAGCAAAGTTTTGGAATCGAGCTGTTTATTTTGTCGCCTTGTGAAATGCTTCGTTTGGAAAAAAGAAAACAGGATGCTATTGGTTTTGGTTTAACATTTAGAAATTTTGGTTTCTTAATGTGTGTTAAGTGAACTTTGCTTCCCCCTTGACTCTGCCTAGCAGAAAGGTCACAAAAGGTGATCACACGGTTCAGTTAAAACAGGGAGTCCTCGACTTACAACCACAACTGTCCCCCAAATGTCCACTGCTAAGTAAGACAGTTGTTAAGGGAGCCTTGCCCCCATTTTTACAAGCTTTCTTGCCACCGTTGTTAAGTGAACCACTGCAGTTGGTAAAGTTGGTATCACGGTTGTTAAGTGAATTTGGCTTCTCCGTGGACTTCGCTTGTCAGAAGGTTGCAAAAGGGAATCATGTGACCCCGGGACACGGCAACCGTAGTCATACTGCAGTCATAAATAACCTGTTTTCCCAAAAATAAGACCTAGTGGGGTTTTTTTCAATTGTGCCTCTAATTTAAGCCCTACTCCCAAAATAAGCCCTACTTAAGACCTGCACAGCCGCTCATTTCATTTGCTGAGCTGAGCTGGTAACATAACTCACTTTTTCCATTGCCGTTGTAACTTCCAACTGTCACTAAACAAACTGTTGTAAGTCAAGGCAACCAGGAGGAACCACGACCATTTTCTAGAAAGGTTTCAGAGGACGTAATTTAGAATTATAGGGATGTTTCAATTGACCACCTGTACAATATTTTCTTTTATGGTGTTTTGTTTCCTTATATATATCCTTTGAACCGTCTCTAACCTTCACTTGCTGCCTCTGTTATCTTGGAGCGATGTCAGCTGCAGCTGGAGAGCACCGGATTTGGGAAGGCTGTTTTAAATTATATGTGGGGACTTATCTTGTGCTTGTGATAGGCTGATAAGTATAAAATAATGCAGTCTTCCCAGATGGCATTTTAGCTGCGGCTTTTGCTGCTTCCCCGCTGCTTTTTTGTACTGCGCCTCTTCGAATAATATCGGTAAAGGCAATGAAAAATAGCCTTGATTAAAAATAGGGGGAAGGCGTTTGATTTGATTTTAGAGGCTGTGGGAGAGGCCCAGCGAAGGCAGGAAGCATTTATTGTTGAAGCTCCAGTGGCTGTATTTAAATCTACTTAATGAGCCGGAGATAACGGAGGACACTCTGAAAATAAATATAGGATTTTGCGCTTGTAAATAACATTTATATTGGAAGGCAGGCGACTTTAATTAGGCCCCTCCCTGGCTCAAAATTACAAAGAGGGTTTTTTGGAAAAGTCACACCGAGTTGCCCACGGTTGCTACTTTTAATCAAATTTGGTTCCGTTTCATTTCAGCTGTAAATATTCTTCCAGCCCCAGCTATAGGCAGTACAGGGAGTCCTCGAGTTGCCACCTCAATTGAGCCCGACAATGATGTTGCTAACTGAAAGATTTGTTAAGTGAGTTTGCTCCATTTTACGACTTTTCTTGCAGCAGTCGTTAAGGGAATTGTTGCATTTGTTAAGTTAGTAACACGGTTGTTAAGTGAACCTGGATCCCCCCCCCCTTGACTTTGCTGGTCAGAAGGTCACAAAAGGGGTTCGAATGACCTCAGGACACTGCAACCGTTGCCAAGCCTCCGAATTTTGATCATGTGATGACGGCGATACTGCAATGGTTGTAAGTGTGAAAATGGTCATGTCACTTTTTTCAGTGCCGTTGTAATTTTGAACCGTCATTAAACAAATGGTTATAAGTCGAGGACTGCCTGTAGTTCATCCAACCTTGCTCTCTTTCATCTGCTTTCATCTGCTTTCAGTACTGGGCTGGGAAGTGGCTCAACAGGCTAATGCAGCCTGTTATTAACACACAGCTGCCTGCAATTACAATTACTGCAGGCTCAAGTCCCATCAGGCCCAAGGTTGACTCAGCCTTCCATCCTTTATAAGGTAGGTAAAATGAGGACCCAGATTGTTGGGGGGGCAATACAAGTTGACTCTGTATATAATATACAAATGGATGAGACTATTGCCTTACACAATGTAAGCCGCCCTGAGTCTTCGGAAAAGGGCGGGATATAAATTCAAATAATAAAAAAAAAAGTATGTTCAGCCTTCTAGACTGGCAAAGTGGTTTGTCAGTTCTCTTCCTTTGTTAGTGTTCCAATTAACACTCCAACAAAAGAAGACTCCGAGGCTTGAGTAAGGTCAGGAGATGATTGGCCCCTCCCATAAGGCTTAAAAGAGCAGCAACGAGCCCTTGGGTTCTTTGTAGAAAAGCAACGTTGATTCCCGTGCTTCTTGTCAGCGTCTCTTGAACTTTGTGGGGGGTTTGCCAAGAAAAGCCTTTGGCAGATTGCCAAAGACAAGAAAGGTTGGTGATAAGGCCGAAGGACTGTTTATGAAGAATTTGTTTTGGACTAAAGCTGCGAGTGAATTAATTCTCAGCTGTTTTAATAAAATAAGTTTGTTCAGGACTAAATTGTGTTTGATAATCACTACTTGGGCCTCGGTCATAACAGATGGAAGGCTGAGTCAACCTTGAGCTGGGGAGAATCGAACTGCCGGCAGTCTACAGAATTAACCTACAATACTGTAACCTACAATACCACTGTGCCACCATGGCTCCTAGATTAGGAGAAGATTCCATACCCCTCCCATTTACGTATTGGTCCCTTTTGATCTATTTTTATTTTTGTTATTTTGTGATCTTATAATAATAATAACAGAGTTGGAAGGGACCTTGGAGGCCTTCTAGTCCAACCCCCTGCCCAGGCAGAAAACCCTACACCATCTCAGTCAGATGGCTATCCAACATTTTCTTAAAAACTTCCAGTGTTGGAGCATTCACAACTTCTGCAGGCAAGTCGTTCCACTTATTAATTGTTCTAGGATAAATCTTCTATTTATCCTATCAGTATAGCGAGCTCCCAACAAGGCCCCAGGCAGCCAAGGAAAAAGCTCTTCTAAGGTCTTCTAAAATGACTCGATTCTATTTTTTTTTTTAAATCATCTTAATCATTCAATAAAACCCAATAATTACTAATGTAGTTACAAATGAACCTGTGAGTTGCTATTTCGCAAGTCCGTATTAGATCACAAGGAACTCCCAAGCCACCAGATGAAACACTGGCCCTCTTCCTGCTTGCTTATTCGTGTCAGAGGCTGTCACGGTTAAAATAAGGCATCAAATTTGAAATATAAAATACAGGATTAAAATATGTACAAGTTAAACAGGTCTTGCACAGAAACTGGTAGTCAATTCAACTATTTTCATACTTCCCAGCTTTTGTCAGACCGAGGGCTCCCCCATGGGTTCCATCCAGTATTGGTTCTTTGTAGCTTTCCATAGATCCTCTCGGCTTTCAAATTCCCTCTCCCTGAAAATCCCTTTGCTTGAGAAGCATGAAAATATAGGTAGTCCTCGGCTTGCCACCGTTCGTTTAGTGACTGTTCAAAATTACAACAGCGCTGGAAAAAAGTGACTTATGCCCACTTTTCATACCTACGACAAATGTCTCATATTTGTACAGCATCCCCCGTGGTCACATGATCAAAATTTGGATGCTTGGCAACTGACTCATATTTATGACGGTCGTAGTGTCCCGGTGTCACGTTATCCCCTTTTGCGACCTTCTGACAAGCAGAGTCAACAAGGAGGCCCGATTTACTTAACAACCTTGCTGCAAATTTAATGGCTTCCGCCATTCACTTAACAACAAGGTGGTAAAATGGGGCGAAACTCACTTAACAAACGTGTTTATTTATTTATTTATTTATTTAATCGTATTTATATACCGCCCTATCTCCCGAAGGACTCAGGGCGGTTTACAGGCACTTAAAAAACACATAAACACATAAATACAATATAAAAACAATTAAAAAACTTATTCTAAAAGCCCCAAAAATTAAAAATATAGAAATAAAACCCAATTTAAAACCCATAAATTTAAAATCTAGCTCAGTCCTGCGCAATTAAATAAGTGTGTTTTAAGCCCGCGGCGGAAGGTCCGAAGGTCCGCAAGCTGACGAAGTCCGGGGGGTAGTTCGTTCCAGAGGGTGGGAGCCCCCACAGAGAAGGCCCTTCCCCTGGGCGTCGCCAGACGACATTGCCTCGCTGACGGCACCCTGAGGAGTCCCTCTCTATGAGAGCGCACAGGTCGGTGAGAGGTATTCGGTAGCAGTAGGCGGTCCCGTAAATAACCCGGCCCTATGCCATGGAGCGCTTTAAAGGTGGTCACCAAAACCTTGAAGCGCACCCGGAAGGCCACAGGTAGCCAGTGCAGTCTGCGCAGGATAGGTGTTATGCGGGAGCCACGGGGGGCTCCATCTATCACCCGCGCAGCTGCATTCTGGACTAACTGTAGCCTCCGGATGCCCTTCAAGGGGAGCCCCATGTAGAGAGCATTGCAGTAATCCAGGCGAGACGTCACGAGTGCGTGAGTGACCGTGCATAGGGCATCCCGGTCCAGAAAGGGGCGCAACTGGCGTACCAGGCGAACCTGGTAGAACGCTCTCCTGGAGACGGCCGTCAAATGATCTTCTAGAGACAGCCGTTCATCCAGGAGGACGCCTAAGTTGCGGACCCTCTCCATCGGGGCCAATGACTCGCCACCGATGGTCAGCCGCGGATTTAGCTGACTGTACCGGGATGCCGGCATCCACAGCCACTCTGTCTTGGAGGGATTGAGCTTGAGCCTGTTTCTCCCCATCCAGACCCGTACGGCCTCCAGACACCGGGACAGCACTTCGATAGCTTCGTTGGGGTGGTCCGGTGTGGAAAAGTACAGCTGGGTGTCATCCGCATACAGCTGGTACTTCACACCGAAACCACTGATGATCTCACCCAGCGGCTTCATGTAGATGTTAAACAGAAGGGGCGAGAGGATCGACCCCTGCGGCACCCACAAGTGAGGCGCCTGGGGCCGACCTCTGCCCCTGTCAACACCGACTGCGACCGGTCAGAGAGATAGGAGGAGAACCACCGATAAACGGTGCCTCCCACTCCCAATCCTCCAACCGCGCAGCAGGATACCATGGTCGATGGTATCGAAAGCCGCTGAGAGGTCTAATAGGACCAGGGCAGAGGAACAACCTCATCCCTGGCCCTCCAGAGATCATCCACCAACGCGACCAAAGCCGTCTCCGTGCTGTACCGGGCGGAAACCGGACTGGAACGGGTCTAGATAGACAGTTTCATCCAGGTGCAAGGGAAACTGATATGCCACCATACTCTCTACAACCTTCGCCGCGAAGCGAAGGTTGGAGACCGGACGATAATTACCTAAAACAGCCGGGTCCAGGGAAGGCTTCTTAAGGAGGGGCCTCACCACCGCCTCCTTCAAGGCGGCCGGGAAGACACCCTCCACCAAAGAAGCGGTCGTAATCGCCTGGAGCCAGCCTCGTGTCACCTCCTGAGTGGCCAGCACCAGCCAGGAGGGGCACGGGTCCAGTAAACACGTGGTGGCATTCAACCTACCCAACAACCTGTCCATGTCCTCGGGAGCCACAGGGTCAAACTCATCCCAAACAATGTCACCAAGACCACACTCGAGCGTCTCACCTGAGTCACCGCAATTTTGGTCCAACCCGTCCCGAAGCTGAACGATTTTATCGTATAGATAACCGTGGCTTAACAACAGGAACTGCGGGC
This sequence comes from Ahaetulla prasina, assembly GCF_028640845.1. Taxonomy (NCBI): domain Eukaryota; kingdom Metazoa; phylum Chordata; class Lepidosauria; order Squamata; family Colubridae; genus Ahaetulla; species Ahaetulla prasina. Next base: position 9,283,362 of record NC_080539.1, read on the forward strand.
TGCATTGTGGCCATAAGTCGAGGACTCCCTGTATTCCAGGAAGCTGTCAGACTCAGCCAAGCCCTTCTTACGGGATTTAATCTGTTGTGTCTTCATCTTCTGATCCTATCCTCTTACCTTCTGGGACACAGCGTGCTCCTTTAAGAAGATCTGGTTGTCTCAGATCCTTTAATAGCTGGATCTTTGAAAGTGAACAAATGACAGAGCTAGTCGGGGAGCGGATCCAGCTTGCCTGATGGTTCCGAGAGAAAGCTGGATGAGGAGCATTTTGCATGGCTGGACAACTGGACTTGGCTGGGAATCTGTACCTGGTTGAGTGTCGGTGGTACAAGCCGGGCCCGGTAAAAATGTCGGGAATATGGTATGCTGCTACTGTTGCGCACCAAAGAGAATTGTGCCTTTAGGTGGGTAGAACAACCGAGCATGAAAAGGGAGTGTGGATGAGTGTGAAGGGTGGGGGGGAGGTAAGGCAAGATGGGAGAGTTGAAATGGGAGAGGGCAGACTATCACAGATGGATTATATGCGAATTGCCTGGAAATGCAAAGTTACCGTATTGTCTGTGAACCAGGAGCAAGGGGGGAAAAAAGACTGGAACCTCTTAGCTGAGTACTTTCAGAAAGTGAATGGATACTGTAATGTCGGACAAGGGAAATAATTAGATGGAGATTCTCAGTCATCCCAGTCATGGTAGTCCCGAAGGTGCTTTTTCAAGAGGCAACTGCGCGTTGTTTGTTTTTGCCTGAAGCGCTTTCGCTTCTCATCCAGGAAGCTTCTTCAGTTTTGACTGAACGGTGGGGAACGGAAGGATGACTGCAAGGAATATAAACCCTTCCGTTCCCCACCAGTCAGTCAGGACTGAAGAAACTTCTTGGATGAGAAGCAAAACCTCTCCAAGCCAAAAACAAAGGAAGCCTAGTTGCCTTTTTGGGGAAAAAAAGCATCTTTGGAAATATCCAGGTGGTTTAAACACCTTTAGTTTGATTCTTGTAACAGGTGCGGATGCGTTGATTTGTTTTATTTATTCATCACGTTTTGGAACTGCCCATCTCCCTCACGGTGGGACTCTGAGTGGTGCACAATGAAATATTAAAACGGAAAAGCAATGTGTAAAAGTTTTAAAAAAAGAGGCAAGGGGGATTCATAGCACTGTTCAAAAGTAATTGAAGGTCAGTGGGAGGGCTTTTAGAGTTAGCATGCATGCATACATAAATACATACATTTATTGATTATCTCTTCAGAAGTTCTATAATTTATCCAAAGAGGAATTCACACAGATAAACTTGTAGGGGTAGAAAGGAGAAAAAAACAAAGTTGAAATACTTTGCTTTGAAAATCTGTAGCTGAGATGGTGCTGTTAAGTGGTCCTCTCATAGGGTAGGCAAACTTTTTAGGTGCCTTCTCTAAAACAGGGTCATCTGAGGAGATTAGGAGGTGTGTCATTTCAGCTTTGTTACCTTTGAAAGGGTGTCCTGCCTTTACTTCCCTGGAATCCTTCCCTGCAGCCTTCAGAAAAGCTGCCAAAATCTGTTTTTCATCAGTTTTGTTGAGGCCGGTTCATTTTAAATTGATCGTTTACTTTTGCGGGTTAAGTGAAATTGCCTATCTGGATTTGAATACGATTCCCTGCCTATCTAGTCATGCTTTTAGACTGTAATTGTGTTTGGTTTGGTTTGGTTTTCATTCGCCGCATCCACTTTTCATTGGTGAAAACTCATGAAGTGACTTTGGATTTTTTTTTATTATTTTATTTGCATTTATATCCCGCCCTTCTCCGAAGACTCAGGGCGGCTTACACTATGTCAAGCAATACTCTTCATCCTTTTGTATATTATATACAAAGTCAACTTATTGCCCCCAACAATCTGGGTCCTCATTTTACCTACCTTATAAAGGATGGAAGGCTGAGTCAACCTTGGGCCTGGTGGGACTTGAACCTGCAGTAATTGCAAGCAGATGCTGTTAATAACAGACTGTCTTAGCAGTCTGAGCCACCCTGGACCCTGGATTTATTTCCCATTCTAACCTACCTCACAGGGTTATTGCTGTGGATATAAAATGAAGGGAGATTCTTACGTTCTGAACTTCTGAAGACAACTCCAACATGCAAATAAATAGATAAATATTGAATAACAGAGTTGGAAGGGACCTCGGAGGCCTTCTAGTCCAATCCCCCTGCTCAAGCCGGACACTTGGATGGACCACTGCAAAGTTAATTTTAGAGCCTGCCACCCACTGTGGCTTATTTACTTATTTTAACATTTCCCCGATTAAGCATCTTCAACCGTGAGACATTTTTTGGCCATAAAAATTAAATCAATGCAACTGGGAGTTGCGGCTGTTCAACCAGCAAATAAGCAATCAATTTAAAATGCCGTGGCCAATAAAATATATATATATTGATTTAGTGCTCAAAAGAATGCAGAATTTATGTTACCCCCGTGTTACACATATCTGCATGAGATGTGGCTGAGACGCTGGGCTCCCCAGAAGTAGCGTGTTTTAAAAATTAAGGAATGTTATCACCTGCTGGATGAACATTGCAAGAGGCTGGTGAGAGTTCCATCCCTGTGAATAAGATCTGTTTTATCTTAGGACTACTGAGAAGTGGATAGAACAGTTACCCTAAAGGAAAATAAATTTAAGATGATAACTCCCATAAAAAAAAGAATCAAATATATAGACATAGACATACCATATTTTTCAGAGTATAAGACGCACTCCCCCCTGCCTAAAAGTGGGTGAAAATTTTGGTGCGTCTTATAGACCGAATACAGGCCTAATTTTCACCTCCTGAACCCTCCGTGCATCGTGTTTTTGCCCTCCCTGGCCCCCAGCAGCACTCTGCAGTGCTCTGCAGGTCCACTTTTCGCCAAAAGCGGCCCCATTTTCACCAAAAATGGGCCTGGTTTTGGGCTCCCGAACCCTCCGTGCGTCTCATTTTTGCCCTCCCTGACCTCCAGAAGCACTCTGCAATGCTCCACATGTATAGTTTTCGCCAAAAACGGACCCATTTTCGCCAAAAATGGGCCTGTTTTGGGGGCCCCGAACCCTCCATGCATCCCGTTTTTGTACTTCCTGGCCCCCAGGCCAAAAACGGGCAAGCTTTTAGCGAAAACGGGACATGCGGAACACTGCAGGATGCTTCTGGGAGGGCAAAAATGTGACGCGCGGAAGCAAAAAACTATTTTTGTTTACCTCCTGTAAATCTAGGTGCGCCTTATAGTCCGGTGTGTTTTACAGTCCGAAAAATACGGTAAATTTTTTGCATGCCCAGCTCCCTCTCTGAATCAACCTAAGGTTTGTAAATCTAAATTCGAACCAGGTTTTGGAGATTTCCCTAGTCCCTTGCCTTAAACATGCACAAACGACAAATTTTGGCATGGCTGTAACCGCTGGAAAACAGGGATTAGATAAACACAGCAAGGATAACACGGCAAGAAGAATGCAAAGTGTTTAATGTGGGATTGCATCGAAGCGCCTATTATAAAGGCATTCCGTTTATAAAATTGAGCCCTCAAGTCTATCACTCACCATTTGACTTTCAGACAAATAAATCCATATCAAGAATAGAAGCCTATGAACTACGTGCACGTGCTCGTTTACACGCACACTCCCTCGTGCACACGAGTGCATCACATTTCTCTTCATCCCTTCAGCAAAAATTAAGAAAATAGCAGAGGTGGGTTTCAGCAGGTTCTGAGCAGTTCTGGAGAAGTAGTGGAAATTTTGAGTAGTTCGGAGAACCGCTAGTAAAAATTCTGACTGGCCCCACCCCCATCTATTCTCTGCCTCTATCTATTCTATCTATCTATCTATTCTCCACCCCCATCTATTCTCCCAGCTGATCGGGAGGAAATGGGGATTTTGCAGTATCCTTCCCCTGCCATGCCCAGCAAACCATGCCCAGCGAGCCATGCCACGCCCACCAAGCCACAGCACCGGGAGTAAAAATTCTGAGTGGCCCCGCCCCCATCTATTCTCTGCCTCCCGAGTCCCAGCTGATCAGGAGGGAATGGAGATTTTGCATTATCCTTCCCCCGCCATGCCCAGCAAGCCACGACCACCAAGCCACACCCACAGAACCGGTAGTAAAAAAATGTGAAACCCACCACTGGAAAATAGGGTAGAGTTTTGGAAATGCTTTGGGGACAGGGAAATGTTAGCTGCATTGGGAAAGGAAGAGAAAGTGGGGTATGAAACTGGTTGAGGATGCAGCAGAAGGAAGAGGTCATAGGGAAGGGAAGGAAGGGGAAGGGAAAAACAGGGAAGGACAGGGGGAGGGGGAGGGGAGGGAAAGGATATGAGTCATATTAAAGGTATACAATCGGTAGTACCTGACTCAATAGTAGAAACTGTGAGAGGGATCTCGGAGTCCTAGTGGATGATCACTTAAACATCAGTCTGTGCGGCATCAGCCAAAAAGCCAATACAATCAATCCTTGGTTGCATAAACAGAGCCATAAAATCAAGATCACGTGAAGCGTTCATACCACTTTCTTATAAAGTGGTAAGGCCACATTTGGCACATTGCATCCAGTTTTGGTTGCCACGATATAAAAAAGACGTTGAGATTCTAGAAAGAGCAACCAAAATGATTAGGGGACAGGAAGCTAAAACATGTGAAGAACGGTCTCCGGAATTGGGCATCTCCAGTGGAAATGAAAAGGAGGTGACGTGGTAGCCACCTTGCAATATTTGAGGGGCTGCTCCAAAGAAGAGGGAGTCAAGCTATTCTCCAAAGCGCCTGAGGGCAGGACAAGAAGCAATGGGTGGAAACCAGTGGTGGGTTTCAATTTTTTTTACTACCGGTTCTGTGGGTGTGGCTTGGTGGGTGTGGCAGGGGAAGGTTACTGCAAAATCCCCATTTCCTCCCAATCAGCTGGGACTCAGGAGGCAGAGAATAGATGGGGGACGGGCCAGTCAGAATTTTTACTACCGGGTCTCTGAACTACTCAAAATTTCTGCTACCGGTTCCCCAGAACTGGTCAGAACCTGCGGAAACCCACCTCTGGTGGAAACTAATCAAGGAGAGAAGCAACTTAGAACTAAGGAGAAATTTCCTGACAAAATAATTAATCTGTGGAACAACTTGCCTCCAGAAGTTGTGGATGCTCCAACACTGGAAGTTTTTCAGAAGAAGTTGTCTGAACTGGTGTAGGGTTTCCTGCTTAAGCAGGGGGTTCGACTAGAACAGAGGTCTCCAACCTTTCGGACCTCAGGGACCACTAAATTCATAATTTTAAATCCCGCGGACCACTAATATGATCTACCTAAGGAAAGGGCGGGCGTGGCTAGGTGGTTATGTGACTGGGTGAGTGTGGCTAACTTGATTTCACTCACATTGAGGGGTGCCTTGCTGGCTTCTACTCACCCCTCCCCTGCCAGCCACTCCTCACCTCCCCGCCCGGGCTCCTTAGGGCCCGAACAGGAAGCAGTTGTCGGAGCTAAGCAGCCACCATGAGAAGGAGTTGGCAAAACATCTCAGTTCAAATTGGATCTGACCGAGAAGGAGGCTCAGCAGAAGCAACACACGGAGGACTAGGAGCATAGGCTTTCCAAGCAGAGGGAAGACCTGCGGGAGTGCAAGGCCAGGTACCGGCACCTGGAGGCTCAGCGGGCTGAGATGGTCAGCCAGTTCCAGGCCATGAGGCAGTCCCACTGGAACAAGGCCCTCCAGCTCTTTGCCACCAGCAGCACTTCCCTCCAGCCTTTGCCCAAAGTCCCGCACCAGGAGGCTGAAGCAGACCCCGAGTCGGAATTTCTGCCCCCCTCCGACCCACACAAAAAGATCCCGAAGGGGGAGATTCTCTGCAGCAACACAAACGTTCATTGCACGTATCTGGCCCAGGGGCCGTAGTTTGAGGACCCCTCATTTAGTGCAGTATAAAAAATGCAAATAGTTTTTCTGCGGACCACCAAAATTTTCTCACGGACCACCGGTGGTCCATGGACCACCAGTTGGTGACCGGTGGACTAGAAGGTCCCTTCCAACTTTTATTCTGTATTCTATTCTGTAAAGTGGTATATAAATAGTTAAAGTTAACCAGGGATGAAGGGATCTGAGGGAGAGATGTCTGCAACCATTGCAGCTCCAGCTTATTCTCTCTCTTTCTTTTTTTAACAAGTCTTCCGAGAATCTAGATTAGTGTAAGATGCTCATCTAATTGCGGGAAAGGGGGTGGGGTGGATTCTTGTCTTCCTACGAAATGTTTTCTGCAAAATAAATATATCCTTTCCAACGGTGGTTGGTATTTTCGGAAGTCTTTATGCGCTGTGATTTCATGAAAATCTGTAAATGCTTTTTTTTTTTTTTTGGTGACAATAATTTTACTTTATTAAGGTTCTTAACTCCCCGCACCCCAACCCCCTCACCCATATTTGAAGTTTTGTGGTTCAACTGTTGTAACTAGCAAAAAAAAAAAAAAGAACAATGTTTGGGAATGTGAGACCTGTTTAAATCTCAGGAACTCCAGGGAACACTGAATCACTTGCAGTAAATTTGGGCGATTTGTTGGCTCTTCACATAAATACCAAATGAATTATTCAAAATAAGCACCAATGTAGACTCGATTAGTTTGCAAAGACTCTGCAAGCTGAATTATTTGGGTTTTTTTTTTCTTAGTGTAGATTTTGGATTGCCAGGATTCAGAATTTCCAAGACATTTATGGAGTTGCCACCCTAAATAGTTATAGATAGTCCTTGATGGATGACCATAATTGAGCCTGACAATTACGGTCATAAGCCATGATGGTCATAAAGCAGATCATCACACGACCAATCAAATTTTACATTTTTTGGAAATGGTTGTTAAGTAATCGTTTTGTTATGGATGGGTTTGGGGTTTTTTTGTCCAGAAACAGGAAATGAACCCCATGAACCCCAGTTTCTGGCAAAAATGTTCTAAATCACAGTCATGTGATCATGGGATGCTGTAAACAACCATGAATTGGGGGGGGGGGTCTGGCTGATAAGTGCCCCAAAGGCAGTCATGTGACTGTGCGGGGGACATTGGAAGTTCAGAACTGGTCTTAAATACCTTTTGGAGGGTCAGTTATAACGTCAAATGGTTGCAAAACAAACCAGTCATAATCCCAGAAGTGTTTTTTTCAAGAGGCAACTGGACTTTCTTGTTTTTTCTTTTGAAGACGTTTCGCTTCTCATCCAAGAAGCTTCTTCAGTTCTGACTGGATAGTGGGGAATGGAAGGATTTACGTTCCTTGCAGACAGCTGGTCATTTGCATCCTTTTAGAGGGTCCTTGAGGCCACTTGGGAGGTTTGTTTGTGTCCTCAGAGTCACCTGAGTGGTGCAAATGGGTGTGGAGCCTTCTTGAAACTGTTGAAAGGACCATGTTGTAGCCTGGAGATAGATGATGTCTATCCTTCCTCTTCTGTTGAGAGAGGGCTGCTCAATAAATCTTTCCACTCCCCGTTTTTCAATCAGAACCGAAGAAGCTTCTTGGGTGAGAAGCGAAACCCCTTCAAGCAAAAACAAAGGAAGTCCGTTTGCCTCTTGAAAAAGCACCTTTGGGACAACCATGACCTGGATGGCAGAGAGTCTCATAAGTCGTAAATCAAGGACTACCTGTATCTGCTATTTGGAAGATTTACCAATAGGCTCTGAAAAGCTCCTAGCTGTCAGTTACCACTATTGGGAATGACTGCTTGCTTAATTTATAATCAATACTCTGAATATGACAGGCGCCGATGGGCAGAGCTTTGTGCAATCAGCTGAATGTTCTTTTCCACTTAGTTGCCGATGTTGCCTTCCGGGAACCTCCCATTTCGCTTGCGTGAATTGGAGTTTGATCCAAACAGCGGAGCTCTTTGGCTGCTGTTGTCAGAAAGCGGCAAACGTTCACACTCATTAGTAATTCCTCTGAAGATGACAGCTTGACACTTCGTTGGGTTTCTTTGACCTTCCTTCTTTGGAGGCTGCCTGAAACGAGACGCCCAATAAAAACCTTATTCCCTTCCCTAGGACTGAGTTCTATTAAGATAAGCAATTAATGTAGCATTTTTTTTTATTAAAAAAAACACCCTGCTTTATCCAACAGTCGATGAACGTAGCCCACCGCAGCGTGCAGTTCATCCGTTGACTTTTTAAATTTCATATTTTGAGTTACCAGCTCTGATTGATACAGTCATGCTAATAACTGTGAACTAATCAGAGATAAACCATCAATCACTGTGATTAGTAGATTGCTTTTTTTCCCCACTGAACTTTTTCAAGATCAAGGGGGCTGTTTGGAGGGTTGGAAAGTCAAAACACAGACACACACACACAGACACACAGACACACACACACACACACACACACACACACTGCTTCCAGAGCTGTGTTGCTTTATTGATGGCACAGCCTACAACCTCAAGCCAGACCGGTCAATCTTGAAACACATTGTTTCAATCCACAGTTCCACAGTTCACAGTTCAATCCACAGGGCCGTGGTGGCTCAGGCTGTAAGATAGCCTGTTATTAAAACACAGCTGCCTGCAATTACTGCAGGTTCTAGTCCCACCAGGCCCAAGGTTGACTCAGCCTTCCATCCTTTATAAGGTAGGTAAAATGAGGACCCAGATTGTTGGGGGGGCAATAAGTTGACTTTGTAAAATATACAAATAGAATGAGACTATTGCCTTACACACTGTAAGCCGCCCTGAGTCTTCGGAGAAGGGCGGGATATAAATGTAAATAAAAAAAATAAAAAATAAAAAAACAGTTCAAAAAAACTCCGTGTTCACGGTTGGAATAAAACTCTAGAGCAGGGGTCTCCAACCTTGGCAACTTTAAGACTTGTGGACTTTAACTCCCAGAATTCCTCAGCCAGCAAAGCTTCCCTGCTCTAAAGTATTTTTTTTTTTTTTTTTTTTTTATTGAAAGAGTTTTAAAAAAAACAAAAACATTTTCCCCCTTTTTTCCCCCTCCCTCCCAAAAAAAAAACACAAAACATCCCCCTTCCTCCACCCCGCGGCTTCCCGGGTCAATCACAAGGTAAAGTCCAATCCAAATAACCACATCCAAAGCTTTTCGTCTCCCAACCCCCTCCCCATTACATAAAATAACTTTCTAATTATTCAAAGGCAATCTGATATTTCTTAATCTGATATCTGTTTTGTAGATAATCAATCCATTTTTTCCATTCAATTAAATATCTTTCCTGCGTATTGTCTTTTAAAAACGCTGAGATTTTAGCCATCTCAGCCAAATTAATAACTTTCAATATCCATTCTTCTATTGTAGGTATCTCTTCTTTCTTCCAGTATTGTCCAATCAACAGTCTTGCTGCTGTTATTAAGTTCAAAATCAATTTAGTCTCAATCCCTGTACAATCCATTATAATTCCCAAAAGGAAAAATTGTGGCAGGAACTTTATCTTCTTCTTCAGTACATTTTGAATAATCCACCAAATTCTTATCCAAAAGACCTTAATTTTCTTGCAAGTCCACCAAATATGAAAATATGTAGCATCATCACAATCACACCTCCAACATTTCGCTTGGATATTAGGATACATACATGATAATTTTTTGGGATCTAAATGCCATCTATAAAACATCTTATAAAAATTTTCCTTAAATTCTGTGCTTGTGTAAACTTAACATTTCTAACCCAAATTTTCTCCCATGTTTCCAACATTATTGGTTCCTGAATATTCTGTGCCCATTTTATCATACAATCCTTTACCAAATCCTTTTCCGAATCTATTTCAAGCAACACATTATACAATCTCTTTATATGCTCCTGGGTCTGATTTCTAATTTGCTTTATTAAATTTTCCTCCTTTGCATTATACCAATTTTTGATCTTCTTTCCATCTAGCACTTATTTGCCCATATTGAAACCAAGTATAATTCCTCCTTCTTCATTTAATACCTGTAATGATTTTAATTGCAATCTACCTCCTTCAGCATACAAAAGTTCTTTATATGTAATCATTTCCTGTTTCTGTTCTATATTTATATTCTCTATTGCATGTCTAGGGCTCGCCCATATAGGAATCTTATAATCTAATTTATAGGAATATTTATTCCAGACCAAAAGAGCACTTCTCAACACATGATTCTTAAAAGCCCTATCCACTTTTTTCCATAAAATAAGTACGCATGCCATCCATATAACAAGTCATAACCTTCTATATTCAAAATTCTTTCCTCTGTTAAGTTAAACCAGTCACTTATTACTGAAAGGGTTACTGCTTCATAATATAGTTTAAAATTAGGCATTCTTAAACCACCTCTTTCCCGTGAATCCTGTATTATTTTCATTTTAAACCTCGCCTTTTTACCCTGCCATATAAATTTATTAATCCCACTCTGCCAATCTTCCAAATTTTTATCCTTTTTAATTATAGGTATCATCTGGAACAGAAACAAAATCTAGGTAACACATTCATTTTAATAGCCGCAATCCTTCCCAATAGGGATAACTGCAATTTCTTCCAGCCATTCATATCATTCTGAACTTTTTGCCATAGCAAGTCATAATTATTCTTATAAAGTTTCTTGTTCGATGAGCTAATATAGACCCCTAAATATTTAACCTTTTTTACTACCTCAAATCCTGTCATTTCCTCTAGTTTTTGTTTCTGTTGTATAGACATATTTTTAATTATCACTTTTGTTTTTTTCTGATTTATTTTAAATCCTGATACCTTTCCATATTTATCAATTACTTCCAACAAAATCTACTTGAATTTATAGGATTCATTAACGTAACCACTACATCATCTGCAAAAGCTCTAACTTTGTACTCATATTGTCTAATCTTAATTCCTCTATTTTCATTAATTCTCGTATTTTATCTAATAATGGTTCCAGAGTCAAAACAAACAATAATGGTGATAAGGGACATCCCTGTCTTGTTCCTTTCGCAATCTTAATAACTTCTGTCAAACTACCATTTACTATAATCTGTGCTGTTTGCTCTCCATAAATCGCTTTAATTATTCTAATAAAACAGTCTCCAAATTGCATTTTCTCTATTAATTTAAATAAAAAATCCCAATGCAATCGATCAAAGGCTTTCTCTGCATCCAAAAAAATAAGTGCCGCTGAAGTATTCTTCTTTCCAAATATTCCAATATATTAATAATCTGTCTAACATTATTCCTCATCTGCCTCCCTTTTATAAAACCAGATTGATCAGTATGAATTCTTTGTTGTAAAACTAACATTAATCTATTTGCTATTATTTTTACAAAATCTTATAATCATTATTTAAAAGTGAAATCGGCCTATAGTTACCAGGTTTAGAGCAGTCTTGCTCCTCTTTGGTATCAGTGAAATAAAAGATGTTTTCCATGACGGGGTATTCCCACCCTAATTGTATCTGATTAAATAATTCTTTAAGTGGGCCTAATATTTCATCCTGTGTTTTTATAATAAGTTGCTGTAAGACCATCTGTACCAGGGTTTTCCCATTTTAATTGTTTAATTGCCTCCACTATTTCTCCAGTAGCTATCGGCCGGTTCAGCTCCTCCTCTGTTCTAATGTTAGAATATTCACCTTATAATCTTTCAAATAATCATAAATGTCCCTATCCAATATTTTGTCTTTTGCATATAGTGCAGTATAAAATTCTGAGAATGCCTTTTAATTATAGGTATCATCTGGAACAGAAACAAAATCTAGGTAACACATTCATTTTAATAGCAATCCTTCCCAATAGGGATAACTGCAATTTCTTCCAGCCATTCATATCATTCTGAACTTTTGCCATAGCAAGTCATAATTATTCTTATAAAGTTTCTTGTTCGATGAGCTAATATAGACCCTAAATATTTAACCTTTTTACTACCTCAAATCCTGTCATTTCCTCTAGTTTTTGTTTCTGTTGTATAGACATATTTTTAATTATCACTTTTGTTTTATTCTGATTTATTTTAAATCCTGATACCTTTCCATATTTATCAATTACTTCCAACAAAATCTACTTGAATTTATAGGATTCATTAACGTAACCACTACATCATCTGCAAAAGCTCTAACTTTGTACTCATATTGTCTAATCTTAATTCCTCTATTTTCATTAATTCTCGTATTTTATCTAATAATGGTTCCAGAGTCAAAACAAACAATAATGGTGATAAGGGACATCCCTGTCTTGTTCCTTCGCAATCTTAATAACTTCTGTCAAACTACCATTTACTATAATCTGTGCTGTTTGCTCTCCATAAATCGCTTTAATTATTCTAATAAAACAGTCTCCAAATTGCATTTTCTCTATTAATTAAATAAAAATCCCAATGCAATCGATCAAAGGCTTTCTCTGCATCCAAAAAATAAGTGCCGCTGAAGTATTCTTCTTTTCCAAATATTCCAATATATTAATAATCTGTCTAACATTATTCCTCATCTGCCTCCCTTTTATAAAACCAGATTGATCAGTATGAATTCTTTGTTGTAAAACTAACATTAATCTATTTGCTATTATTTTTACAAAATCTTATAATCATTATTTAAAAGTGAAATCGGCCTATAGTTACCAGGTTTAGAGCAGTCTTGCTCCTCTTTGGTATCAGTGAAATAAAAGATGTTTTCCATGACGGGGTATTCCACTCCTAATTGTATCTGATTAAATAATTCTTTAAGTGGGCCTAATATTTCATCCTGTGTTTTTATAATAAGTTGCTGTAAGACCATCTGTACCAGGGTTTTCCCATTTTAATTGTTTAATTGCCTCCACTATTTCTCCAGTAGCTATCGGCCGGTTCAGCTCCTCCTCTGTTCTAATGTTAGAATATTCACCTTATAATCTTTCAAATAATCATAAATATCCCTATCAATATTTTGTCTTTTGCATATAGTGCAGTATAAAATTCTGAGAATGCCTTTTAATTTTATCCTGTTGATATGTCTCTTTACCTTTATATTCTATTTTTTGTATGACACGTGCCTTCTGTTTCTTCCTTAAATTATATGCCAACCATCTCCCAGGTTTATTTGCATTACAAAAGGTATTATGTTTAGCATATTGTATATTCGTTGCCACCTGGTCTGCCATTAACATATTAAATTGACTCTGTAATATTTTTATAGCCTCTTTAAGTTTATGATCTTGTGGGTTTTGAATTAATAACTGTTGCTTCCTTTGAATTTCTTCTTCCAAATATCTCGCTGCCTTTGTTTATTATTCCTTTGCCTGTTGTCCAAATAAATCAATATCCTCTAATAAACGCTTTGCTCGCTTCCCACACAGTTCCTATAGGTGTCCCTTTGTACATATTAAAATCAAAAAATTCTTTTAACTGTTTCTTACAATAAGTTACATTATCCTCATATCTAAACAGATTTTCATTCAACCTCCATGTTCTACCACCTTTTTTCCCTTGTAATAATTCCATCCATACTGGGCTATGGTCAGTTAAACACCTCGAAAATATCTTCGTTTTCTTCACCCTAGAAAGCAAGTCATTAGAAATTAAAATAAAATCAATGCGTGAAAAAGATTGATGCCTATCAGAAAAAAAAGTAAAATCTCTCTCATCTGGATTCCGTAACCTCCATATATCTCTAAACTCAAAGTCTTCCATCATTTCAAAAAAAGATTTTGGTAATTTTGCATGTATAGGTATCTTCTTGGAGGAAGTTCTCTTATCCTTCTTGTATCAATTACTCCATTCCAGTCTCCTAATAAAATAAACGAACTATAATCCCAGAGGGTCAACCTCTCATGTAACATTTTGTAAAACTTTTCTTGTTGCTGATTAGGTGCATAAATACCTATCAACAAAGTCTTTTTTGCATCTATCACCAGTTCAATAGCAATAAATCTTCCTTGAATATCTGCCTCAATTAGCTTAGCTGGTATATCCTTCCTGATATATACAACAATTCCATGCTTCTTTTCCAAAGCTGATGCAACAAAATGGTTACCCAATTTTGAATTAATTAAATATTTTTGGTCTGATAATTTTATATGTGTCTCTTGCAAACAAATCACATCATTTTTAATTGTTTCAAGTAGTGAAATATTTTCCTTCTTTTCTGAGCTGAATTCAAGCCATTAACATTCCATGACAAGATTCTATTTGCCATTACTGGCCTCCTGAAGCTTTGAAGCAGACAACGGAAGCTCCTCCTCCGGTATCTTCCGTCTAGCTCCTCCCACAGCTTCCATAATGGGATCCTGACTTT